>NW_021604567.1:17892518-17941883 GCF_004785775.1 Grammomys surdaster | reverse complement strand
GGGGGGAGTGTGAGGGAGAGATATCTTGTTTTATAACAACCTGATAACATGAAGAATAATAAATGCAGATCCTTGAGAGGGACTACTCACTCCCGACCTGGAGGCAAGGGTTGTGATGCATTCACCTCTTAAAGATCCTCCTTCCTTTTGACTCTGCCATGTTGGCAATTAAATTTCAACATGAGACAAACCCTTTCAAGCAATACCATCAGTGATAAAAAATAAACTTTGCCTTTTCAGGGTGAAGAGATTCACGTCATCCTGGAAGTTCTGGTGACAATGACAGCAGACTGGGCTCATTCAAGCAAGTCTTCTTAAATCCAAAGAGAACGAGAAATATCACTAAGCTTCCTCCCTGCAGAGAAAAGGCTGTTGAACAAAGAAGAGAAGAGGACAGACACCAGACTTTGCACCTTGCAGTTCTGGAAGCTGGAAAACAAAGTCTACAGAGGTTTAGAAAATGGGAGTCAGATTAAATGTGAGGAAAGAGAAAGCAACTCTCGTACACACGAGACCCTCATGCCTTTTAACAACACACTTTTACTATTATAATGGAGAAATTATTCCAGAAAAAAAGGACAATGTAGATCATAGAATAAAAGAGGGAGGAACACATGAAGTAGCAGTGAGAAATGTGTAATGTAGATGTATATGATGTATAATATAAACGTATAATCCAGTCTCGTGGATGATACGATATCCGAGAAATGTCTTCCCTCTGAGAAAAGACAAACTCTGTGGAAGAGGATCTGGGTTCCCAGGCCATCAGCACTGGTTAGTAACTACCAAATGAGTATTTAAGTTAGGGGTCCAGTTGGAGATAAGTCTTATATTGAGTTGTGACTGAAGATCACCCAGCGATTCTCCCAGGTCTGGGTCCTGTGCTGTGTGTTTAAGTTGACAGAAAGGTAGGAATGATGGTCATGTCTGCAACCGCAGACTGCAAGCTGGAGGGAGATCTGGAGTTTGAGACCAACCTCAGCCATGTAGTGAAGCCACCTGGGCTATGTATGGCCTCGTTTCAAAACCAAACCAAACCAAAACAAAACAAAACAAAACAAACCAAACCAAACCAAACCAAAACAAAACAAACAAAAACAAACAAAAACAAACAAAGCAAAGCAAAGCAAAACACAAAAAGAGAAACCAGTAACCTTCAAAATGGTGTGAATATAACAGGAAGCTTTACTTCGTTTGGATTTAGTGGTGAGTACAGATCAATACAATTCTTAATAACGTTAAAACTATTTTAAACACCCCCACACACACATGCGCAAACACACACACACACACACACACACCCCTATGGATGGTGTTGTGACTTATAAACCAGAATGCTTTTAGATGAAAATCAAATAGACACAGACTGAAGAAATTACATAGTTAATTTCCAGACATATGATAGACTTTTTAAAAAAATGTAATAAAGCAAATTAAGAAACTATGTAAGGATCAACAACAGGAAAATAGACTGTAAACATAAAAACAACACTAGAACAAAAGATACTAAGTAAATCACAAAGGAAGTGAAAGATGCTTTCTTTTATCAAAATCTGATAACTTAGAATTTTATAAATTCTATGCTACCAAAAAAATTAGTTCAACTAAAATGAAGTAGTCAAGAAGGGTAGAAAATAGTGTAGTAAGGCAAAATATTTTAAGGAAAGTAGAACAAAGAAAAGGAAAAGCAGGTACAGAAGCAACACCAAATAGAGAAGAATCTGAGACAGTAAAGCCTGTGAGAAAACAATAAAAAATATACAATGTACAAAAAAGAGATGTGGTGATACATTTTATCTCTCTAAATGACATTGCAGAGAAATATAAACTAACAACACAAAGAGACCTTATAAAATCCAAAATCCTAGAAGAGACTTAATATATATTGCCCTAGCTAGCTTTGACTGTAAACTTGACACAGCCTAGAGTCACTGGAGAAAGGGATCTCAGCTGAGGGAATTGCCTAGGTGCGCATGTCTTTGAGGGGATTATCTTGACTGTTTACTAATGTAGGAGGGCCTAGCCCACTGTGGATGGTACCATTCCCTGGACAGGAGGTCATGGAGTATGTAAGAAAGCTAGCTAAGCATGGGCTTGTGAATAACCCAGCAAGCAGCATTCCTCCACAGTTTCTGCTTCAAGTTGCTGCTTGTGTTTCAGCCCTCATTTTCCTCAAGAATGGGCTATGATTTGGAAGTATAAATCAAACAAAGCCTTTTTTCCATTTGGTTGCTTTTAGCCTAAGCGTTTTATTACAATAACTGAAGAAAGAAACCTAACATACATACATAAACACACAACACACACACAGACACACATGGAAACACACACAAACAGATATACACAAGTATAATTAAATTTAAAATATATAATTAAGATATAAATTTATTTTTAATCTTTAATTAAAATAAGATAAAAAGATAAATTAAAATTTAAGTAAATTAAAATAATTAATATATAATAAAAAGTAAATCATTATTTGCCTATTCAAAATCACCAATGAATCCCAAAGATGCCATTCATGGGCCATATTCTCTGATTATAGAGCAATACCCTCAAAACCATCTACAAAGGACAAAATTATCAATTACTTGTAAATTGAAAAGCAGACATCTAACTTCATTACACTGGGAATGGCACCCAGGTGTTTGGGGAAAGTATATGCAATGCAAATCATCTCTCGAGAGGTGAAGCGTACATAAGGTGAGGCCATGTGGGAATTCCATACACACAATTTCAACAAAATTGAATTGACAACTAAAGTCCTTAAAATGTGTGGAGCTCTGTGTCTGATGACGCTAACTCAGACGTGGGGCCCGGTGATGCCACTCTTAAAGCATGTGAGGTTTTGGACCCAGCTTGGTTCAAGACTTCTCCACCGCCTTGCAACGTTTGAGCAGAACTCTTAAGGGACACCAGGCTTTCTAAAAATAGCAAATTGAAAATTAAAAGGAAAAGAAAGAGAGATTTCATTCCCCACAGCAGAAATCAATAGCCCATTTATGCCTTCTGGAAGGTACGCCAGATTTGGAAATAATTTGAGATGGTCTTCTGCTTTGATTTTATGAGAGCACACAGATCCTTTCTCTCGGCAACTAATTTTAGAGTATGACATGGTAAGAATCCTTCCTTGTTGTTGGTTTGTTTTCCTAATATGATCTCTTGAGGCTCTGAGTCAAAGGTAGGTACCATCTGCCAGGTGTCTTCTCTGACAGACAATCAAAGACACCTCTCTCTCTGTGTTTCTGTGTCTCTGTGTCTCTGTGTCTCTGTGTCTCTGTCTTTGTCTCTGTCTCTCTCTCTCTCTGTCTCTGTGTCTCTCTCTGTCTCTGTCTCTCTGTATCTCTGTGTCTCTGTCTCTCTGTCTCTCTCTGTCTCTCTGTCTCTATCTCTCTGTCTCTCTCTCTCTCCTTCCTTTCCCATGAGGTGAGCAGTTCTCCTCCACAAGATCCCTATGATGACTATAGAGATACTTTGCCTCACCAAAACCCAAAGCAACGGGGACAAGTGTCCATGGACCAAAGCCAGGATCTGAAATAAGCTGTCCCCCCCCACCTTTCAGTTGTTTCTTTCGGGTGTTTTATCCCAGCAAGGGGCAGCTAACTAATACAATCGGGATTGTTTGTTTAAACAGATTGCATCAGGTTAGATGACTGTGGACTGCCTCATTTCATAGTCACAATCGTGAGCGTGATAATAACCTTTGTATCACAGAAGAAAAAACAGATTCTGGAAGACGGGAAATGGTTTTCTGAAGGGGCCTTACAGCTTGGCTCACAACTGAACCCAAGGATAAATCTGAAGCCTCTGTTGCACTTTCTGCGGGGTTTAGAAGCACCAAGGAGAAAGAATACACAGTCGCTTGCTGTGGCCGCTCTCATTATTTCCCATGATTCAGTCTGTACCAGACAAGCCGTTGATGACTGAGAGCCAAGCGTGACTCTTTTTAATTTGTAAGCAACATATTGGCCTTATCACGAATATTTAGTAATCCTGGGTTGGCAATATACATGGAGCAACAAGCAGTTGGCTCAGCCTATGACACACAGTTGGGAAAACTGTAGAACAGGGCCACCAACTCCATGGCTCAAGCAGAAATCCAGGCAGAAGGAAATGTGTTCTGAGATTAAACAAGCAACTTTGCTTGACATCTGAGTGAAACAGAGTAAGGACCTCAAAGAGTAGAGTCCAAGCCACAGTGAAAGAATGAAGTCATGTGACATCATACAGCAACGAGGGAAGCTGGCTTCCAGGTGAATCATGCATAAAAATGCAAAACTTTAATTGAAGACACAGTCGGTACTTAAAATACCACGAAACCACTGGAAGCTCATCAAAAGTTAATTATGTTTTCACCTGGAAACCCATTGGAACCTAATGAGTGAGTTGGGCCATGAGTGAATGCCAGGTTCCACACAATAAGGATTTCAATTAGAGGGCTATCTATGGGACCCAAGTGAAATTTCAAGAAACAGCAAGATAGGAAAGGACAGTGTCCTTAAAATAAATCAGCCATGTTTTCAAAGAAAGTGGGGTAAGGACCTCAAACAGGTTTGAGGGAGATACTATAGGAGCAAGTGGTTACAGATATAAGTGTCATGTTCAGGAATGAGGATAACCTTTTTCCCCCCACAAAAGACTTTCTTAGCATAAATGGTAAGTAAAAAATTCTTTTAAAGGCAATCAAGAGTATGAATTCATTTCTGAGATGCTAGAACTTTCTCCTAAGATTGTTAGAGAACGAAGAAAAGGACATATTGGGGAGATGTCTCAGATGATAAAGTGCCTGGCCTCCAAGCATGGAGGCCAGATTTCAAATTTCAGCATCCATGCAGCAGGCCTGTCTGTATTCTCAGCACTCGGGAGTTGAGGACAGAAAGATCCCTGGGACTCAGGGGCCAACTGGTCTACCTAGTCAGTGAGCCTGTTCAGTGAGAGACCCTGCCTCAAAGAATAAGGTGGTAAGCTATTGAGATAGACACCCAACGTCAACCTCTGACTTTCATATAGGAATGCACACACCCAAGCACATGCATGCATCAATAAATGAATAAATAAATAACAAGAATTAGGAGTTTAAAAATATGAAGTCTGTGGTCCAGGGGAAGCTTTGTGCTGACAATTCACAGGAGGAAAAAGAAAACACACACAGCTGATAACATTTGAAACAATACCTACACAGTAAGTCTGTCTGGAGTGATGTTGAGATAATTCCATGAGTTTTCTTTTGATTAATATTCATGTGATTTATTGTTTTCCATCCATACAACATTAATCACTGGTCACTGTCAAAAGCACATGACTATCCCTTATAAACACATACTGTTACAGAGTTGTCTTGTAACTGCACAGCTAAATCCGTGGACATTTCTTAATTTATGAATTAGATTCATATGGGTTTTTTTCCTGGTTATTTTTTTGTGGTTTGGTTTGTTTTGCACACTGTAGCCATCATTTCTTCCCCATTCACAGCTTCTTATGACATGATAAGAACTCTCCCCTTCTGCCTTCTTTTGCTTTTATTTTGGAAGTTAGTTATATAGGCTCTGCCTTCCCAAGTAGGTTATTATTCAATATTATTCCCTCAACCGACACTCAGAGTACCTCTCTCCTCTCACATTCCATTGCTAAGCATTTTACTCCATTCTGTTATGTCTTTATAGCTCCATGGAGTATTTTAATTATGCTTCATTCCCTCAGTATTAGCCTGAATTTATCCAAACTTGCCAGATGTCTCGTCTTTGAGTCCATTGTTTACCTCAGACTTTCTGTCTTGGGTCATTTTGTTTTGCCTGAAGAATATCTTTTTGACTTTTTCTTACTAAATATCTAAATGGAACAAACTGTCTGTTTGGGTTGTTTGAAAAGCTCTTCTTTCTCTCTTTCTCTTATTCCTCAAACATGCTATAGCTGGGTTTTTGTCAATTTTCTTCTCTCTTAGTGAATATCTGTTGTTTTCAGGCATCTGTGGTGTCTACTGGGACATGAGCAAAGTGCCCGTAGCTCTTGAGAAGCTATGACTTTTCTCTGTGGGGATCTCTAGTATATTTTCATGGAAACACACATGCTGCTGGTTTTTATCTTCCTGTATATAATAAGATATTTCTCCTGCATTGTCCCAGATCTGTTTACAGATGGTATTTTTGACCCTTTCGGGGTCAAATGTCACTTTCAAGGGGTTGTCTAAGACCATTGGAAAACAGATATTTACATTACAATTCATAACTGTAGAAAAATTACAGTTATGAAGTGGCAATGAAAATAATTTTATGGATGGGGTCACCACAACTTGGGGAACTGTACTAAAGGACCACAGCATTAGGAAGGTTCAGAGCTACTGGTGTAGACTGTGATCTCTGAGCTGCTCTCTTTAAATGCTCTGCCAGTTCCTTCTGTCTCTTGTGCCTCTGTTTACCTTGCTCATTGTTTTCCTGGTTCTTAAATCTTGTTACTGTCTCTTCAGGTTTTTCTTTTAGTTTTTTAATTAAAGAAAAAACACAAAGTCATGGGTTTCATGATGTCATGTCTAAGGATACTTTGTTTCTGTTGACCTTTGTCTCCTCATCTCAGTTCCCTGCCCACCTCCTGCTGGTTGCCCTGGTCCCTCAAGTAGCCCCTACATGGCCTTCATGCTGTGTGTATTCTATTACTCTCCTCACTTCATACTTTAAGACCTCTTTGAGCCATTTCATGATCCCCTCCCTAGCTTCACACACACAGACACACCAACATGCAAACACACACACACACACCTAATAGTCGTATCTGAAAAAAACACATACCATCTTTGTCTTTCTGAATCTTGGTTACTTCACTTAACACAATAATTTCCAATTCTCTCTATTTTTTTTTCTACAAAGGTGGCTCTTTTCTCTTCCTGGAGTCATTTCTTTCCTCTCACTTCCAGTTTCATTATTTCTCTTTAGATGTCTTTTTTACCTGCTTTCCAATGGAGGAATATTTAGTTTTCTACGTAGCTGGTACTACTAGATCAGTCTTGGATCACTCTTTTGAGTGACATGTAAAAATACATTTGTTTTTATTTATGTGTATTGTCTTATATGTCTGTGTCAAAGGCATGTGTGTGCCCTCAAGGCCAGAAGAAGGCATCAGATACCCTGGAGATGGAGGTAGGTAATCCTCACAAGGTGGGTGCTGGGAACTGAACTTCTTCCAGAAGAACAGTAAGTGCTCTTAACCAGTGAGCCCTAATTTGACATGCTTGGTGGCATAGATTATATAAATTGGGGTTGTAGATTCACGAAGGGCAGTGTGTGTCCACCAATTCTCAGACTTTTCTTCTTAAGCCCAGTGGTTCCAGACAGTCCTTATCTTTACTGTCTCCTGGAAGGGATGGAGAACATGGAAATTTCCCTATGGATTAAAGCATTAGGGTCAAGAGTTCATGGAAGGGTTTCCTATTAAATCACATCTTACCTGGGCCCTGGCTCTTCCTGGTCTCCTCCAAACCTACAAGACATTGAACATCAGGCTCAAGTTCAGAGCAAACACATCTTCACCTTTAATTCGGGATGCCTGTCCTGGGTTCAGTTTTAATCTGAGGATTTCTTACTTTCTTTCTAACTTGTTGTGTATTTAAGATGATATTGGTTTTTTGTTTTTATTTTATCTGTCTTTTAAATTGTTTTAGTTAGAAAGTAGTCAGGCCATATATAAAAACATCCTTAATATCAAACAGATGATGGTTACCAAAGAAAGAGACTGGGGGAGAATATGGATGAATCAGTCAACAGGTAATAGAAACACACCATCTTGTGCAATTGGAAAGCAATTTATAAGACCTGCAGTATCTGCCTCTAAATGACAGTGTGACCTGGATTTTATTCTGAAATCCTTTAACATATTCTCAAACTGTCTCAACATTTGGGCCCTAGTAAAGGTTTAGTGAATTCTCTGCATTTGCAGAAGTACAAGAAAACCAATTGTCTGTTTATTGCTTGGTTTATTGATCACCCACACTATGCATTCCAAGGATTATTTTTTATACAATAAAATTTGACACAATTTAAAAATCATTTCTAAATACATGAGGGACTAGATTTGTTGTAAATTTCATTCAAGCTTTGATTTTTCGAGATTGATATGGAAAACTTTTATTGTCTCAGTACCAAAGGAACTTCTTTCTCTACTGTAGACCCAAGCCATATAACAAACTCTCATAATAAAGTTGAATGTTACTATATAGTTTTTAATAATGTTAATAGAACATGTTTGCCCAGATTCAGTGTTTGATCATGTCTGTGTTTTCATGTCTTAGTATATTGTCCTGTTGCTGTGATAAAATACCATGACAAAAGTAACAAGAGAGAAAGTGTTTATTTGGCTCACAATTCCAGGTTATAGTCCATCCCAATAGTTGGGGTATAAGGCAGCAGAGCAGCATCTACAGCAAAAAAGAAGAGAAGGGAGGTGAATGCCAATGCCTGGCTCACCTTCTGTACTCCACTCCAGGATACCCTGCATAGGGAATGGTGCCACCCATAATGGGCAATTCTTCTCACCTCAATTAATGCAATCAAGATAATTATCTTGTCTATACAATACCTCGTTGAGAATCATTCCTCAGGTGATTCTAGATTGTGTCAAGTTGACAATTCAAACTAGCCACCACACCATAGGGGTAGGATTCCTGACTTTGGTGGTGAGCTCCGGCAACCTATACAGATGGAGATTGTATTTGATCATGGTGGTTTTCAAGTTACAGCTGGTTCCTAGAAAATGTAATCTTTTTGTTTAGATGTCTCCATCTTACATTTCTTCATGCCATCTGTCTTGGGATTTTCAAAAGTAATAACACATCTCAGTTTCTAAGGAGTCTTTCATGATTTCCTCAAATGCTAACAGCTTTTAAATTTACGGATGAAGCTGGGTATGGTGGCACACATTTTTAATACCAGTGCTAGGAAGGCAGAGGTAGTTAGAACTCAGTCAGTTTGAGACTAGCCTAGCCTACATAGTGAGTTCCAGGACAGCCAGTACTACATGGTAAGACCCTGTCTCAAACAAAACAAACGGATGGATGAATGTTTGTTTTATTTTATCTCACTTTTGCTCTTTCCTCATCTGAACTTTTTCTCTTTCCTACTTGTCTGTCTCCCCACCTATCTTAATTTTCTTTTTTTATGCCTACTTTGTGAAATTAACTTTGCTTTTGGTAAGACTTGAAGCTTTTCATAGTTGTTTTTGTACTGAAATTTTATCTTCTACCTTCATGTTATTAAATTGAATATTTTGTGCTTAAAACAATTATCAATCTAATCTTTGTTAATCTAGCATGAGTATAGCCTTTGAGTTTATAAAATCAATAATTTTCGCTGATCTGAATGATTATAATCTTTTCAAAATTATCTACATAGCTCAAATATTATTCATGTGAGTGCTTTGTATTTAAGTAAGTATAACCATAGAAATGTTAATGATACAGTTATGTGAATGAATGGTTTGAACTAATCCATTGTTTTGTGCGAGTTCTTTCTGAATTTAACTGAATAGATTTTATAACATTTCAAATTCTTTATTTGGATTTTCTTCTTCTTGGCAATTCTTTCATTTTTTATGTTGTTGGGACCCTAGATATTCCTTGACTAGTTTATGTTTAGGAGATTATGTTTGAAGCTCAGTTCTCAGGTCCCACTAGGTGCATTTAGGTGCTCAGAAGCTAGCCATGGTCATCACTTCTGTACCAAGGGTATAGACTATCAAGAATGAAAACTCTACCCTCCTCCGTCCTTCTTGCACCACAGGGGATGAGTTGTAGTGTCAGTAGACACTGACACCTTACTGTGTGTCTCTCTGTGTTAATTTGTTTTGCATTATTATAATAAAATGACTTGATAAAAATAAACAGGCTTATTTCACTCCATTTTAGAGGAGTGGGAGCCACATATGATACTGGCCTTCCTGCTGGTAGAATCCTGAGGTAGGATAAGACATCATATAGAAGATGGAGCATGTGTATATGTCTTTTCTGATCTTTCCTTCCTCTCACAAAACTGTAAGAATTGTATCACAAATTGGGCCAAACCCCAGTGGATAGAGGGGTCATGGGCCCCAGGTCGAGGATGATTCTATTACAGTTGTCTAAATGGATATGATGTCAAGTTATCATCTAAATCCTTGTGTTTATGCCTGTAGATTCCTGCCGCTCTCATGATGATCATAGAAGCGTCTTTGGCAGTGGGTTATAGTTAATTCTGGGAGTCATGCCAGGTCAAAGTAAGGAGGGCAAGTAACTTTGAAGTGTTCCACTCTAAGCGAACATCTGTATCAGATTCTCCAAGACTCAGGAGCGTGGCAGATGGGGCAAGAAAAAAACTGTAGGAAGACAGAGAGGAGGGGTGGTTTGAATAGGTTTGGCCCCTATTGACTCATGTGTTGGGATGCTTGAACCACAGGAAGTGACCCTACTAGGAGGTGTGTCCTTGTTGGAATAGGCGTGTCCTTGCTGGAGGAAGTTCATCATTGTGGGGATGGGCTTTGAGATCCTGTGTTCAAGCTCTACCCAGTGTGGAACAGACCCTCCCACTGGCTGCCTGAAGAAGGCAGTCTCCTGCTGCAGCCTTTGGTTCAAGACCTAAAATCCTCAGCTCTTCGAGAACCATGCCTGCCTGGACACTGCCGTGCTTCCAGACATGATCATAATGGACTGAACCTCTGAAACTGTAAGTCAGCCCCCAATTTCATGTTTGCCTTGGTCATGGTGTCTCTTCACAGCAATAAAACCCTAACTAAGACAGGAAGAGAGTGTGAAATGCTCTCTTCTGGGTACACCAGAGCATTTACTCTCAGGGCTTATGGTAGCTGTGGTTATGTGCACAAGACTGAGCTGCCAACATTCCAGCACGGTTGGGGGAGGGGCACATGAGACTGACTCCCAGCGGGGAACTATGGGAAGTTAATGGCTGCTAGAGGAGAGGGAGTCATTGTTCTTCAGTGGTGCAGCCACTGGTACTTACCCACACTCCAGTAAATAACACCATACCCACACTCACACAACTAGCCCCAGCTAAACTCTTTGGGGGACACACACACACACACACACACACACACAGACAAGTTCAACAACCTCAAAACAACAACAGAAAGACAGGAAAGAAGGCAGAGACCCGGGAAGAAAGATTCAGTGGGAAGCGAGGAGGATAAAAGGATAATGGGGTGAAAATGACCAAAATACATTAAGTACATGTGTGAAATTGCCAAAGAATAAAAGAAAAGCTAGTTTTCAATGACAGAAACCCACACAGTAACTCTCTAGGATCTTAATCAGCTTTCAAAGGATTCACCTCTGGAGAGGTTTGAGCCCTCTTCACATCTTACAATGGAGATTAAATTTGAACACACAAGCCCTTGAGAGAGGGAACCTCCTCACACCATGACAAAACCAGAGCATCTCTCTCTATCTTCCTCTCAGCTCTGCAGCAAAACACCCTGTCCTGTTTTGACTTTTGTCGAGAACGATGACTTTATCCATGGAATTCCCTTTGAGGACCTGACAGATAACAGAGACACAATAATAAAGGTAAAACACAGAGATCACACTGCACACCATAGTTGAGTGTGCAAAAGGCCAGAAATGAGAATATTAAGTAGAAGTCCTGAAGAAGAACTTCAGCTCCCAAACCTGGTCCCTGAGGAAACAGCAGAGGTCTGAGTTATGCATAGAACACAGAACCTCTCTTCTGTGGGGAGCATTTTGGAAGGTGCTGGCCAGAGGGCCCACTCCTTGCCTCCTGGAGTTAGGTTCCCTTTCTTCTGTTCTGTGGGATCCTTATGGGAGAATTTCACAGCAGTGGGGATGCTGTACTATACTATGGTTACTGAGTAGTTAAAACTACAGATCTACGTCTGATATTTCTACAGGGCAAACTGTGAAAGCAAAGTCACGCTTCCTCTAGGGCTCTAGGAAGGCCCCTTCTTTGTCTCTCCTGTCATCTGGAGACTGCCGACATCCCAGGACTTGCCTGCAGCTGCGTGACTCTGATCACCTTGTGATTCCATGACATCTCCTCTGTGTGTCTCCCTAACTTTTTCCTGAGCACCAACCACTGGTCGTGGGGATCATGTCCACCCAGTGTAGCCTCATATGAACTAGATCCCATGTATAAAGACCCTCTTTCAGATCATGTTCCCTTCTTCCCCCCACGCTGTCCCCTTTGCCACCCAGGTCCCTCCGTCCCTCCCCACTTGTGATTGCTTTCTTCTCTCTCCCAAGTGGGACTGAGGTTCCTCACTTGGGCCCTTCAGATTGTTGACCTTTTTTGAGTTCTGTGGACTGTATCTTGGGTATTCTGCACTTTTTTTTGTTGTTGTTGTTGCTAATATTCACTTATTCATGAGTATATACCATGCGTGTCCTTTTGAGTCTCAGTTACCTCACTCAGTATGATATTTTCTAGTTCCATCCATTTGTCTGCAAAACTCTGGTAATGGGTCGGGGAGAAGGACTGAAGCCCTGAGGGTCAGCAGAAAGAATGGAAACGGGCAACCTTGGGAGGTAGGAAGTTGGGGGAACCCTCCAGAATGCACCTGGGAGGTCAGAGACTCTCGGGACTCAAAGTGGGACCTTAGATGAAATGCCCTACAGTGGGAGAGGGAACTTGTAAAGCCCACCTCCAGCAGAAGACAGGGCATCAAGTGAGGGATGAGGTTGCCATCCCACAATTAAAACCTTGACCCATAACTGTTCCTGTCTGAAAGAACTGCAGGGATGGAAATGGAGAGGAGCCTGAGGAAAAGAATGTCCAGCAACAGGCCCAAAGTGGGATCCAGCTCAAGGGGAGGTCCCAAGGCCTGACAGTATCACTGAGACTATGGAGGCTTACAAAAAGGGACCTAGCATGACTGCCCTCCAAAATCCCCAACAAGCAGCTGAAAGAGTCAGATGCAGATATGGAAGAAGCTGAGGAGAAGGGCGACCCTGTAGAAGGACCTGGAGTCTCAATCAACCTGGACCCCTGAGATCTCTCAGACACTGGACCACAAACCAGACAGCATACACTAGCTGATATGAGGCCCCCAACACGTATACAGCAGAGGACTTCCAGGTCTGGGTTCAGTCAGAGAAGATGTACCTAACCCCCAAGAGACTGGAGGCTCCAGGGAGTTTAGAGGTCGGTGACGTGGGGGTCAGGGGGTAGGGACATCCTTGTGAAGACAGGGAGTGGGGAGGAGGTATGGGATGAAGAACAGAGGGTGGATTGGAAGGGGAATAGAATCTGGAGTGTAAGAATAAATAAATAAGCCGGGCAGTGGTGGCGCACGCCTTTAATCCCAGCACTTGGGAGGCAGAGGCAGGCGGATTTCTGAGTTTGAGGCCAGCCTGGTCTACAGAGTGAGTTCCAGGACAGCCAGGACTACACAGAGAAACCCTGTCTCGAAAAACAAAACAAAAAAACAAAACAAAACATGAAAGAATGAGTAAATAAATAAATAAATAAATAAATAAGACCCTTTTCCAAATGGGGCCACTAGAGGGATTTTTGAGGACATATTTTTTTGAGTGACACAATTTAACCCAACTCAGGGATAAAAAGACTAAAATTCAGATTAGCTTTTCTCTGTCAGAAAAAAGTCTTAACCTGATACATATTTGAGACAGGAAAACACATGCAAATAGCATAGGGCATGCCATCAAACCAAATAAACTAAAATCCTATAAATTTGGAATCCTGGAATGGAAAAAAACAATTTCCCCTTTAACACACTCTGGATACTAAAACCCTGCAAATAATAAGCTTGTAAGAATAATATATATTTGCAAGTGTATATTTCAAGATTAAAAAGAAAATTCCAGTACTCATGAAAATATTAAAGTAGTTATTTAAGAAAGATTGGAATAAAATTTACTCCCCAGGAAGGATCTGGGGGATATTGGGGAAGGGAAAACCCTGATCAGAATGTAGTGTATGAAAAATATCTATTTTCAAAAATTTTAAATTAAAAAATAATTATTTCCTACTTATTAGACATGCAATTAAACACGGAGGTACACACACATTGAACAGAGAGAGAGACAGAGAGAGAGAGAGAGAGAGAGAGAGAGAGAGAGAGAGAGAGAGACTATACATACTCCTATATACAGTGACACATATATTTTTAAATGTACAATTGGATTCTCTATGACCTTTCTGTGGTAACAAAGGATCTAGGGAGACCCTTGACCCTTGAATCTGCATGGATTCCAGAAAAGTCCTTCTTCAGGCAGCTTCCACCAGCTCTCTTCCTGCCATTCTACACTAGGAACAGAGGTTTTTTTTAACTGAAATTATTTATTTTTTTTAATGGATACCAAGTTAGGTACAATTAGACTTTTATTAGTACAGTAGACTTTAGCAAGCATATGGCCTCTTTGCTTTATTTTATTTTTCTTTTATTGAAAATATATTTTTCATATATTATATTCTGATTATGGTTTCCCTCCCCCAACTCCTTCCAGATCCTCCCCACCTGCTCTCCCATGCAAACCTCTCTCTCTCTCTCTCTCTCTCTCTCTCTCTCTCTCTCTCTCTCTCCCTCTCTCTCTCTCTCTTACACACACACACACACACAAGAAAACAACCAACCATCTAAAAAGTAATAATAAAGTAAGATAAAACAAAACAAACATAAATTGGAATAGAACTGGAAACCTCAACATATATGCAAAAGATCCATAAGGTTAAATATATGTCCTGACAAAGCTATGAGACGAAGGGCCTCCAAAAGTGCTGTCAGGTTCATTTTGTGAGGAATGGACTCTTAAAATATTGTTACTAGAAGTTCAAGATGTGGAGCTCACCATTTCTAAATTCCGCATAGCATTGAGATCACGTGGGGCTCTTCCTGTGCCGTCTTCCCCAGTTCATCTGTGCTGTCTCAGGTGCTGGCAATGTCAACTGCGCACTGTTGCTTCTTAGGCTGAGTAGCATTCTTTTGGGTATGTGCAGCACAGGTCCTTACTAGATCCCAAGGAAATGAATCAGTGTATTGGAAAGACAACTACATCCCTGTGCTCATGGCAACAGTATCTTCGATAGCCAAGACGAGGGGTTAACATCTACATTTAGTAGGACAGTTGATAGATCACATGGTATTCTAGTTCTATTCCTTTGAGGAACCACCCTACTGTTTTGCATGAATGGCTAATTTACATCCCCATCAACCGCCTGCAAGTACTATTGTGCGTACACTTGCCAATGCTGCTTGTCTTTTGTTTTTCTGATGACAACCATTTTACCTGGGGTAAGGTTCATGAGTTTTGACTTGTGTTTTCCTAATGATGAATGATAGGATAGAATGATGAAGAAACTAAGGATAGTTGGGGGAAGGGAAAGATTGGGGGAGTGGAGCGTTGGCTGGAGGATGCATGCCCTCACACATAAACTTCCAGAGACTGTATGGCAAGGAAGCTATGGTTAATGAAGACATAGCCTCGAGAAGTATAATAGAATAAATGTTAAATACTTTCACCATAAACATGTTGACTGTGGATACTGGAGAGGTACCTTAGCGGTTAAGAGCACTGCTGCTCTTGTAGTCCGCCTGGATGGTTCTCAGAACCCACATGGTGGCTCACAGCCATTTGTAACTTCAATTCTAGGTAAGCCAATGACTTCTGGCCTCAGTGAGCTCCTGCACACACATGGTTCTCCTACACTCATTCTGCACACATATAGACACATAAAAATAAATTGAACAGTGATAACCATTTATAGCTATGAATTTGTTAGGATTGCCCGCATTTACCATCATGCCTAGCTTCTGTCAATTTTCCAAGAGTTGAAAATGAAACAGAAGCCTCAATATGGTGACTGTCCTCAGATCATCCAGTCACATCAAGGACTGTGGTGTAGAAGACACACTCCCTCTCTGTTCTGCAATGTTGTTTCTTTGCATGAGAGTCAAAAGGACACAGTTTTTTTTTCCTTCCTCATCTTTGCAAGTTTCTCTGAGTGGGTGAGGTCTTGCCTCTGTTCTTTCTGCCAGCTGCACTATCTAAGATCAGCATCCTGTCCTGACTTCATAGGCGAGGGATGTGGAAGTCCTCTGGTGATAAGAGCTACTTCCTGCTTACAATCTGGGTTAGTGTATGTATGTGTATATGTCCTAATACACACACACACACACACACACACACACACACACACACATATACATCTTACTCTGAGCAACCTGTGTTGTTTCTTCAATACTGCAGGATTGACACTATTAAATGCTCTGAAGTAAAGGATGGCCTTCTAACAGGAGGCAGCCTGGTGTTTTCCCTTGACCATTATTGTGACCAGATTCTTGTCATTCTAAGTCCTCCATTCAAAGTGTGTGGCTCAACTTTTCCATAAAAGAAAGCCTATGGGGACGCATTCCTGTGAGGAGTATCTTGGTTCATAAATGGCAGTCAGTAAGTCCTTCAGTATCAGTAAATTAGAAATAGAGTATATGAGACAAACGTAAAGGAAGGTAAAATCCCTCCCTCCTGGGCACTTCTTTTTAGTGTCTGAGGATCTGCATGCACAGACCAGAATAAACTTGTTTACAAGAGATGACCTGTATTCCTTCCCACTCCACTGTGGATTAATAGCATTCGGAAGGAAGTGATACACAGGCTGATTCAACTTCCCCCTGAGCAAAAAAAGAAATGCCATAAGCTATTGTCCTTCTGGAAGTCACAGCAGCATCAAAAGTTAAGGTGATCCAGACATGACCCATATGCAGGGGAATATATAATTTCCATCTTTCCCATTGGAAAGACTTTGCTTTGAATCTACCGTGGCCTGGCAATAATACTTTCTAATTAAGTGTGAAGTGAGTGCAGATGGACTGATGGTCAATCTACAGTCAACAATAATTTGCAAAATGACACTTCAATCAAGTTTTGCCTCTTCCCTCATCTACACCAAGAATGGTTAAAATGAGAATATTGCATGCAACTGAAAAGTATAGATGAACCTAAGACTTCTGGGGAATGGCTGATCAGTAAGTGTCTTAGTTCATGGACAGACATGGAAATGAAAAGTCAGGAATAAAATATAGGGTCTTATTATCCACTGCACTGTCCGATTAGTTCAATAGACTCTTTATCTTAATTAAATATTCTTACAGAAACATGAGACCAAAAAAAAAAAATACAGTTTAAAAAAAGAATACAACTGAGTGAGGTTCCTAGCGCCCATGAAGAGCAACTCACAGCCTCCTTGTCACTCCAGAGCCAGGGGATCCACACCCTCTTCTTGTCTTTTGGGGTAGCTCCCCATATGTGTGTTCACAAAGTACACACACACACAAACACACACACACACACACACACATACACTAATAAAAAATAAAAATGAAGAGGATTAATAATTATAAGGTTAGATTGGCAAACTAGAAAATGGAAGGGTGTTGAGGCTTGGAATGGAGACATCCCCCAGTGACTCAGGTTTTCAATCTTTGTTCAACAGTTGGTGAGATGCTGTAGGACGGTTAGAGTGGGGGACTTGGGCGTCATTCTTTGAGGTTACACCCAGATTCTGCTTCCTGGTTTACCGTAACATCTAAAACATGATCCCACCACCATAGCTTACCGCCTCACCCAGGCTCTCCGTGCTATGATGAGCTGAAACCGTGAGCCCAATACCCACTTTCAACCGAGGAGGGAAGGTGGTAGGAACAGTTAGAGGGGCAGGGGGAGGCAGGATGGCCCCATCAAAGGTCCAGTTTTCTCCTGATGAAAAGGCACTATACTGACAAATGGCCCCTTTTTTCCTAGTACAAGGAAGTCACAGGTTCTAACTTTTATGTTTTGTGAGTTTTTCTTGAACATCATTTTGTTTCTAAAAAAACAAGAGTAAAAATCTGCCTACCTCCAATCACTAATGTTAATTCCTTTTTTATTTGTTTAATTAATTAATTTATTTATTAATTTTTCTTTTTAAAATTTATTTACATTTCAGATGCCATCCCCTTTCCCCATTTCTTCTCCCTAGGTCCCCCCTATCCCATCCCCCCTCCTCCTTTTTGCTTTTATACCATTTTAATTACATGTAAGAATTAAGTTCAGTTCTAGGTTGAGGAACTAGCAATACAATAGATGCAAATAGTCAAGGAACAAGCAAGACAATAAACACAAATAGTCAAAAAACAAGCAATGCAATAAACAAAGTTCCATGAACACTCTCGTGATCACTGTTTCTAAGGGCTTAACAGGATGACCAAAGTATCTGAGACAAATTCCCTGTCCTAGTCCAAAGTCATTTTCATGTTGGAAGCCTACTTTCTTGTTCTAGTCTAAAATTTAGATTCCTGCCTGAAATTACTTCTCTGTTTTAGCTTAATGTCAGATTCCATAAGTGGATACTAGCCCAGAAGCTCACAATACCCAAGATATAATTCACAGACCACATGAAACCCAAGAAGAAGAAAGACCAAAGTGTGGGCACTAATGCTAATTCCTATTGCAGTGACTGCGTTTGGCCTTCAAGAGGCCACTGTGTGGTATGACAAACACTTTTTGAAGGGAACATATTTGACCTCGAATGAACTAGAGATTTCCAATACACAGTAGGAGATGGGTCTGTTTGTTTACTTGCTTAAACAAAGGATTCGTTCTAAAAGAAAATCAAGTGGCAAAGAAACGATTAATATTGTGAAAGTCCCTAATCTTTCCGACACACTCAATCCCATTTCCTAGAAAAACAGATGGACCCTCTTTCAAATGTTTTCCATGCCTATGCGATCATGCTTCTATTACACACAATTCACACATATTTTCTTACACAGATGAGATTATTTGCATCCTCTTTTGTAATACAGCGTTGGGTATTATTTTGTTGCCACAAGTGCAGGACATTATTAACAGATGATACTGAAATTAATTTCCCTTTGTCTTAATGGTTGAACACAATTTTGAAATTTTTTTCTCCTTCATTGATTCTGTGATTAAAAACAAACTAAGAGCTGTAGTCGATCAAACTTCAAGCTAAGGAAAATAGCTCGTGAGAACAACCATTCCCTCTGGAGTAGATCAGAAATTGAGATGAACTGTCACTCCTCAGATGGTGGGGAAGGAGAGAAGGAGAGGACATTCTAAGAAAGGGACCCACAAGAATAAAGGCCTGAGAGCACATTCATGTGCCTTATAAGTCAGAGATGAAATGGTGGGGGTTCTACAGCTGCAAGGTTCTGAAGGGGCTGCACAGAGGTCACCTTGGGTTGTCATCAAATTCCATAATGTGACCTGATAACAAACTCATGTACTGGGAAGTTCCCTTAAAGATGTGCCCAATGTAGGTGAGTGTTCTACTCACTAAACTCCGTCTCTAGCCCATGGATGGAGAAGGAAGTAGGACTAGAAAGAGAACTGAAAGCTGCAGCCATGAGGACTGACCTCATCCAGTCTCAGAGATCAGCTGGGCCAGGTTTGGTTAATATTTGCATGGTAGAAGATGGTCAAGGTGTGTGTGTGGGGGGGGATTTCATGGGAGATGCGGTTCATCTTTGTCAAAGCTCTAAGGTGAAAAACTCCATTAAACAAGAGAGAGGCTGTAGGCAGAAGGAAGTTGCAGTGTCTGTTTTGGTTCATGCAGTGATGCTCTTTCAGGGGCCTAAGCACTTGTCTTCGGAATTCTGCCTTAGGCTTAGTTGTATGCTCACTAAGGCTCTGCCTTAGTGAGATCCTCTAGTTGGTCAACTTTTAGGGATTCCCCTGTCCTCTTGTTGAAACACACTCATCCCAGCCCACGGCTAAACAAATGGCTTCCAGTTGTCTTGTGTTCCTAGGCAATTTATTTATGCGCGCGCGCGTGTGTGTGTGTGTGTGTGTGTGTGTGTGTGTGTGTGCGCATGTGTGTGTGTATGTGTGCATGTGTAGGTGTGTGTATGTGCATGTATGCATATGTGTGTGCAGACATATATGTGTGCATGTGCATGTGTGTGTATGTGTGGGTGTGTGTGTGGGTGTACATGTGTATGTATGTGTAGGTGTGTGTATGTGCATATATGCATATGTGTGTAGGCATATGTGTGTGCTCATGTGTGTGTGTGTGTGTGTGCTATAGCACATATGGAGGTAAGAGGACTACTTGAAGAAGCTGATTCTTTCCTTTTGCCATGTGAGTTCCAGGTATGGAACTTAGATTTTCAGACTTGGCAGAAAGCCCACTTATTCACTGAACCATACTGTTGGCCCACTAATTTTTATTTTTTCTAGTGAGATTTAGTTCTGGGTTAGAATTTTTTTTCTGCAGTTGTTGTTTAGGGATATCCATTAGGAAGTAAATCTAAACTTCATGGAATTGTCAATCATTACTCATTTTTATACCTAAAAATAAGTTTATATTGTTTAGTCTGATATATGTAACTACATTGTTCTGTTAATAAATTGAGATTATATATTCTTGAAATCATGACATAATTATGTCATTTCTACTTTCCTTTTTCTCCTTCCAAATCTTCCCATGTGTCCCCTTCCACTTGTCTCTTTCAGATTCATGGTCTTTTTAAAATTTATTTTTATATATATTATATAATTTTATATCTATGTATTCCTAAATATAATCTGGTTAGTTGGTATAATGTTCCATGAATGTATGTTTTCAGGGTTGAATATTTGGCATTAGATAGCCAGCTTGTGCGCTATTCCCTGGAGGAGACTATTTTTTCTCTGTCTCTCTCTCCCTACCCCTCTCTCCATCTCTCTTTCTTTCAGTGTTTCTTAGTTGCCTGGAGTCTTACTGACATGGCTGCCTACACACGGCCTGAATAAGGACAACAACGATAGACTGCTAACATGGATGGGAGAATATATTTTAAAAGTAAAACAGAATGAAGTGAGCTTAATCAGTGAGGCAGCTAGACAGACAGGAGAGCCATGGGGAGGAGAGAAGCCATTGCTACAGACTCCAATGAGAGACAGGCGACACCATGGGAAGGAGAGGGGTCTCACTACAAACTCTAACGAGAACCAAAACTTCCAACCCAACCACCACTTAAGGCCATTCTCCTTTCCAACAGTCTTCTAGACATGTCATCTGAACCCCCATTTGTCGTAAAAGGCCTCCTCCTGATCCCCACATGATGTTCTGGTAGTTCCTGGTTTCACTTTATTAGATTGTAATCCCATCTGAAGATTCTCTGTAGTCTTTTATCATCCCAGGCATCATAAAGAGGAAGAGAGACATGCTGTCAGGTAGGGCATCCCTTTGAAACCTGCTGAACAACAAAATCCCAGAAAGTCACTGTTAGGATATGCAAGTGTACATCCTCTGAGAAGTCCACAGCAATGTTCTCAGGGGTTTCCTAGATACTTCCCAAGGACTTCTCTTTCTCTTAATCTTTGGGCTTAAAAATCTATGCTAAATGTCTTCCTAGACAAAGAACTTCTGTTCTTCTGTAGGCTGCCTCTTCCCAACTGTTTATCTTATTTGCCTTTTTGTTTCTTGAGGTCACATTGGTCAACTGTTAACTGTATTTTCTGAGTGATCAGAGTTCTCACTGTATGCTGTGTGCTGTATGCTATGCTGTGTGGTATGCTGTGTATGTGTGTGTGCTGTGTCCTGTTTGTGTGTCTCTGTGTGCTGTCCTGCGTGCTGTGTGTGTTTAATGCTGTCTTGAGTGATATGTGTGTTCTGTGTGCCATGTGTGTGTCTGCTATATGTGTGTGTGTGTGTGCTGTCCTCTGTGCTGTGTGTTGTCCTGTATGATGTGTGTGCTGTGTATATGTGCTGTGTGTGCTGTCCTGTGTGCTATGTGTGCTGTGTGCTGTCTTATGTGCTATGTGTGTGTGTTGTGTGTACTGTGTGTGTGTGTGCTGTGTGTATGTGTGCTGTGTATATGTGCTGTGCTCTGTGCTGTGTGTGCATGTGTGTTCTGTGTATATGTGCTGTGTATTCTGTGCATACGTGCTGTGTATGCTGTGTGTGCTGTCCTGTGTGCTGTGTTTGCTGTGTGCTATCCTGTGTGCTGTGTGTATGTGCTTTGTGTGTGTGTACTGTGTATATGTGCTGTATATTCTGTGTATATGTGCTGTGTGTGCTGTCCTCTGTGCTGTGTTTGCTGTGTGCTATCCTGTGTGTGTGTGTGTATGTGTGTGTGTATGTGCTGTTTGCTGGATGTGCTATCTGCTGTAACGAACCCTACCCTCTCTTCTAGGAATGTCTTAGTTTCAGGTTCTATGTTGAAGTCACTGATCTATTTGGAGTTGTATTTTGTGTGGAGTAAGATATAAGGCTCATTCTTCTCCATGTGAATATTCCATTTTCCCAGTACCATTTGTTGAAGATCCTTTCTTTCCCAGATTGTGTATTTTTGGAGACTTTGTCAAAACTCTAGTGGCTGTCATTGCAAAGATTTGAGTCCAGGTCTTCTATTCTGTCCTGTTTATCTGTGTGTCTGGCTGTATCAACACCACTGTATTAGTATTAGTATAGGCCTATAACATTTGTGCTTATATCCATAGCAAAAATACTACTGTCTGCCTTAACCAGAAAAGCCCCTCTGTCCAGTGGATGGTGGTGAACGTAGACTTATGACTGAGAGTAAGTGGAGGATGAGTGCCCAGCGCTGTATTAGATATTTATAGCATGGTCTCTAAGGCTCAGGGAACACAAGAGGTTGAAGAAAGAATGTAAATGCCAGAGATGTGGAGAGGTCACCTGGGAATGACAAAGCCCTTGGAAGTGGGAACTCACAGCAGTCTTAACACTTGTGCTGAGTCTGCATAAGATTGGGTCTCTCAACAGCCAGGATGGATAAAGAGCTGGGGGAGGGGAGACAGGGGTGGGGAGGAAGGAGAAGCTGAGGAGAGGGGGAACTTTCCTTTAGTACAGAGATGTTTGCTACTGATAGATTTGGAGAGAGGACAAATCATTGCCCTCAGCTCTGTACTCCCTGATGATAGTTCCAGTCCAAAGGCCATGTTGACGACCCTGGTGAGAATAAATCACAATGCTAAACCAAACGTCTTGATTTAGGGAGCAACTGGGAGAGATGGAGGGTACTGATGGTGCTGGAAATGAGAGAAGAGGGTGTGAGAGAGACAGCAGTCAGAGTATATTATATACGTGCATGACATCACTAAGTAAAAGAAATCAATTAAAAATTAAAACAATGTCAACTCTGCTTTGAAATTTCTTTCCCTACTAAAGCTGAGGATTTGGTGTTATCTCAGGCACAAGACCATGTCAAGCCATGGGTGACAACAGAGCTGTACTTCTGACATTGCTGACATCAGCACCTGCTTCTCGCTAACTTCCTCACCTTTAACTTCAGATCCAACTGAAATGAATTTTCATAAATCTCAAGACATCTTGCATCTTGCAACCAGTATTCCTGTCACAGAACTACTGGCTAGCGAACATTGAAGCCAGCACGCAGAGAGTGGAGAATTCAGTTATTCATGTCACCGAGACAGAAGCTAATGCTTTGGGGGGAAAAGTGTGTTCCTAACACACAACTGCTCATGCTTTTACAAGTTAGTTAACAGTATTGAAATCTCTGTCTACATGACCCTCTGAGGATGGTCTTTGAGTACTCTCTGACCACCAGGAGACATTTTCATTACACATTTACAGGAACAAATGTTGTAGATAGCTGTTAAAACATTTTTCTTCTAAGCAAGCAGAATCTGTGGTTTGAGCAGACAGCTGTGATGATCAGTTCTAAGGGCAGTTTCTCGAAAGCGTTTGTCTTTCCAAGATAAGAGGAAGGTGTTCACGAGCTTCACAGAGCTCAGCACACTTAAGGATCCCAGGAGTAAATTGTTAACTCATACCCTCTCTCTCCACACTCTTACAGGCAAGGGTTTTCATTATAACTTTATTTTAATTGCTAGTATAATTTTATCATAATAGAGGTAGTGATATGATTTTGCTAGGTGTGTATACATCTTTGCCTCTTTCATTCAAATTTGACTTGTCAGAAATGTCTGCTTCCCTTTGTGTGTGTGTGTGTGTGTGTCTGTGTGTCTGTGTGTGCTTGCATGTGATTTCTCTGTGTATCAGAGCCCTGACTGTCCTGGAACTTACTCTGTAGACAAGGCCAGCCTCGAACTCAGAGATATTCACCTACCTCCTCTGGGACTGAAGGTGTGCACCACCACACCCAGCTGTCTCAATTATTCTTGATGGAGACTATTTGATGTATCTTTCTATATGGCTTCATATTTCCTGAAATATGTGCCAATTTTTCTAGGTGGATGGTCTGATCCAAACCCAGCAGTCTTGATGATCTACAAATGACAAGCAGGCATCAGGGGCTCTTATGTTCCTGGTCCACTTTTTCCATCGGAGGTACTTCAGTTTGGTTTTTGTTACTGACTTCCACTTCACTACTGAATTAGCTCCGCATGATACCACAGTCACCTCTCCAGCAATGTTCTCCTTGGCACACAAGAAATGCAGCCTTCCTGAGACTTCAAAAAGCCCAAGGCACTGGGTGATTTTTCCAGCCATGCATACTTGGACTGACCAGTTCTGGCATGGCCTTTTTTTAGACACAAGACCAACTGTTACTTACCCACTGTACTGGCTGTTTTTGTGTTTCAACTTGACACAAGGAGGGCCCATTGTGAGTGGTACCATCCCTGGGCTGGTAGTCCTAGGTTCTATAAGAAAGCAAGCTGAGCAACCCAGGAAAAGCAAGCCAGTAAATAACATCCCGCCACGTCCTCTACATCAGTTCCTGGTTCCTGACCTGCTTGAGTTCCAGTCCTGACTTCCTTTGGTGATGAACAGCAATGTGGAAGTGTAAGCTGAATAAACCCTTTCCTCACCAACTTGCTTCTTGGTCATGATGTTTGTGCAGGAATAGAAACCCTGACTAAGACAGCCACCAACAGGGTGTCATAGAAGAAAATGGTCACGTATAGCACAGTGGCAGAAGGCTCTACATAAATGCTCACACCACTCACAGAACACTCAGTTTCGATTCACTTGTGCAGCATGTGTGGAAGCTTGAGTCCTGCCCCCCTTTCCATATTAGAGTTCCGTGCTGCTCTTAAGTGAAGGCAGAGTTTGTCATGGAAAGCAGGCACTGCCCGTAACACTGCTATCTAGCTCAGGAAGCTCTGGATCCAGGCTGAAGTCAAGAATAGCCAAGGGTCTTTGGCTCCTCAAAGAAAGGGGTTCTGGTTGAGGTACTTGGCACTGGTTATCTGTTTAGCAGAAATGCTGTCTCATCTGAAGCACACAAGCACTGTCCGCCACAAGAACTGAAAGTTAAGGACTTCAGCAGACACATTTTGCTGCTTGATTCTGATATGGTAGGGTAACTATTAGTTGCCTCCCTGAGTGGTCCAGTCATTTCCCCCAAGTAAATGCTGTAAAATGATCCCTTAAGTGTTCAACCTGAAGTGTTTCCTTAAGCATCTCATGACTTTTCATTTATGCTTTTAAGTCCCTGCTTCCTCTTGTGAAGTTCCATGCATAACTGACAGACAGCATTGGCTTTGCCATGTTAGTGGGGCTTACCCTGCACAGCCAGCCTTTCAGGAGCTCTCAGAACTGTTGTCCAGAAAAATTACTGAGTTTGAATCTTGAAGAGGACAAAGGTTCAGATGGACTGAACACATGAGAAAACTAGCTGTCCCTGACCAGACCACACAAATGTGAAAGGAAGTGTTCTGCACCGCAGGAGGAGTCAGCAAGATAGACGCTGACAAGGGAAACGGGGTGGGGGGGTGAGGGTTAAGCAACAAGGATAGATTTAGGAACGGCATTTAACTGTAAAGTTTCCTGTGGGAAAAACTAAGCAAGTATTTAAAACAGTAGGAAGAAACTACCATGGGGAACGTTAGCCCTTCTTTAATGCAGTGATCTTGGCATAAGTACAAGAAGAGTCTATGCTTATGACCGTTTCCCAAATCCTAAACTCCCCGAACCATCTACTCAGGCAGAGAGGCGTAGCCAAGCTGTCAACTGGGAGATGGATAAAGTGGATCTGTTGACAAATAATTTCAAAACCCGAGAAACAGTTTAGGGTTATTTGTATGCAAATTTAAAATGAGTCTGTCTGAAAGGGGAAGGAGGTGCAAACGGAGAATGTAAAGATTTACTGATTGATTGGCATCTGCTGCCTATAGCGTGGAAAAGGGCATCAGGTCCACAGGAAACCATCAGGGACCACACACATTGGGACACTCTGAAGGCTGTGTGGTGGGACAGCAGAGCTGGAAGACCCTTGAGTGGGAAAGGGACAGGAAGTTCTGAACTCACCATTGTTGATTTTGGGACTCTCTAAAGCCTGGGAAATCCTTGCCCCTATTCTCCCCACTAGAGACTTGTTGGCTCCCAGACAAACATGACAGAGACTAGAAGAGGCCAGTCTACCCCAAGGGAGAGACTCTAGGGACCACACTTAGCAGCTGCTGTCGGTGTTGTTGGAGGGTGATCCTTAACCCTGGTGCAAAGCTTCTCCAGGTCTTCCTCACTCACCTCCAGCCAGTGCTTTACTGGGGTCGCTGTGGTGGGAAGGAGACTGTGCAGATGTGCCTTTCTCATTATGCAGATGTTTTGATCTGTGCTCCATGTTCATAGTCTCTGTGCCGTGCTTCCTAGAAGCAGGTTTGTGAAGAATTCAATCTAATTGGCCAACCCAGTTCAGGTTTTAAGAAGACAACTTGGCTAAATCAAAGATACACCAAAAGTTGAAGGTAGCGTTGGCTCAGAGGGGAAAGGCCTCTGCTGCACAGCCTGACGACCTAAGTTCCAGCCCCACTTGGTGCGAGGAGAGAACTGACCCCAAAAGTTGTCCCCTGACCTCTGCGTGTATGCACGTGGGGACACACACACGGAGATGCACATAGACACAAGTATACACTCATATGTCTAACCAAATCGCCTTTTCAAAGTTCAAGGTAAGAGGAGTAAGTAGCTTTTCTGGTAGGATCAGCAACTTTACACCACAGCACAGTTATAATTTTAGGCAATAGCTTTTTCCTCATTCCATCCTGACCTGAGGATCCAACAGCCAACCACTTCCCCACTATAACAGAGGTGTGTGATCTGATTGTGCTCAGGAAGCTGACAGCAGGAGCTGATGGATGTGCAAGATTCCACACCTCCGTGGATGCTTCAGGCACACTGGGATGGTTGTGCCGGAGTTCCCTCAAAGGCCACCTCACACTCTCCAGCATGCCTCTGTCATTTAAAACTTTCCCATGCAGCTTATTCCTTCGTGATACACTGGATGTTTTACTTTTTATTGTCATGATGGTTGTTACTTTGGTTTTGTGAGTTGAGGTCTTGCTACATAGTTCAGGTTGTACTTGAACTTAAAATCCTCCTGTTTTAGGCTCCCAAATACTGACTAATGTCACCACACTTGGCTTTACTGTGCATGTGTGTGTGTGTGTGTGTGTGTGTGTGACTACAGGAGCATGTCACCACACTTGGCTTTACTGTGTGTGTGCATGTGTGTACATGTGTGTGTGTGTGTGTGTGTGAGCTCACACACATGTACATGTACTCATGTGTGCATGTCTGTTTGCACATGTGTGTGGAAGCCAAAGATTGATGTTGAACATCTTCTTCAGTTTTTCCCCACCTTGATTTTTGAGACAGAGTCTCTCTCTAAACCCAGAGCTAACCAAGTTAGCTGACTGGCTAGCCAGAGAGCTCTATGATTCATGTATCTCCCCTGACCAACCCCCAACACTGGAATTACACACATATGCCACGGCACTGGGCTTTTTACAGCAAATTACTGACTGAGCTATCTCTTTGATCCTGATTTACTTCTTTCAAACAAAAAAATTTGTCTCTTCTGTCTGTATCCTTCTCTCTGACTGTCTCTGTCTGTCTCTCTGTCTGTCTCTGTCTCCTTCTCTCTCCTTCTCTCTCTCTCTCCCTTCCCGTCTCCCCCATCTTGTGCATGCATTCATACACGAGCTAATGAGAACATTATCTTTGTCTCTTTCAAATGTTTGATACCGAATGGGCGCTTAATAAATATTTGCTGAACTAATAAACACAGGAATGCCCTTTCAGATGAGTTCTCTGCAATGAGAGTCTGACCTTCTCTCGAATCTCACTCTGCGGCTTGGCTCTATGTCACTGTCAGATGTGTGAGGTTGTCCCATGACTAGAAATGGCTTTGTTCCATGTCCAGATGTTTCCTACACACCACTCAGGGCACCAGCCAGAGACTAAGGCAGCTCACTGATCCCTGGCCATGGGCTGTTTCATTATCTCCAGCCTGCAGTTACTATGGACAAGGAAGAGGCCATCTTCCCGTGGTATTTATCCTGATGCCCCATCCGGCCAAAGCTCTGTCTTACCTTCCGAGCTGGAGCAAGCCCTCCCTCAGCTTCATGCTATTTATAGTTCAACCCACTGGCTGCCAGATACTTTGTTTCTCCTTCCATATTCTGACTCCCCCGTATCCCCTCTGCTTTCTGTCCAGGAAGGCTGATTTTCATGGACACTATCAAAGGAATCCTAGTCCCCCTTGCTTCCTTTGGGGTCCAGCCAATGAGAATTCCTGGCAGGAGAACTGAAGAAGGGAAGGAATGGGCAATTCCTGTAAGTCTGCTGTGGCCTGAGGTACCCCTCCCTGACAGCTGCTGCCCCTCACCCAGCACCCAGCTTGCCCCAGCCTCTAGATGATATAACACTCACTACTGGGTCTCCTAGTGTAGGCATGGAACAGCTTTCCTGTCACCCCTGAGGTTCCCCGAGCTTTCTCCTACACAGTCTACACCTTCGTAAATTAGCTACTTTGTAAACAAGCCCTTGTAGATTCTCTTAATCTGCTCATGCCTTCTGTTCCCTTGGGACCCTGACCTACGCAATGGTTTCAGCTCTCTGTTGTGCAGTTACTGTGACCTCCAATAGAGGGCAGAAAAGTGATAGAGAAATTTCTAGAAACTCCCCAAATCTTCTGTTCAATGTAGCATCTCTAATCGCCAAACCACCCGTGATAGATTCTTTTCTGTTGCTATGCCAACATACCCCTGCAGAAGCAGCCTTCAGGGAGAAAGGGTCTATCTTAGCTCACAGTTCCAGCCCATGATGGTGTGAAAGGCTTGGGAGCTAGAGGGTAAGGCTGGCCTGGTGGTCAGGAAGCAAGGTGAGAGGAGAAAGGGCCAGGCTATAAACCCTCAAAGCCCACCCCTAGTGACAGACATACTTCCTTCAGCTAGGCTCTACCTCCCAGTGTCTCCATAACCTTTCAAAACAGTGGGAGGCCACCAGCCAGGGGACCAAGCGACCAAATACATGAGCATGGCAGGACATTTCAGCACACACCAGCATCCATCTCTCTCTGCTGACTGGCTGTCTTTTTTGTTTTTTGTTTTAAACTGTCTATTGTTGTAAAAAGACACCATTGCCAAGGCAACTTATAAATGAAAGCATTCAATTGGAGGCTTCCTTGATGTCTCAGAGAGTGAGTCCATGATCACCATGGCGGGGAGCCCTGTGGCAGGTAGGCATGGTTCTGGTTTGCTGAGAGCTCACATCTATCCACAGGCAGCAAACCGAGAGAGACTGGACCTGGTGTGGGCTTGAAAACTTAAAGCCTCCCCCACCCCATGAGTACATCTCTTTCAGTAAGGTCGAACCTAATCCTTCCCAATCAGTTCTGCCAGCTGAGGAGCAAACATTCAAATATATGAACCTATGAGAGCCATTCTCATTCAAACCGCCCCGCACTGGCCATGGATGGCCTGTGAGCAGCTGCCCTCGGTGCTCATCATCAGGTTGCCATGTCAACCCCAGGAAGGTTGGTGACAGAACCTGAGCTTACGTTCTCTCAGACCGAGAAAAGTGACTGATACACACCCTCTTCATTCTCCTCTCCTTCTCTCCCTCTTCCTCTTCTTCCTCATCCTCTCTCTCCTTCTGTTCTTCTTCCTCTCCCTTCTCCTGTCCCTCCTCCTCTTCCCCCTTCCTCTGGCCCCTCTTTCTGCTTCTCTTCCAGACTTTTTGTTTGTTTTTACTTTTCTTTTTTTTTTTTTTAATAAAAAGACCCCATAAGGTATAGGGTGCCTGGGTATTCTCTGCAAAGATTTTGTGTAGGGCCGTACTTTTCAGAGCAGGTTTAATTCAACTTACAGGCCAGAAGTCTAGAGTGTATCCATGCATCATGTGACCAGTGTCATGTGACCAGCACCATGTGACCAGCATCATGTGACCAGCATCAAGTGACCAGCATGCAGCAGTGAACAAGAAAGCCACAGTCTCATTTCTGTGCAAGTGCTGCCAGAAGACCCAGCTCTGGATGGCTGTCAGGTATCTTCTTCCGCATGTTTAACTTAAAGCCACTTGAGAGAGCTCAGTTGCAGGTGTGGCCTGTGGCAACTCCCTGAACTCAGGACAGGACCTGCTGTCCAGCTTTGATAGGCTCCGACTTTCCCGCTCAAGACCTTCTACCCATCCTTTCTGTAGACTCCCTTGACAGGAGAGCAAACATTATATCCCAAGTTCTTGGTGCCTCTGTTCGAGAACCTTCTGGCAGTACAAATAGATTTTAAATGTAGGGTACTTTAAATACTAAAAAGCCTTCTTACTGATTTTTCTAAGATGAACATGTATTGTCTTGTCGTGAAAGAAAAAGATTATGTTTACCTAAAAAGGGTTCATCATTGCAACATTGATTCTCTTTATTAAAGCCTTAACAAGCAGGATGTAAACAAGACACCTCAAGCTAAAAGTTGTTTAGCGGTGTAGACTCCGTGGGTGATTGCTGCTTAGGCCTGGTAACCTGACTTCCATTCCTGTGAAAGGAGAGAGCAGGCTCCATGAAGGAAGTTGTCCTCTGACTCCCGCAAGTGTTCCTTTCCACATGGTATGCATCCACCATGTTGTGGATGTGTTACTGTGCAGAGTATCCACCAGAGATCACTCAGACGTGGGTTCGAGTGAACAGAAAGTCTTTATTAGACAGCCGTCAACTATATTGGACGTTAAATACTTAAATATATTCCCAACCCTTGTAAGGATGGGCTTTTAAACATCAAAACACATTCTGGGTTCACACACCTCAGTTAGCAAAAACAGTTAGCCAGAAGCAGAACTACAGATGCCAAATGGCAAAGTTAGTACATTTAGGGACTTTCCCAGGACTGTGGACTTGGATGGATTAAGTCTTTGTTTTTGTTTTGGCAGGTATTGCTGTCCAAATGCTGGGTTCCAGGGCCTGAATAGTAAGTACTTCCATTATACCCTTGGTTGTGCTAAGGTCTGGGCGTCTGTTACGTTTCTCACTGGTTGTACTGGCTGGTTTGTGTGTCAACTTGACACAAGCTGGAGTTATCACAGAGAAAGGAGCCTCCCTTGAGGAAATGCCTCCATGAGATCCAGCTGGAAGGCATTTTCTCAATCAGTGATCAAAGGTGGGAGGACCCATTGTGGGTGGTGCCATCTCTGGGCTGTGGTCTTGGGTTCTATAAGAGAGCAAGCTGAGCAAGCCAGCGGAAGCAAGCCAGTAAGTAACATCTCTCCATGGCTTCTGCATCAGCTCCTGCTTCCTGACCTGCTTGAGTTCCAGTCCTGACTTCCTTTGGTGATGAACAGCAATGTGGAAGTGTAAGCTGAATAAACCCTTTCCTTTCCAATTTGCTTTTTGGTCATGATGCTTTGTGCAGGAATACAAACCTGACTAAGACACTGGTACTACCAGCATGAGTCAAATCACGCACTCATCTGTGGGGGAACAAGGGGACTTATATTGTCTCCTTGGCACTACAGTTCAGCAGAATTCATTCTCGGTTTTATGTAGCTTAGTAAGCACTTGAGTAAGCAGGATCCGATAGTGAGGGCTAGGAGCAAAAGGATTATTGGCCCAGCCATGGCCGTGAGTAGTTAATGAGGGGGACCGGAAGAACAAGGATTCGTTCCTTTGTTAGATACTTGATGTCTCGTTTATCTTTTTTGAAGGCTAGTTTTTGACGATGGCTAAACCTGACTGATTGCCATAGAAGCAACAGATTTCTCCCAGAGTCATACAGAAACCTCCTTGTCTCATAAGAAGGAGGTCCAGTCCTCTTTGATTCTCCACCATAAAAGACAGAGCAAAGGAAGGTCCATGTTGACCTTCACACACTGTCTAGATCCATCATTCCTCTGCACCTTTGCCTTCCAGCGGGAGAGAAGATTCCTCCTTCTTGTACCCAATGAACATTGATGCTACCTCACGTGCAACTTACACAACTTCCTGGGCTCTCAGTAGCCACCTTTGCCTTCCAGCAGAAGAGAGAGAATTCCTCCTTCTTGTACCCAATGAACCGATGCTACGTCACACACAGTATCTTGGGAGCCACTCTTCTCAGTCTTGCTCAAGTTTCTTCAGTTACCTATATGTTATAGCAAAGTGGTTTCTTGACCATCAGCCATCTTCAAGCAGAGTTGTGGTGACCTCAGAACAGCCTGTCCCACAATGCCGGCAATGCAATAAGCAGAGCAACACAACACTAGTCGGCCTGTGGGGGCGGTGATGAGGGTTTTAATATCCTTTGCAAAAGCAAAGGGGAGAGTCACTAGATTCCCAATGGAGATTCTAGTCACCAATCCCTCCTGTCCCTACAGCCTGCTGCATGCAGTGGTAGAGGAGGGTTGGGGAAGGGCTGGAACACGTGCGAGGTAGTAGATTGACTTGGGGTGGGGGGCACTCTTTGGTGGGGAAGCTTTAGCCCATCACTCCTGCTGAGGTAGAACTTCCCAGTGATGCAGTTGTTAGAGTGAGTGTGTCATTCATCCCAGGCAACCTCTCGCCCATGCTCGGTAAGTAACCCCAGGAAGCTCGTCGGCTCACTGAGCTGGTCTTGGATGGAATCCTTTTATTGGTCTGTAGGCCTTGTATGCAGAGTGGGTAGGTATTTCTTTACATATCTCAAAGAAACGTATTCAACACTACATCACTTGGAATAGACGTGATCTTGGAGGCAAAAAACAAAACAAAGAACAGGTAGAAATGCCAGAAGCTTGAAGCGAGCCACATAGGGGTTTACTTTTCTGGCATGAGCCGCTGAAGGAAGGCAAGCAAAGCCTCCCGCCGCCATTGCGGAGCCGCCACTGCGGAGCCGCCATTGCAGAGCTGCTTGATGCACCCACGGTGCCTACGTCCGCCTTATCTTTTGGTCCCCGTTCTTTACTGTCCCTGGTGCAGTATGTTTCGTTGTCTGGCTGCCGTCTCAGGGTCGAGCAGTGGCTGCTGTAGCTCCACAGCATCATCTTGGTCACAGACAGAAATCTGGAGGAGAGAGGAGCTTTAGGCCAGTGTGTCCTGCTTTACAAGGGGCCAGCATCCTCATCCACAGGACTTTCAGCGACATCTGCTCCGTCATAGCCCTCTAACACAGGGAGTTCTAGGTACTGAGGACGGTGAGGAACAGGGCATTGCTGGTCACCGGGTGGTCATGTTTTATCATCACAGGACTCCATGTGGTTTCCTGTGGATGAGTTCTAATCAGCACCCCTTAGTCTTCTGAGTCTACAAATAAAGTTGAGTTAAGGAATATAGTGAACCTTCAGCTGTTTCCCAGATTCATGTCCTGAATGTTCCATGTATTCCTTCGTGTTCTGACCCATCTTCCTGAACTCACACCCGTGTCCCTGGCTCCTGATGTCCTGAGGCATGCGTCTTCTTCATTCCTGAGATGCTCCATGATCTTCCTCATCCTCAGTCCTCCGCACTTGCTGTTCCCTCCTCCTGGAATTCTCCACTCCCATCTTATCCCCTTACTGCTGCTTATCCAGAGGTCTTACTCCAAGGTTGCTTTGATTTTAGGACATGCTCTGCTTCTTTCCTTTGATTTTAGGACAACCTGTGCTTCTTTTGTTGTGTTCTCATCAGCTCCGGGACATTAAATGTGTTGCTCTTAGTTCCCCGTGTCTTGTCCCTATGTCAAAAGTTCTGATGGTGAGGATGCCACTGAATCCAACCCCACATCTGATGACAGTCATAGCAAAGGAAATCTAAGGCATTGGCAGAACTCGGTAATGCTGGACAAAGAGAGAACACTGACCTAAGTGTCTATTTCGTAATGTCCATGCTCATCTTAGAACGTGAGTTGTCTGTAGTCCCTTCAACTATTAGCTGTGTGTGGATGTGCAGGCTCAGGCAGGTGTCTGTGTGTACGGTTTTATACTTAATACATGTGAAGTTCTTGGACATCAGAAGGACGGTCTGTTTTAATGGTAGTGACATCAGCTGAGAGAGAGAGAGATGTGGCCCTGCACTGTTGCTGGAAGCCTGGGGAGTTTTCTTTAGGGACCTTCACTCAGGTAAAGGTGAGTTCTGGACTATGTCGCAGAAAGGCATCGAAGGATGAGTCAAAGCCCTGAGTGTAGCAGGCAGAAATACTGAATGACACACAGGTTAGGCAGAGTGACCCACACTTCAGACTTCAGTGTGAGCATTAGAAAAGGAGGGAACACATTCTCAAGATGCCCTACAGGCCTGTCAGGAGAAACTCACACTCAGATGTTTTTACTGTGGCAGTAGATCAGGTTTTGTGTCTTTCTTTATTTTTTCTTTGAGACTGGCTCTGACTCTAGTTCAAGCTGACCTGAACTGACTACGTAGGCCAGGCTGACTACAAACTCAGGGCAATCCTTCTGTCTCAGTCTCCCAAGTGCTGGATTTATTGGAAATATATAAATAAGATTTATGAATTTCCATGGCTGGCCCAATTCTGGGTCTAAGTCACACTACTTGAAGGATATAATTTATAACAAGTTTTAAAATTAAGCAACATTTTAAGAATTCAATAAGGTTAAAAAAAGCTATTTAAAAATGTATGGGTGATTTATGCTTCTCATCTTAAAGAATTTATTTTGTGAGTGAAACGGTCTTTTTAGCCTGCCTCAAACTGATAACTCAAGAAGTGTAGGCACTACAATATAAATTGAAGATGCTTGCACAATTGAGGAGTTAGCTTCATTTCAATGGATGTGTAGAGTGGAGAGATAACAGGAGAGTGGGTTAAGGGAAAGCCCAGGAACAGGTCTTAAAGCTGGATGTGGTAACCAGCTCATCTTGTGCAACAGAAACCATATTTCATGCTGACTGCAAAAAACTTAGCAGCACCTGTTTCTTGTCTCTAAGAGTCTTACTAACAGAATCGATAGCAGGCACAATGAAGATAAGGGTCGTCTCTCCCTTTCCCTGGTGGCTACACTGAAGGAAAAGTCTTTGTCCTAGGTATTGAAAGACGTAAAAACGCTACCATAGAAACAAGAGAGGAACATCCTTAATTTGTGTGTGAGGGGGCTTAACGGACACATGGAGATACAGAGACGTGGAAGAAAGTGTTTCCCCAAACTGCAGTTGAAGATGAACCACGTGCAGAGGGACAGAGCAAATGATTGGAATAAAGCTGAACACAGACCAGGGTCAGAATGACTGACCTGCCTCTAACTCATTCTATATGTGCAAAGCAGTGGGCTTTCTAATTCTGCCTTGCCCTGAGAGACTCTGGTTCTTAAAAATTCATCCATTCACCCATTTATCCATCCATCCACCTATCCACCCACTGACCCACCCACCCATCCAACCAACCATTCATCCAACCATTCATCCATTCATTTATCTATCCATCCATCCACCCACCCACTCACCCATCTACCCACCCACCCATCCAACCATTCATCCATCCATCCATCCATACATACATACATACATACATACATTCTTCCATCCACCCATTACCCATCCACCCATCCACCCATCTACCTATCCATCCAATCATACATACATACATACATACATACATACATACATACACACACATATCCATCCATCCATCCATCCATCCACCTATCCATCTGTCCATCCATCCATCCATCCATCCACCTATCCATCCATTCATACACACACACACACACACACACCCGTCCACCCATCCATCCACACTCTGTGTGTATGTGTGTTCCATGGTATACCTGTGGAAATCAGAAGATAATGTTGGGTCTCTGCATTCCACCATATTGGGGGCAGTTACTGTTATGACACATGTACCAGGCTGCAAGGCCTGCGAAGCTCTGGTGAGTCTCCTGTTTTCATGTTCTATCTCTTGGTGGAGTCACACTGTGATTTTATGCACGTGTACAGTCACACCTGGCCTTCACACGGACTTGGGTCCTAACTCAGGTTATCAGGCTGTATGGCAGTTGTACTACTGAGCCGTCTCTCTGGTCCCAAGAGATTCACTTTACAAGTAGCTTTTGACTCCATGTTAAGGCTGAAGGATGACTGTGTGGACACACGAGTGGCTCTGTCTGTCTGGCACCAACCATGCAGCACTGACTGATGGATAACTTGTTCCTGAGAGCATATAGGGTGGCACCCTATACATTTATCAGGGTGCAGTGGTACCGAGGAGCACAAGCATCTATTAATCATATTGGGGAAATGAGACTCAAGAATACTGGAACTCGGAAAGAGAGGAAGACAGCTGTGATGGTTTGTATACAATTGGGCCAGGGAGTGGCACTATTAGGATGTGTGTCACTGTGGGTGTGGGCGATAAGACCTTCATCCTAGTTGCCTGGAAGTAAGTATTGTACTAGCAGCTTCAGATGAAGATGTAGGATTCTCAGCTCCTCCTGCACCATGCCTGCCTGGACGCTGCCATGTTCTGGCTTTGATGATAATGAACTGAACCTCTGAACCTGTAAGCCAGCCCCAATTAAATGTTGTCCTTTCTAAAAGTTGCCTTGGTCATGGTGTCTGTTCACAGCAGTAAACTCCTAACTAAGACAACACCTAAGGAAAGAATGACACCTAAGACCGCAGTGACAAAGGTACCTGGATGTGCATCAGGAGACCAACAGGTAGAGTTCCAGACTGTCCTGAGGGCTGCAGATGGGCTGTCTCTGCTCTCGATGCAGCCTGTTCCAATCACTAGCAGCCCATCTGCCTGTTTGCAAGTCTGAACCTGTCATCACTCACCTATCCATGCCTTCATCAAGACCTTGTCCTGTCCCTTTGCCTCTGTGGCTAGACTCAACTGTAGTTTCCCTTACAAACCTGTGCCAACATCACCTGACTTACAACAGCAGCAGTCTCTCCATCTTGGCTTAGCATGGAGGCCCATTCACTCCTCTTGGTTTCACTGATTTGGCCTCTGAGACCTCTCAGGAACACCTTATCTCTTTAACCCACACATGTACACACACACACACACACACACAGAGAGAGAGAGAGAGAGAGAGAGAGAGAGAGAGAGAGAGAGAGAGAGAGACAGAGAGAGAGACACAGAGAGAGACACAGAGAGAGACACAGAGAGAGACAGAAAGAGACAGACACAGAGATACAGAGACAGAGAGACACACAGAGATACACAGAGAGAGACAGAGAGAGGGACAGAGAGAAGGAGGGAGGGAGGGAGAGGAGAAAAACAGAGAAAGACAGACTGCAGAGAGACAGGAAGACTTACTATGTGATGTCTAACTATGATCTATGATATGAGACTAAATATTAGTAATTAAGATTGGAATGAAAAGAACTTGTGTTGCCCTTGGCCAGGGCTATCAAGGAAAATGGGAGTATCTTGCAAATTACTGACACGGAATCCATCTTACCCTGTGAATTTGCTGTTCTTTAAGAAATCCCACACTGTGGAGCAGATGCTGGCAGCATGCTTATACCATGAGCCATAGAGCATCCCTCAGGATCACTGGTGCCATCTTCTTGGCATTTTACAAAAAGCCTGTGGCCGTGGGGTGAAAGTAGGGCACAGAAAGCCACTCACGTGGGAGGAAGCAAGACAGACAGGATGACCCAACTCTCCCTAAGGGTATTCTGGCTAGGAGTGAAGAACTATTGAGTAATGTTAAGAATGTTAATATTAATAATAGGTTTTTACTGTAAGCATTAGCCTTTGTTGATTTTAAGACAGAGTCCTGTAACAAAGACTGGCTTCAAGCTCACCAAGTAGCTGAGAGGATTTTCTTGAATTTCTGAATTTCCTGCTTCCATCTCCTGTATACTGGGACTGTAGACAGACACCAGTAACCATATCTACTTTATACAGTGTTGAGGACTACAGCATCTTTTTACATTCAAATAAGCCAAGCTGTCGGTGGCCAAGGGGACTTAACATTGTGACTGACAGCTACCAGACCCCTCCACTGTATGTGGTTCCTTTGAGAGGGAGCTGTCCATAAAATGCTTCCCCCACCACCACTTTTTTGGCAACTAGCCTGACTGTCATTATGCCAGCCTATTGCTTTTAATACTTCATAATGCTTTGAGAAAACTACGCTCCAACTTAATGGAGTAAGTGCCAATGAGAGAAATAGCTCTTGCCTCAGAGGAAGAAAAGAGATAGTTTATTATAAAGCAAAATACAAGTGATCATGGCCTAGAAACAGAGTCAGGTTTGCTCCCAAACACCACATTGCAATAAGGGAGCACTTTCACGAAGCTTTTACAGAAGCAGAACCAAGAAAGTCATAAATCAACACACTTTCCAAACACATAGTGAGCACGTCAAGTACTCAGGGCTTGGGAAACTGGGGGAAACTCTGCTATAGGCCTCAGAGCTACCTGAGAACATTCTTAGCCCCTTGGTTGGTGGAAACTATGTTTGAACATGCCAAAGGATTCATCCAATGGTCACATAGATGTTAGGTCATGTACAGAGGAGGGGACTTGATGACTAGCTACTAAGGGCTCAAAAACTGGCCCAATTAGATTTGATTCTGCATTTGAACATATCCACCCTTCCCCCTCACTGAAGTTCAAATCAGCCAATCAGCCTGGTACCCAGCTTCTTTCCAGGAATTCTCCTTCACAACCGAAACCTTGGTTATTAGCCCGAGTCTTTGGTTCTTCAGGCATAGCAGCATACAAGCCTTTGGTCTGGGGAGCTAAGCCTGTGGAAACCTGGAGTTCAAGACCATCAATATGAAGGGAGCCAGCCATTCCTTATCCACACATAACATTTAGAGCAAAATGACCCCTAGCCACCAGCATGCAAGTGAGGTATGGAGACAGTCTCAGACTAAAATAGAAAAGATCTCATCGCTGATAACACGGAGTGTTGTGAGCATGTTATATCAGAATCATAGAAGAACGTGTTTCTCCAATATCAGAATTTATTGAATAAAAATAAATTCACAAGGTATGCTGGTTTTCTTGGTGGCTTTTTCCAGATACTTCCACTTTTCTTAATGGCCCTAGCTAGGCAGGTCAGACACAGATTCTTCTATTTCAATCTTATTTGGGGCTATTACCTTCAAACACACATAACATACCATATAGTATATACGTATATGTGCAGTTTACAAAATGGCTACAAAGAGCATGGGAAGAAGGAGGTTCAGAGAATCGGATACAAATGTAGCCTTTGTTGGCGGAGACAATGAAGCAGCTTCAGATCTCTAGGGAAGTTCCGGCCTAAGGCTGCAAAGGTAAGATTTGACTGTAGGGTCAGAGCTGAGTTGTAGAGTTGGGTCTGGCTGCAAAGATGAAGGGGACACTGATTTCAGGTAAATAGTCCAGTAGTTGGATGGGCGGCAGGTCTACCTAAGTGACCAGGAGCACTGTGAGTAGACTATACATCAATAGCAAGACTGAACCAATCCGAGTGCCCTGGGACACTTGGAGTTCCCTTCACATGTTGGCCCCTTGGAGCATATGTCAAGTTGTATGGTGACAAGCCAGTGTGTGTGTGTGTGTGGGAGGGTCTTTGTCATCACCATGCCAGATGTTCATGTTTATGAGGACCGGATGAGGGAGTCACCATCATATTTGGCCTGGTGAGTCTGATGAGTTCTTGGTTTAGGTTTGCAAGACAAGAGTTTTGACATGTCCATGTACATAGATTTGCCCAAGAGGTTTATAGAGCAATACCCATTCAACTCCCAGGAGTAAGCCATCAGTCGATGCTGATGGCTAGTGCTTGATAAATGGTGCCATCTGTGTGTCTTCCCAGGTGTATGGGCATCCTGCATCCTCAAAATGGAACCAAAACTTGCCTGTAAAATGGCATCTATCAGGACAAGGCACAACCAGAAACTTAACTGTTTTTACAATATGGAGTAACTTACGTCTGGGCATGCTCCGATTGTAATGGAGAGCACTACTAACTCACCGACTTAAGAAGCACAAGGCAAAGTGAGAACGACTCAGCCGTCTGGCTTGTGACCTGTTCTCCCATAAAGGCCCCCTTTAAGCCAGCTATCTTTCAGTGACACAAGTCTCTTCAGGCCCTTTTCAGTCCTTGGTGTTTAGTCACACAGGAAACCACACTTGTCAAGGGTCAAATGTAGCCAGGAGGAAGTAGTTCAGTTTCTCCTGGGTTTACTTCATCATATATTCTGAACTCCTAGGAAGGAGACATAAAACTTGTCCAGCTGAAGGGCTTTTGTTTTCTGTCATCAGGAAGCTGGAGAATCAAAAAATCATGGCCACAGTATTGAGACTGACATTGGGTGCTGCTGTTACTACTGTGGCCAGGTCCACAGGTAATCCAAGAAAATGCATATTCTATACAAGACCTCTCAATAGCCACAGAGCTGGAGACCACACAGTGCCCTGAAGTTTCTACTTAGGTGGCAAACAGGCTTCCAAGAAAATAAATAGGAGATTCTGCCTGATCTCCCCTTCCAAAAATATTTTACAAGTGTGGCTATTTGGTCATGTGTTGACCTGAAGATGTTAAGAGAGTTGGAAAACTATAAACTTCAAATTTCTACCTTTTTGCATGAAATATGATCACAAGATATTGGGAGTGAATTTCCTGGCATCTGCTTGTGGGTATTAACCAGGATCCGAAAACATCAGAGGGGCAGATACTCTGGCTGCCCTTCAAATGGACTGTGTGTGTGTGTGTGTGTGTGTGTGTGTGTGTGTGTGTGTGTGTGTGTTGGGGTTATGGAGGGACAGAGGGTTTGAGAATGAATTCATGGCCTTATACATGCTAGAAAAGAATGCAGTAACGAGATGTGTCTTCAGCCTGTTCAGTTTGAATGAGAAATGTCTCTTGTAGGTGCATGTATTTGAAGACTTGGTCATCAGTTGAAGGTGTTTTTGTTTTTTGAGGTTAGAGAACCATAAGGAGGTATGGCTTTTCTGAAGAAAGTATGTCACTGGGTGGGGTGAGGGTGTGTGCTTTGAAGGCTTATAGCCTTGTCCTATTTCCTGATCTCTCTGCTTCCTGTGTGCAGACAATATGTGATCTCTCTGCTTTCTGGCCCTGCCACAGTTTGATGCCATACCTTCTCAACATTAATGGTATTTAAGTCTCAGAAACCATAAAATAAACCCCCTTTAAAAGTTAATTTTGGTATTTCATGACAGCAACAGAAAAATAATGAATACAAGCCCTAAAGCAATATTTTTAAAAGTTTGTTTAGAAGAGAAATACATACAAAAAAAAAACTAAGGATTTGTCAAATTCTAAATTTTGGCAAACAAACAAACAATCAAAAAACAAACAAACAAAAAAAACCCTTGGTTTTAATGTTTTTGGTTGACTTGTCATCAATGTTATCAAATGATGTTTTAATTATTGGCAATGTGTGACTTTGTTTTCTCTCAAATATTGCTTTATCAACTTTAAAAGCAAATGAACTATTAGGGAAAGCCATGAACTTAAAATTTTGGAGATTAATCTTAAAAGTTAGTGGGAAATACAGTTTTAAAAGTAAGAATGAATAAATAGCAACCCACTGATAATCACAAAGAAAATCAAAACTTTAGACATCACCCAAATTTAGACCAGCTTTTGGGCTGAGTACAACTAGAAAATCTGGGGAAGTATGATTCTGGTAATGGGTAATGGAGGTGTGTACAGCTTAGTGACAGACATGTACTGAGCATAACCCAGACTGATAATGCCATTTGATGCCTCCTTGCCTTAGGGATGTTTGCTGGTGTCAAGACACTGCTGAGGATTTGGCAAGGGCGCTTGTAGATTGGAGACTGCAATTCAGAGTCTGGCACGATCAGAAGCCCTAAGATACTTTGAGTTGTAGCCTAGAGAACAGAATAAATCAAGTCAGTCATGCTGTATGCGGGCTGCAATCCAGTGTTGAGTCATCTGGCTAATGCAGAAAAGCTCAGTTCATGAAAGTAGCTAATAAAATGTAGGTTGCTAGCACATCCTTTGCCTGGCTGGACAGCATCGTCAAATCATTTACACACATTTTTAAACGCATCGTCTGGCACTTGCTGACCAGTGGCAGGAAAGGTACAGGAAACCTCAGATGGGTATAATGAGAATAACAGGAGACAGAAGCAGATGCTCAGGACTCCTGAGGGGAGAATGAACTGAGACAGATGCTCGGGGGATTAAAGGTAAGACCGAAACGTCGGCAGAGAACTTGACTTAAGTAACATTTAAGAGATAACACATGGAAAAGGAGCCAAACTGAAGTCTTCAATTGAAATACACAACTGAAATCAATAACTCTGTTCACAGGACTAAGGATAGCTTTAGCTAAAGAACGCAGAACTGTGGATCTGAGAGATGGTTCAGATGGGTAAAGGGGTTGGCTGCTAAACCCGACAACTCAAGTTCCATTCAGAGACTCACACAGTGAGGGGAAAGAAGTAACACCTACAGTTGTCCTCAGACTTCCACATATAAGCCCTGTTACATCTGTGCCTTCCCCTACTTAATAAATGTAATTCTTTAACAGTAGGTCTATTGGTCCCCTGTAGCAGCATATTTTCTCAAAAGTTGGGCAGAGCTAAGGTGGGAGGAGTAAGGAGAGGAAGAGGAGGAGCAAGGAGAGGGAGTGGGAAGGAAGAGGAGGAGCTAGGAGAGAGGACGAGGGGGAGGGGGATATGGCAGCGGACATGTGCCTTGTCTTTAGCAGTCAAAGGTAGTTGGTATATCTAGGTTAGGTATTGGGTTACACCTCTGATTGTGTGGGCATTTTGTTGTTATTTACGCATTACTAAACATAGAAAGCCTTTGGATAATTTAAGCATTAGAGTCTCATTTATTTCCTACCAGGCCCTTGTGGATGGTGGGATGGTCTGGGCACAGCCCAGCCTTGTGGAGACAGCATGGAAGATTGTCAGAGCCATCTCCCATGCTTGCATCTCGTGGGTGGCAGGGCCGATGCTTCTGGCCCACCTGAGCCAGTGGCCTGAGCTGCGACAGCAGAAGCAGCAGCAGCATCGCCTCCGCTGCTCCTGGCCTCAGGCCTAGGCTAGTCGGGAACATGGCAGCTCCATAACTACAAGCCAGAAAGGATGCCACCGTTTTTAATAATTATTTCAACGGTCCTCAAGTTGCCCAATACTCACAACAATCCCAAAACAACCAGAAAGGAAGGAAAAATAACCAAAACAAAAACAAAACCACCCTGCCAGTACTATAAGATATATGCTATCTTCCATTTGCTGAAAAAAGAAATGTTACTTTAAAATTCTATGTCCATGAAGCTTTTATTATTCTGTAGTATAGCTTGGAGTCAGGGATGATACCTCCAGAAGTTCTTTGATTGTACAGGATTGTTTCAGCTACCCTGGGTTGGTTTTTGTCGTTCCATATGAAGTTGAGAGTTGCTCTCTCCATGTCTATGAAGGATTGTGTTGGAATTGTGATAGGAATTGCATTGAATCTGTAGATTGCTTTTAGTAAGGTGGCCATTTTTACTATGTTAATCCTACTGGTCTGTGAGCATGCAAGATCTTTCCATGTTCTGAGGTCTTCAGTTTATTTCTTCAGGGACTTGAATTTCTTGTAATACAGGTCTTTCACTTGCATGATTAGAGTTACACCATGATATGTTATATTATTTGTGGCTACTGTGAAGGGTGTGATTTCCTAATTTCTTTCTCAGCCCTTTTGCCATTTGTACAAAGGAAGGCTACTGATTTGTTTGAGCTAATTTTGTATCCAGCCACTTTGCTGAAGTTGTTTATCAGCTGTAGGAGTTCTCTGGTAGAGTTTTTGGGGTCACTATGTATACTATCACATCATGTTTGACTTCTTCTTTGCCAATTTGTATCCCCTTGATCTCCTTTAGTTGTCTTATTGCTCTGGCTAGAACTGTAAGTATTATATTGAAGAGATATAGATAGAATAGAAAACCTTGTCTTGTTCCCAATTTTAGTGGAATTACTTTATGTTTCTTTCCATTTGATTTGATTTTGGCTATTGGCTTGCTGTATATTGCCTCTATTGTGTTTAGGTATGTGCCTTGAATCTCTGATCTCTCCAAGACTTTTAACAGGAAGAAGATTTTGTCAAAGGCTTTTTCAGCATCCAATGAGGGGTTGTTTTTGTTTGAGTTTGCTTATATGGTATCTTATGTTGATAGATTTTTCATATATTGAATGACTCCTCCATCCCTGGGATGAAGCCTATTTGATCCTTGCAAATGAGGTCTTTGATGTGTATTTGGATTTGGTTAGTGAGGTGTTGTTGTTTTTTTTTTTTTTTTGGACTATTATTGCACAATGTTCACAAGGGAAATTGGTCTGAAGTTCTCTTTCTTTGTTGACTCTTTGTGTGGTTTAGGTATCAGGGTGACTGTGGCCTCACAGAATGAGTTTGGCAATGTTCCTTCTGTTTCTATTTTGTGGAATAGTTTGAGATGTATTGGTAATAGCTCTTTAAAAGTCTGGTAAAATTCTGCACTAAAACCATCTGGTCCTGGACTTTTTCGTTTTTGAGACATTGAATGACTGCTTCTATTTCCTTAGGGGTTATAGGACTGTTTAGATAATTTATCTGATCTTGATTTTAATTTTGGTAAGTGGAATCTGTCAGAGTATGTATATGTGAATAGTAGCAATAATAATGTTTTTAGGATCAGCCTGAATATAGAAGGAAAAGATTGTATGTAAGATAGAAGGAACTTAAACAGTGCAAAGTCTAAAGCGTCTTTGAGGAAGAGAGCTTCAGCTTCATGTAAAAACAACATTGAAGAAAAGTTGATTCCCCTTTATAGTTGTTAAAATGAAGGGAGATCAACTTCTAAGTTGAAAGATTATAAAATGAAATTGTCAAAAATAATAATCATTCTTAATAAAAAACAGTCTCTCTCTGTTTGTATCTGTCTCTCTGTATCTCTCTGTCTCTGTCTGTCTCTCCCTCTGTCTCTGTCTCTCTCTCTCTCTCCTTCCAAAGACAAAACAGAGTAATCTGAAAGAGAATGGTAACATGGTAGGCAATATATCTAAATTATTAGGAGTCACATCAAAGAAAAATGAGCTTCCAGCAAAGATGAAATAACAGGAAACAAGCTTATTCTCCCACCTTAAGCAATCAAAAAATGGGGGAAAGATGAGAAACAATTTGTTAAGATACTGAAAACCAGTCAACAAAAAGCAGTGGTCTTTGAAAGGCGGCATGATAACAAATGAGCTACAACACTCTACCAACCAAACGTGCCACCGGAAGAGAGCTTTCAGGTGTGGGCAGGGAACTCAGCTCTTCCCTGAGGATAGGAGATGTATATGAGGGTATAAACAGACTAGGTGGATGAGAACTTTCAGAACAGAGGGCTAGAGAAGAATGACCTGTAAGAGAAGGGGCCCTGGAGATCTCCAGAGTCAACGTAGTTGGATCTCTGTGAGTTTGATGTCAGCCTGGTTCCAGGGCAGCTGGAGCTTCATAATGAGACTGGCTAAGTTAATAACATGAGCTGGCCTTGCAAAGGACTTGGGCTCAGGGCCAAGTAAACACAGAGTGGGGCTTACAACCACCTGCAACTCAAGTTCCAGGGGTCCGATACCATCTTCTGGCCTCTGAGGGTACCAGGCACCCACAAGATGCACATACATGCATGCAGGCACTCACACATAAAATAAGACTCTCTTCTTCAAAGTCACATGTAACATTTCAACAAAACTGAGTCCAACTTGATTTATCTCTGGCAAATAATTCTTGGCATACTTGCCTGGCATGTTGCAAAACCAAGGCTGAAAGATTTTTACTTTTAATCCTTGTGATTGTAATGTTTTTAAAATCATTCCGAGAAGAGACTAGGGCAAGTCACAAGCATAGGTAATTTGTCTCCACCTAGCAACAAGGATCAGGACGGTGATCCCTCAGGGCTCGTCGGCACCTCAGGCTCCTTGTCTTTGAGCTTCTCCTCCTTGCACTGAACTGATAGTGTCACTGCCTCAGCTTACTCATTTGCAATGCTTCAACTCCTGTCTGCCCAATCCAGATGCTCTCCTCCCTTCTTCACTCCTTGGTGATTAATCTAGCACAACTCTGGACCAAAATACAGGTCTGCATGCCAGCAGTCAATGTCTTAGCTGCTCTTCCATCAAGGTGACCCTAGAGCCCAGGGCTGACAGGTCAGAGATCTCAGTGCCAAACTGCACCTTTCACATTGATTCTCTTTTCTAAATTAATCTCCTTACAGACTTCTGACTATTTTATGTATATGACTTATTTTTGCCTCATTTACTCTCCCTGAATAGTTTATCAACAACAAATACAGACATGAATATGCCCTGCTCTGACCCAGGCCCTGCAGGTTCTGATTTTCAGTCTGCTCTGTGTGCAATCTTAGCACAAAGATCCACGAGTCAACGTGCTTCTATACGTCTTTCTTAATATCAAGTCTAATGTTGCAAACAAAATCATTTTAAACATTTAACTTTCTATTCAAGAATCCCAAAATAAATAATTGCATTTTATTTATGACATACACTGGTATCTATAGGGCTTAATGTACAAAAGTTGGGTTATAGAGTAGAAGCATTCATTTTACTGTGTCAGTCATAATTCTCCTTTAATTAGAATCATTTATTTTGTGTGCACATAGGTGTCGGAGGAATGTGTGTGTCTGTACACGTGGTGATGTGCACACATACGTGTGCAGGTTCTAAGACAATGTTGCGAGAGACATTTCCAGGGATTGAACTCAGGTGGTCAGGCTTGGTGGCAGGTGTTTTAACTGTTGGTCCATTTATAGTCCTTTTTTTGCATCTACAGCCTGAGGTGTTCTCCAGTTCCTACACCATGTTCCCCGCCCAACATCCGAGTTGTTATAGATGATACAACAGCTAATGTACTTATTCCTATCTACACTCTTGAGTTACAGTCCTAGACATAAGACTACCCCATTAAAGGTGGGGAACACATCCGAGGCTCTTGATGGAAGCTGTACCCTTCAATACTTCTCATCTGTGGGTCCAAATTAGGATATTCCACACTCAGAAGTGGGTGTCTGCAGAATACATAAATCAATGGGACTTTTTTGTAAGTTATTTGCTTCATCGGCTTTGAAATATGATCCTCTTTGGGTTCTTGGTTTTTTTTCCCCCGTAAGGTTTTACTTCTAATAGAACAGTAAGAAAACCATAGCAGCCATTATGCTGGGATGAAATGATCTCCTTGGTCCTGGCTGCAGGTCACAGTCATTTTCCGGCTGAAGAGACTGCTTAGGAAGCTTGACCACTTCTGTAACCCAGGCAGAGCCAGTGCAGAGTCAACAGGCTCGATTCCCTGTATTAGTTTATTCAGTTTTCACTTCAGTTATTTTTGGTTTCATAGTAGCCATTTTTAAAACCAAGAACCAAGACCTTTTCATATGTTATTAAAATTTTATGATACCCCTTCTTAACTTATATTCAAAACTATACCATCATTTAATGAATACCCTAAAAATGCCATATTTTTATGTTGGATTAAATTTTTAAAAAGTAAAATTAAATTTTCCACCAACAAACTGTCAAGATATCCCAACTTTCCTCCAATATAGATTCTTCAGCTTTCTTTTTAAGACTTGGATGGGGGGCTGGGTGGTGGTGGTGGCGCACGCCTTTAATCCCAGCACTTGGGAGGCAGAGACAGGCGGATTTCTGAGTTTGAGACCAGCCTGGTCTACAGAGTGAGTTCCAGGACAGCCAGGGCTACACAGAGAAACCCTGTCTCAAAACAAAACAAAACAAAACAAAACAAACAAAAAAAAGACTTGGATGGGGGGGGAGTGGAATGAGTTTTCAAAATTATCATTTAACTGACTACACGTGGCACCAATTTCTGTAGATTTACTTTGTTACTTTTAGTTAAATTGCTTTTCTAACAATTTAAAAAATATTTTCCAAATAGATTTGCACCTATAATATTTTTATTTACTTTCTACTATTTTTTATTTGTATTATATCTTTTTTTTCTGAATTTGGTAAGATTTCTTGAATAATGTTAGCAATGGCAGAGGCCTCACGGGGCAGAGGCATCATGGAGGACATTCCTTCACCATATTGGGATCATCTCTAGTATTTTTCCTTTGTGTGTGTGTGTGTGTGTGTGTGATGCATGTGCATGTATGTGATCATGCCATCGTTACAGGGATCATACAGTGAGTGTGGCTCCAACTTTGACTGTAGCATTCCATCAGTTTCTAGTTTCCAGTACTGTCATGTGCCGTTTAACCAGGCATTAGAAACAAGTACATGCTCCCTGAAAGGTGCACCTATTGTAACTTTGAAATCAGACATATAAATTTGAACAAATGCTGTAATATCTTATTTTTTAAAATGCATTTCCCTAAGCATGTCGGTCTTCTGAGATACGATTACAACTGGTTTTTTTCCTAATTAGATTTATCCCTCACTCCATTATTTTCCATTTCACAAGTTATTTCCACCTCCCATTACAATTATAATATTCCTGACCAGGACTCAATAGAGTCACTCCTGGAATTGAAAAGCAGCAGTCTCCCAAGCCAAGAACATGAACACACCGCCCACCCCACTCTTGGCTGGGACCCGAGATAGCTGAGAGGCCACTAAACTCTGAACCCCTCACTTGAGCCCCTCACGTTCCCGTACCACACTGATGTTATCCCTGTGCCTGGTAATCAGAAACAAACCACATCTGTCTTCTTCCTGGGATACCGTAAGCCAGATACTGCATGTTTGTCCCTTATGGAAGAGTAAAAAGCCATCTCCTGGACAGTAGCATCAGCAAGAACAGTTTGCACATCCAGATGGCAGGGATCAGGCCATTAACCACGGGCAGCCATCCTTTTCAGACAATTGGATCTTGGGCTGGGTTATACAGTGTGCCTTTCAGAGGACCCAAGGAAGCACCTGCTACAAACATCCAGAGTCGGCTATTTTTATCATAAGAACACTGCAATATTATAGTCTTGCTTTCCTCTTGTCTTTGGCTGCCAGGGAACTCAGTGAGTGGGAGGACTTTGTTTTTTTTTTTTTTTAAACAAGACTATTTGGCATGCATTGACTATAACTTACTTTCCTACTATCTTTCCCTTGTCTTTGTTTCCTAGTCAATAGGCAATGTGTGTACTTTGCAGGCTCTCCTCCCCAATTCAATACTGAAACTTGAGAATACATCTTAAAGGACAGTTTAGCTCCCAGCATGAGGATCTCTGGCTCTCCAATTTAAGATTAATTTATTTTTATTATTGTTGTTGCTGTTGTTATTTGTGTATGTGTGTGTGCTGTGTATCTGTGTCTGTGTGTGTACCTGTGTGTGTGAATGTCTGTGTGTGTGTGCAT
>NW_021604567.1:17864725-17892508 GCF_004785775.1 Grammomys surdaster | reverse complement strand
TCTGTGTGTGTGTGGTGTACAAGTGCAGGCAAATGCCGTGGTGGAGGTGGGGATGAGCAGGCAGTTTTTAGGAGCTGACGTTCTCCTTCCACTGTGGATTCAGGGGACTGAGCTCAGGTCATTAGGCGCAGCACTGGTTACTTCTGTTGCGTGATAAACACCTTGACCAAAAACACCTTATGAAAAGCTATGGTTTATTTTGGCTTATGGTCCCAGAGGAAGAGCTCATGATGGCATGGGGGCAGGGCAGCAGATGGTTAGAACAGGAAGCTGAGAGCTTGCATCCTCAACTGCAAGTGCAAAGCATAAAGGGAACTGGAAATAGGGTAAGTCTATGAACTTTCGAAGTCTGTCCCTAGTGATGTGCCCAGCCAGGGAGAAGCAGATCCTCAATCAGTGCTACCAACTGAGGACCAGGCATTCAAATACCTGAGCCGTGGGGGACTTTTCTCAGCCAAGAGGCCACAAGCTGCAAGTGTTTTCTTCCCTGATGATCCTGCCTTTGTAATTTGTATTGAGTCACAGTGAGTCTTCCTCCCACCATTTGATACAGGCTTATGTCACATAAAATCAGGGAATACAACATCAATGTAAACGTCAGGTCAACTCAAACATAACTAAAAGTGTCCCTTCATGCAATTAAATCCCAAGGTACCTGAAAATGACCTCATTTACCATACTGTTGTTTCTAATGCTACTACTGCATGTGGAAATCATGACGAGCAACCAGTGAAGTCCCTGGTAACACTCTGGCTGCTTTTGGTTTCAATGTATCTTTGTTATCTTTTACCAGATGGCAAAAGCTGGTGTGTGCTGCACCGTGTTCTAGTTGGGGTCTTTTAACAATGTTTAATTATCAAATGAAATGCCCCATGTTTATGGTATGGGGGTCACAAGAACAAAGGGACAAATAGGTGAAGAATAAAAAAGATTAAAGTGTAAAAGCAAGGCTCTGGCAAGCCTGCTTAAGAGGGAGGCGGCACACGTGGGCACAGCAGCAGCCATGTTCTGGAACAGCAGCTAGGGAACCTGCACCCCTCCTCATGTTGGAGTTCCCAGAAACTGAGGCTTTTGCTATTCATGAGAACATGCTATTTAGAGCTGAATCTCCTCGAAGGGTCTCTGTTGAGCTGGACCAAAGGATTCTGGGTACTTGGATGTTCTCTCACCTGCCAACTCTCTGTCCTTACTATCCAAATAGAAAGGAGGCTGAGAGCTCACCCTCCTCTGAGCAGGACTGCCCGTATCATTTGCAAAGTCCAGTGTGTAAGTTCAAGCTCCCCACACTAAGAATCAAGGCGGTGGACTGGGCTTCATCACAAGCATGGGGACCTGAGTCTGAGCCCCAGAAGCCAGCTAAGAAGAGCTGGTGTGGTGGGTGCTATAGTAGTTGGTGTTGAGGAGGCAGAGAAAGGTTCACTCCAGGGTTCACTCACCAGTCACCTGGTGTGTTCTGTGTAAAGGTTAGAAGGTTAATGGCTTCATAAGGATGACACTCAAGGTTACAGGTGCACTCATTTTTACAAGAACAACACACACACACACACACACACACACACACAGAGAGAGAGACACAGAGACAGACAGACAGACAGACACACACACACACGCCACAGACTTTTAAAAAGCGCCTCAAGATTCCAACAGTATTAAATAGAGCACCAGCCTTCCTAAGAGTTTATGACCGCTCAGGTGGCACTCTTACACTGAATTCTGCAGATGTGTGCTTATTCTGTTTCTGAACAAGTAAAATTTGATAGTTTTTATTAGAATTTATGTGTAGAATTTCTGTGGTGATGAATACACACAGCACTCACTCAGCTCGTGTGGATTGCAAAGAACCACCATAGTTCTCTTCAGTTCAATAGCTATAAATGTAAGTAGTTCCATGTGAGATGACGTAATTGTCGCGACCATATTGGACACTGACTGTATCAGGTAAACTAATGCCGATAAAGAAAATAGTTCTTTCTAGAATTTGTAGAAGTGAACACCTTTCCCCTTACCTGGTGGAGGAGCTGGGCTTGTAGGCCAGCCAAATTCTAAGTTCAATGGAGCATCTGAACTCACAAAAGTTTCTTTAAGGTTCAAAACTGTGAATCTTGGAGGAGAACCTTATCATCAAAACCTCCCAAGGCAGTTTCCATGGCAACAGAGAACGCATCCATGTATCATTAACAAAGAGTGACTAGGGTGGCTACATTGTTCGATTCTAGTATATTTCACCTGTACTGATATTTTCCCCTGATAGGCTAAGGATATGTTACCATGTCAGACAGTATTTGTCCAGGAGGGAGTCCTGTAAGTCACTGTGAGACATGATTGTTTAAAGGAGCATTATGGGTTGGAGGGATGAAGGCTCAACAGCTAAAGGCTTCTGTTGTCAAGCTCAGCAATGTGACTTAGATCCTTTGGACCCACGGGGTGGAAGACACACACATACACACACACACACACACACACACACACACACGGGTACATACACACTCATGCCACATACACATGCATGCACACACACAAATAAATGTAGTAATATTGTTTTTTTGTTTTGTTTTTTGTTTTATGTTTTACAAAAAAAGGGACATTAGGAACTGCACATTTAAAATGAGATGTATTCTTTGCTGCTCTTTGAAATTCCTATGAAAAGATGAACCATTACATTAGTTTCCCTTTAGGATCACATTTCCTCAGTGAAGGTTACTGCCAGGCCTGGCTTAAAGATGTCTGCCTCTGGCTTTCCCAGAAAGTCTGTCTTGGCTCCCCAGCTTGGGTTCAGCAGCCCAGCCATTTCTGTCTGCTCTTTCCCTCTCCAGCCACAAAGTCAGGGCTGTGGCAGTGCAGCTCTGAGAGGCAGCAAGGTAACCAACCACCTTACTATCCTGGTTTCAAGTCCATGAGACTGTTTTGTTGCCTGTGGTGTTTATGAAGTAACAAAAGAGTCATCTGTAAATATTATGCAACTAATACCACTGTATGGGCAAACAGGCTTTTATAGTTTTTATTTTATTTTAGTTATAAGTCATGATCTGAGGTCCCAACATACACGTGCATGGAAGGCCCACGCTGCTTCTTTCCAGGAGGCTCAGGAGGTGGGTAGATGGTCTCAGACGTTTGCAGTATTTGGGATGCTAAACATGTGCCTGTCTCCATGGGCTGCGCGGGGCTGAGTTCCAGAGTAACCCTTGAGATGCAAGACCTGATGAGGCTGCAGTGATCAGATTCTACTTAAGCATGAGAAGTAATAGTGGGGGAAAGGTCATTTAAAAGCTTCGGTTAGTCAGAGGTGATGGGTCGCATCTGCACACCCCTGGAATGTAGAAGGCTGGGGTGGAGGAGGCAGTGAGTCTGAAGCTAACCTGGGCTACAGTGTGAGGCCCCGAAGAACATTAAAGCTTGGCTCTGCCCTCAGCTCTGCCACATGCTCTTCGGTTTGAACAGAAACGACTTTCCTCTAAGAAGCCACCGGCTGTGTGTCCCGTGTTCTGCTGTGGCCATCCACACCTAACAGGATGGCACAGAGCAAAAGCGGTCCTTTCTGGAAGTTGGACTGACTTCCCTTTCTGCTTACATGAGAACCTGATTTTTCTGCAAGTTAAAGTAAGTCCTACACAAAACACAGTCACCGGTCAACTGTAAATACAAAAGCACAAGGGAATCTTGGATATCTTCTGCATCTTTGAGATAGTAAGATCTCATACTAGGATGAAGTCAAGCAAGCCAGGTATGACCTGAAGTTTCCAGAAAAAAGCCTCACTGCAGTAAAGGATTCCCTGCCTCTGCAGGGCTGGAATGAGGGCAGATACAGAACCAACTTATTCTGGGCTATCTTCAGTCCCCTTAACAGTTGTTTACTCTCCATCTCTGTGTTTGAGCTAACATCCATCCCTGTGACATCAGGGACCACCATGTACTAACAGACCGATATCATCCACTAACCCAAGGCTAAGAATGTCATCAGTATCTGAGGCTCACGGCGGCCAATTCCCAACTGCTGTAACCCACCAAGCTGATGCTTCAAGCATTTGTGAAACAAGCCTTGACCTAGTCATAAAACTGTACCATTTTGAAAAACCATATTTCGGGTAACCTGAATCTGTGTTCCCAGGCCGTAAGCACCCACAGTTGGCTCCGGAAAAGACTCTGAGGTGTGAGGGGTGCTTTTGCTTGGACACAAATATCACCCGTGTTTCCTTCTTTCAATGCACACATGCGGAACAAGTCCTTTTGTGTTTAATCTCCTGAGCCGTCTGCCTTCCACCATTTTGTGGGTTAACAAGCCTTAAAGGCATTCTCAGGAGGTAGCATGGAGATCATTTTAGGAAAATATGTGAAGAATATAATAATATATAAATATAAATAATATATATAAATATTCCATATATATATAAAGAATATAATAATAGAATATAAAAGAATATAATAATTTATCAGAGTACCTAGGTGACACACAATTCCCTTAAAACTTACTACCTAATGAATGGAGGAGGTGTGCCAGCAATAACTATTCAGATATCACGAGATGTGTAGGAAGTCTAAGCAAAATAATAATAACAACAAACAAAAAGCCAATGTATAGCTACTTTAAAATGTCCATTGCCTCTCCTGGGACTCTCAGACATCTTCAGGCTCACAGGTCCTAGAAGCTGGCAGGGATCGGTCGTTCCTGGTTGGCCCCTGACTTCCTTCAGCCATGGATGTGCCTTTAACTGTAAACTCGGTAGAGTTTCAGAGTACTCCTTTTCTGTCTCAGTTGTTCTCATCGCTAAAGTAAGAACTTGGTAAGTATACCTTCTAAACACTTCAAACAGACTGTGAAGCCAGTCAGCAGATACTCATTATTAAAATATAGGCATTTTCCTTGAAATATCTGACATTCTGCCCACAGTGCCTCTGTTATATTCATTCAGATGGTTCTTCTACTCTAAAACAATGAGGCTTCTCAGCCACTGGCATGCTGCCAGGAGTCTGAAGAGCACACAACCAAAGGCAGCCTTTAAACGGGCAGGGGATGAATAGGGGCCTTATCAGAACAGCTGAGGTCACATCCAACAATTGCATCTGTCAACGTTCACAGAGCCCCGTATAGACCAGGCCAGTCCCATAGCACAGCAGGACTGCATAGAGACCATACCAGAGCCATAGGCTCACAGCCCAGGAGGACCCCATAGACCACACCAACACCACACACCCACAGCACAGCAGGACCCCATATAGACGCCAGACTCACAGACTCATAGCCCAGCAGGATCCCATATAGACCATGCCAGACCCACAACCCCACAGCACAGGACCCCAGAGACCACGGCAGCCCCACAGCCCCACAGAACAGCAGCCTTTGGCTTCTGGCACCTTCAGACCACATGATCTGAAGACGAAGTCTGCCTCAATCCATTACTGGTGGACACTAAGAACTTCAGTGGTGTTGGCAGGACCATAAGGGCAATGGTAATTAATGTGAATTACCTAGAATCCCCAAATTAACCGATTATGATTAAGATAAGGAAAAGAAAATACTTACCAATATAAGTATTTATGCTGATTTCAAACCTTCCTCATGCCATTTTAAAGCCCAAGAAAATGATCAATCACCCTTCCTTCCTATGGAGCAAGCCTGTGGTTAGTTTTGTTTCAGGGGGTTCTTTATGAAGTCTAGTGCATCATGTGTCAATGTCTTGCTTCTGTATGTTGTGAATATACTGCACAAGGTTAAGCAACGAACACAAGCCAGGCTTTCATTAAATAAAATTTATTTGTTAAAATAATTCAACTCCAAATACAACTGTTGAATTTGCATTGAGTTATAGTGACAATTCATGTTTCGATTGAAATGCCAGGGCTTACCCGACGCTGTTACAAAACAATAAGCCATTGTTCACTTTTAAATGGTCAGTTGTATTAGAGTTCAACAATTAACTGTGAACTGGATCTCTGGGAAACCCCCGAATCGATAACGATAAGTCTATTTTCAAAATCTACTGCAGCCATTCTAGAAACCCTGATCGAGGTTTAATAGATACACGAGGACAAATTAAACAAGAGGACCCCCATGGTCTCTAACATCTGATTGGCTGAGGAGACAGTTAAAGCGGAGCCAGTGCTAACCGGGGGGGCGGGGCTACTGATGGAGAAACTAAGGAGCTAGCAACCCAACAGCAGCGGGGACAAAGCACATTCACCAGCAGCGACACTCACACTGGACAGCCCCCAGCCGTCCTTGGGCAACACAGAAAGCAAGCAAGCGTCAGTAGTTTTACTGCAGAGAGTGACGGCAGCTGGAGTGTCCCGTCAGGCCCTAATTCTACAAAGCGAAGGGTGGGAGCTTCAAAGCACCTCTCACGGTGAAACACCTAGAAGGCTTCCCAGCAGCTGCTGACTTGTCTCCTGGAAGCTGAGGAGCCCAAAGGCGTTGGTTACTGGCACTACCTCAGCTTAAAAGAACCCACAGGTTACACCTCAAAAGAAAGAAACCTAAAACAAAACAAAAACCTGGCTCTGTGTGATAGTAAAAAAAAAGAAAACAAAAAAACCCAAAAAACAAAACAAAACAACAAAACAAGCAACAACAAAAAAAACAAAGCAAAGAAAACTAAATAATAGCTAAAGAAATAGTGGGTCTTTGGGTCAAATCATATTTTTAAGGCATGTTAGAACAAACTTTCATTTATCTAGTTGCTAGGCGTATTGGGCTTTAAAGAAATATCGATGAGGCAATTCTCCTCTGCACCCTGCCATTTCATGTGCTGACAAGTGTCATTTTCCTGTCCTTGGGTTTTTATCCCCATCTCGGCAAATATCATGCACAATTGTCACACTTGCACCAGAGGAACAGGGAGAGGGTGTGGCACAGTTTGGCCTGAGGGAGTGGTGCCTGAACTCTGTGTAGGGCTGGTGTAAACGCGGGCCTTAGGAAGAGCCTGCCCAAGAGCCTGGCAAACGCCCTCACTTCACGCCTTGCCCGGCTTCTCACCCTTCAACCTTTCCATGTCTGCGCGGCCATCCACGACATAAAGCTGTGGGGTCTGTACAGCTGCTTCTAATACACAATGTCATAAACTGCTGTTCATTATGGGACTCTAAAAATTAGATTTAGCTGGACAAGTTAGAGGCCTCAGGTCAACATGCTAACATTTCTACTTCAGCAGATAAGATGTACTTCTTCAGTTCAACTTTTCCATATGTCTGAGTCAAAATCAATCTTTACATAACAAGCTTTGATTCAAGGAAACTTTTAGGACTTTCTGTCCTATAAAATGTGGAACTTAGGTGGAGAATATGGCGTTGACGAGCGTGAATTCTCAAAGACTTTCTAACACCCACAACCTGGTTTTACTCACTTGACTTATTTTTTTCTCACATAGGACAAACACCATTGACCTTTTCCCCCTATCTTGTAAACTCAAAGCCAGCTAATAAATACTTGGGGTGGGGGAGATTTCAATGGTTTGTAAGAGACAAATAATTTTTTTTAAAAAAAAATGCTTGCTTATACAATATGTTCTGCAGTATAGATTCTCAGTCGAGGTGAGGACCTCAGAATTGTGCCAAATTCTTAGGAACGACAAACACACATGCACACACAAACACACTCTTCTCTCTGGTACACACGAGACTAAGTGGTTACTTGCACAAGACTGTGGAGCCATGAAGGAAGGCGTGGGCCCTAAGTGCATCCAGGCTCAGTGACACTGCGGTTCTGAAGGCCCAACTGATCTTCAGCGGGCAGGCTCACGACATCCGCCAGCACGTACGCCTCTGGTGGGAGGTGAGAGCCCTTCCACACTCGATTGGGAAACTCCTGAATAGAAATTTATTTTTTCTCCTGTGCCATTACTCATGCAAATGATAAACACTTCACAGACATGAGAACCAAAAATGCCGGAGGGGGCTTAAGCACCCTTTAGAAACAGAAGACTCAGTCAGGCGGTGTGTGCCTTCAACCATCAGGGCAAAATGCACGTAAGAGAAGCTTCCATGATTCTCCAGGAAAGGGAAGAGGTTTTGTGCCCCTTCCTACACTCCCCTAAAATAATTTATACTCTACTTTTAAGCCCAAATTATTTCATAGGTCATTCAATCTGGTTTTTTTAATTCCTACAGCAAAGCAGTGCTACAGCAAACTGGATTTCCAAAGCAGATGAGTCAAGGGTCACACTGCAACTGTGGCCCTTAAAGGCTGCTTTCACAAACACGAACACACACACACACACACACACACACACACACACACACACACAAAGCCAGATGTTTGTACGGTCCTGTGGGGTGTCTGCTAACAGGAGCGTGTGGGTGTAACATGGCTTCATTTTCCTTCTGCGATGGTTAATCGGCTACAAGGCTCGTTAGTAAGGCTGGGCTCTCCGTCTCAGTTGCTTCTTTCTTGTTCAGTAAATAAAGACCATCCCTGCTCCGTTAACCGAGGGTGGGTGTGCGATTCAATTCTCATAAACCCCCATGAGATACTATGTTCTCTGGCAGAGCAGGTGATTCAACAAATTCTAAAGCCAGACTGGGTTTTCACACAGCCTTGTTCTGACTTTTACTCCACTGAGGACTGATATGTGAGTGAGTTTCATGTCACGAATTAGGATGGCATCTACAGTTAGGCATCAATTTGGAAACTAGAAACGTGTCAGCTGAGCAGGGCCTCCCTGCAATGCTGTTTTACTGGATGGAATACTGGCTAGAAGCTCCATCTGTTCCTGACTTCAGTACTCTCCTAGGAAAATATTTCTCCTTTATTTATTTTTTTTAAGACAACAAAATATTTTAATTGTTAGTGATCATAGGAATTCTTCTGGCTTCTCTCATGATTAGTTTACACAACAGTGGCTTCTGTCACCTCAATGGCAACGCCATTGTCACGTCAAACGAGGTCACCCTGTAGCTTGGCGGTGGTGCCTTCAGGTTGCAGACGTACAGAGGACTGAGGACAGAGGTGGAAGCTGTAGTCACGGAACCCACAGGTACTCAGAGGCATCAGCTGGCCACCGGCCTGAAGACTGCAGTGCACCGTGGACTCTCACAGCACCCATCCTACGAACTGCAGTGTGGTAGACAAGGTTACTGTTGCCTACGAGCCTAGATGAGTCCTGTCCAGGACAGCCATGTGCGGATGCTATTGTATGTTACAGGCAGAACAGCAGGGGTCATCTTTGTCAGGCTGAGCTGCGTAGTTCATCTGCCTCACAATCTCAGCAAAGAGCTCATCCACCATTGTTTTGCTCTTAGCAGAAGTCTCCATAAAGGGGCAGCCCCACTCCTCCGCCAAGGCACGGCCTTCATTGGAGGACACTTCCCTCTCACTCTCCAGATCCACCTTGTTCCCGACCAGGATGACTGGCACCTTCTCATACCTGAAAGAACATACATGTATCACAGTGGTTAGTAAGCAGGGAAAACAGAGTTTCTCTTTTTCTCTCTAGTATGGTATGAATGATCTCTTTGGCCACATGAAAAGTTACTTGTACCAGTTGGCTTGGTGTCTACCTAGGGCATTCTGAAATTGCTCTCAGAAGGGATCAAAAATGGGCTTTTCAAATGATGTTTTCAATTAATCAATTATGGATCCTTTAAAACCAATTATGTATCCTTTTCCAGATATGCTTGGGAAATTTACTCTTACCATCTCAGACTGACTTCTCTTAATTTAAAAGTTCATGAGATGTGCACTCCAATCTCAGCCAGTCGTGCAATCGTTAGTTTTACTGGTAATGTAATTGTTACTAGTAACAATTTTACTATATTCTATAAGGATACAAACAAATCATGTTCTAAATAGCTCCTGAACACAACAACAACAACAACAATAACAACAACAACAACAACAACAAAGAAAGCTGTAACTGTAGTGAAATTCATCAAGATGAAAAGCATCAAACAGAAGCACACCCTGTTCCACATGGAATCAGCTAGCTGAAAGAAAAAAAGTCATTGATTTATATTTTTTATAGTTTAAGGATTAAAGTACAGCACATTAAGGAAATGGGATACTGGATGCACTCCCCTACGTAATATCTTTACAATTTCCTTGTCCTGTCTGTCAAGATGGCTCTCCCTACTTACCCTAAAGCCAAGTATTTCCCCAATGGGCACTTGGGCTTTCCTTTGGCAAGAGAGCAAACCGATGCCTCCATGAGGGTCTGTCTATTCCAGGCAGCAAAACAGAGGACTGGAAGGTAAGTGGGAATACCCAGTGTGGCGCTCACATCAGCAGTCCCAGCAGAAAGGAGACAGGCTAGAGTATTACTGAGTCTGGGACCAGCCCTGTTGGTACAGTTGGCAGCTCAGTTGGTACAGTGTTTGCTTTGTAGGCCTAAGACCCCAAATCTAATCCCCAGAACCCACAGCAAAGAGCCAGGCACAGTTGCACATGCTTCTCAGCTCAGCTCTGGGAAGGCACTGAGGGGAGGGTGCCTGTGGCTCGATGGCCAGCCAGTCTACTTAACTGATGGACAGCAGGCCAATGAGAGACCTTGCTTCAGAGGTGGATGGCGATCCTCAGGGGGATGTGCAAGCTTGTCCTCTGGACTCCACACACGCAGGTACAGGCAAGAACACACCAACGTGTGTATATAAAAAAAAAGTAAAGATAAAAGTGGGACCGCATCGGGTGAGTCTAGAAGACGGACATTCCGTTCCTTCTGGGAACCGCAGGCAGCTCTGATCTGCACCAGGGGCGCCTGGGCGTCCCTGTCACTGCTGCCCATATACCTTTCATTCAGGACTCTCTTGCACACACTCCCTGGCCCCTGGGAGCACAGACGGTAACGGCAATGGAGCTTCGGTACACAGACCCGTTACCAGCTCATACCTGTGGAACTGAGCGGTCAGGCACTGAGCTTATACTGCCCATATCAGTATCAGACTCTAATCTGTTCTACACTCAAGGACGTAGCTGCTTTCCCTGTTTCTTCTGGGGACACAGAGCACAAGATTCATGTCTTGATTTGTTAATGAAGCAATTTACAAATGGTAACAAATAACATTTATCGAGTTGAAGTTAAGACCTAACTTCAGTCAGTTAACTATACTCATTGAGAATGTTAAGTGCTGAGACATTGCTTTCTAATGCTGGGCCTGGTGGTGACAAACACCTGTAATCCAAGCACTTAGGAGATGGAGGCAGGAAGATCAGGAGTTCGAGGTCACCCTCAGCTACATAGTGAATTGGTGGCCAGCCTGAGGTAGATCTCAAACTAACAAATCACTTTCTATTATTAGGTAAAAGAAAAGTATCCTAAAGAATCCTAAGCTTAAATACAATAGTGTATCAATATTTTATAGTTAAGAGAGACAACTTTTAGTTGAAAAGCACAGGATCTATTAGATCACGATGACTTTTCAAAATTTGCAAAAATATCAAGTTATTAGCAGTTAGCTGACACGTGTGCTCTTCAGTCTGGAGGCTAAAGTTCAAACAGATGGTGGCCAACCTACAATCAACAGGTCTCCTTGAGCAGGTTGACAGCTGAGTCCCTGGCACTGTTCTGCATTACAAACACAGGTCTGAATCCAGTGGCTATTAGTAACATGCAGTAATGGGGTGAAAATGTAGCCAGTACCAGAGGACCTGTCTACCTCTACTAACTGAACAGACAGTGGTCTTTTTGGTCATCAGGGTATTAAGGATGCTAAAGAAATGCAGATTAATAACCTGATCAAGAAACCTGACAAACAGGTCAAAATCTTGAGAGGAAAACAAAACAAATCAACAACACTCCTATATATTTCCAAACATCAGATGGCAATAGACTTTGTCTCTCTGTTAACACTAGAGTTTGGGACAGTGGAAAATACTATAACTATGGTGTGGATGGAGGCTTGGCTTTCACCCCTCCCCAGGAGAGGCTGCAAGGCTGAGCACAGCACTTCCTGATATCTGTGTCTCATCTCAGTTGGTAAAATGGAGCTTGGGTACCTGTTCCAACTTAATGCAACAAAGATGCCGTCAAAGCCAGAGGAGGCAATACAGGAATCCAGATCAGACAGCAGACGACGGGGCCACCCCCTCCTGCCATCACACTTATGTAAGACCACGGCTTGCCAAAAGACAGAGGGTTAGGAAATCAGAAATCGTCAAGAGACGGAGAGATCTGCCGAGGAGAAACAAGCTGTGCCAAGGGGTCAGGGTTGTAAGGTGGAACTAGGAGGAGCTGGGGAGCCATACTGTCTGCACACAGTGTGCGGATGCTTTAACTCTGTGGATACCACGGGCTGCGCCGAGCAAAGGCCTACTGTGCAGTGGTAGCAGAATGGTGGGAGACAGTCAACAGAACTTTGGATCCTAGACTTTGTCATCCATCCACACTGGTTTTCTAAGACCTACGACATCCTACATACTGCTATGCCCACTTAGGATACACAAGAAACAACAAAGACCTCCGCCCTCATGCTGACTATAGCCCAGCAGAAGAAATGGGTATTAGCAATAAAGGTAAGTTAAGGTTTATTAGAGATAAGAGAGGTAGGCCAGAGAGCATGCTGGGGGCACAGGCACCATCCTAGGAAGGATATCACAAGTTTCATTGGGGAGGTGTCATACAACGTTAAGTCAAGGGGTAAGGAATCTGCCAGGGAAGTATCAGGGAAAACTAGGTATCAAGAGCTTGTAGGTAGTGCCTGTTGGTTCAAGGAATAGCAAATGGCTTGCAGGATCCGCCTGTAAGACCCCTCCCATCCCTGCTGAGGCTCGCAATGCAGGTCACACACTTCACCTGAGAAACAGAGCTGGGGACAGGCGGGGTGCTGGAAGTGACCTCATCAGACACAGCACTTACAGCAACCGACGTCATTATTTAGGAAGGCCCCACACTTTGTGAGTAGGTGACGGCAACTACTCTCATGTCTGATTCCCATCGCAGCCCCGTGGGTTTCCTTCATTTCTCCTTTTTCAGAGGATATCATTCGGGAAGAAGTTGTGAAGGCCAAATTCCAAAATTACTCTATGGTTTATGAACCACTGATAACCTGCGTCATGAAGGGGACGCCATTGTTGGGATCGGAAGGTGGTCAGTTAGCTTGTTTGTGGACTTCGGGAAACATTTGTCTTATTAACATGAATTTACATGCTTCTGTTATATTTATATTCATGAGTGTGATTATATAATGTATGAATAAATCAAAGCAGCTGCACTTAATGGATTGCACAAAGCATCGCTTAGCTGTAGAATGCTGACGGGCTTCTCAATGCGGCCGCTCTGTAAATATCAGTGGCTTGGAGGCATTGACTGTGCTCATCAATAGGCTGCTTTTGCTTCATAACTGTCCTAACGTGTGTGTTTATGCACACTTTATTCTGGGAATGTCTAAGTCTGGCTGGTCATTAAAACAACTTGAGAATTTAGGTACTGATTCCTGGGCCCTGTTCCAGAGCTACACTGAGTCTGAATCTGTGGGATCACATGGATCTATACATACATAAACTCTGCAGACAGCCTCTGAGCTTCAGAGATGTCAGGAACCAGTAGACTCATTGGTGACGCTGATCCCAATGGCACCATACACCTACCATCTGTGACTTCACAATCAGCAATCTAAGAGCAAGGCTCTCTTCTGTTCACACTCATCAGGGTAAACGGTGGTGAGATCTCTGCAGTCAGTCCCGCTAATCTCATTTTGAGGGTCTAATACTGTAGCACTTTAAGAGAAGGGCATGTCTCACAGGGTGGGGGGATGGGGTGGGGGGGTTCAGGCTCTTCTTGGCTGTAAGCTGGTTGGAATAAAATCTTCTTTCAGTTCAGAATAGAACCAGAAAGAGTTTTTCTTAGTTTCCTTGTTCAACTTTCTTCACAGTATTAAATTCTCCTCAGAGGGTCTGAGGCAAATAGCAAATACTCAGAGGCGTCACCATTCTGGGGCCACCCTTGCCAGTGTCTCTGCAGTGTTCTGAACACCTTCCATGACACAGAACTCACACTATGGGCAGGCAGTTGACTATGTCCTGCTGTCAGTTCCTTAAATATTAGTGTTAAAAATTCAGAGTTTCAAAGTTTGCTGTGCTCAGACCTGTGATGTCTGCATTGACTCCTCTTCTCAGGTCCTAACTTCTGTCTTGAGGAACCTTTCTTTTTCTGCAAAATGGAAACAGGTTTTCTCCCCTGCTTCTTTGTTCAATCAAACACTGCATCAATGTTTAAACAAACAAACAAACAAACAAACTCAAACAAATTCCCACTAATACTTAAACAGGAGGGAGGGAAGGAGGGAGGGGAGAGGGGGAGGGGAACAGAGGGGGAGAGAGGGGGGAGAGGGGAGGGAGAGAAGAAGAGAGAGGGAGAGGGGAAAAGGAGAAAGAGAGAGAGAGAAAGAGAGAGAGAGAGAGAGAGAGAGACAGACAGACAGACAGACAGAAACTCTTAATCTCACTTGTGAGAATGCGCACCATACTATTCTGGTATATAAACTTCTAGACTTCTCCTGCTCATATATATTAACAGACATATACATTTTTATACAAAGAGATCAAACCATTTAGTAGTTTGTTTTTGCTTAATACTATGGAGCTATCCATTTCAATAAATGACAACGTATCATGATGGCCAAACAGTATTACATTTTACAGGCTGACACATAGATATGATATGCATATATCCACATCTATCACATGTATGTATCAATCTCCTAAAACTGTATCATAATTTACCCTTCTTATCATTAGTGCTACTTTTTGGCAAACATAACCAGCAATCTGATTAATACACTTGTGTGATTTCTGTACCAAAAGGTATATAAAATGTATCATTTTTAAAACCCCATGTATGTTTTTCCTTTCTTTTTAAAGCCTTTGAACTACCAAAACCCATTGATTAGTTCATCAGGCTGCTGTGTGGCTGCACACACAGTTTCCAGTGCACGGCTGGAATTTACACCGGCATTCACAGTGCTGAGTGCAAGAATACGGCCGCTGTGCCCTGTCCAGCACTGTGCTGGGGAGGAGGGCGGGGCTAAGCATGGTGCATATTTCCTCTAAGCTCCTTTCTTCTCAACTGCCTACGTCATTCCCATCGTTCTAATGGCTTTCTTTCTCTTCATCACTCCTTCGCTCTGACTCTCTCGAGGGTCTGAGTGTGCACTGAACTTATACAGTGAGAAGTGTCGCATAAATACACAACATGCCACCAAGAGTGTGTTTAGAGCTGTCAGGGACTCATGGAACTTATATAAGTGTCAGCATTGCTCACAGAAATCAGGAGGGTTGACGTGGTACCCTCCGGTTCTGTTCGGGTGGCCCAAGTGACGATGGAAAGAAACTCATGGGCATTCTCGATGTACTAAAGCCACCCCAGCACCATGTGCAAGGACACCCGAGTACCATGTGCAAGGCCAAGGTAACAACAGCCCAGGAAGACTACAACATGATACAGGAAACAAATACTCCACTGTTTTTCTAACTAAAAGAATCAGGAAAGGGGCCAAAGGGAGTGGGAGGTTTCCAGTTCTTCCCGTCTCTCTTTATCTAGGCATTCTGTGAGAATCCTGTGCAGGGCAGAAAGCTAAAACTCAGAGAAACACCCTGCTTCTGGCCAGGAGAACAGGCTCTGTGGTCTGCAGGGTGTGGAAGGAATCTCTGTGGTATGCTATGTAAGTTCACAGGAACCCAGAGATGCTGAGCGCCAAGACATCAGTTTAAGAGTCCGTGAAGAGAAGCGCCCCGTGTCAGAAACAAATGATTTTGCTAAAGTTGCCCCTAAAGTTTAAAGATGGAACTATGAGGAGCAAGTTTACCTGGAGAACACTTTTATTCTCGTGGAAAGACTTAAATATATTTTTCTTTCCTCTAAAGCACTAATTACCAGAACCCCCCAACACCACCACCACCAAGAAAAATTTAAAGCTGAAACAGTCACAAGATGTGTCAGCTCACGCCTTTAACCTTAGCTCTGGGGAGGCTGAGGTAAGAGGACCACCATGAGTTCAAGGTCAGCCTGGGCTAGATAGAGATCTTACCTCAAAACACCCAGAAATCAAACAAGAAAAAATGCCAGATTTCAACAGTCCCCATTTCTACAAAACAAAGGTTATGACAGAGATGGCAACAGTTATATACACCACACTAGGTCGGCTGGGTCCACTTGCATGAGACCGACTGCTCGGGTTATGAATACAGAACTTTAGATCTGAGGCAGGAAAAGTAACAGGTGAACAATGGGAAAAGAAGAAAAAATACAAGTGAAGGAGGAGGTGGGCTGATGACTCTACCACACTGCCAGGGTGGGGCCCTTACAGTAGCAAGCAGAGAATGGCGCGTGTGCGGTATGCGACAGCGTCAAGCCAACACGCATGTGAAAACCATTCACAGAGAGTTACAAGAGACCATGCGGGGCATGGTGGGGTGGGAGGTCTCTGATCCTCATCGGGGACAGGATATGAGGGTCTGTAGCAGCAGGCCAAGAGGAACAGTGGTTATGGGGACAGGATATGAGGGTCTGTAGCAGCAGGCCGTTTCTCATCCCCTCTTCCATTCCCTCTATGCCAATTCCATGGTAACTAAAACACTGCTTTTGTGGTCCACTGCCCATCCCAACTGTCCTACAACAATGTCTGGTGGCTCCAGGGAGCCTGCAATAAAGGCTAACAGTCAAGGTTGGCCATAGGCTAAAACCAAGACAGAGGACACAGGCAGAGACACGGAGTTTTTTTTTCCCCTTGGATACGCTGCCTGCCCTTCTGGAACCAGGGTTCTCAGCCTGTGAAACAGAAATATTAATGTATAATGTTACCGATGATGAGGGCAACAGCATTACTAACAATCAGCATCTGCAGAGGACTTGGTTTACGGCAGCCTCTGCACTCAGCGATGCACACGGATTATCCACTCAAGTATTATGGGTAGAGTAAACTACTACAGGGATGTTAGCTACTCATCTTTAGGTTCCTGCAAACCATCTGTTAGCAAGCCAGTTCTAGAATCTTAACTGGACTGACAGAGCTGTAAAAACTACACCCTCCCTGTTGCTAAATATCTTCCCTCCTGTCTCTGTCTTACACTGCCTGGCCCAAGTATGACCAAATCTAATTTAGTCTAAAAATCATTAACTGCCATGAAAAGGAGTTAGAAAAATAAGAGGCAATATTCCCTCGAATTGTGTAAGCTGACAATATAGTATCTTCTACAGACGAGTACTTTTCCTTATCAAAGCATCTGTTTCTCACCACACACTGCTGTCACGGGGTACACACCATGTCTCTGATGCCAGTGGTAAGACAATCGGGACACAAAAGAAGAGAAGCAACTCCCCATATCTGTGCTGTATTCTCAGTCATTAAAGTCTCAACCTGCGTAAACCAGCAGTCATTGTCCAACAAGAGCCTCGGCCAGTGGTACTGTCTGAGCCACGGCTCTGCCTGCCCGCCTGCTGCTGGAATGCTACCGGATGCTTACGGATACCCAGAGAGTAATGAGGAGGTGATGGATCTCGAGTTAGGAGTTTCCTCATGAGGTTCAGGGACAATGTAAGCATGCAGTCTTTCTGGGTGTGTCCCTCTCCCATGCTGCCTGCTTTATGTGCCCTGCAGTGGTTGCTTAGATTGACTTATTAATGGTTCCTGAACATTTGGAGGAGTGGGGGATGGTCAAAACACAGCATGTAATGACCCAAAGAGACTTATATTCACACAGTCAACTAACTTTTGCTGTGTGTGCGCGCGCGTGTGTATTCCTAGATGTCAGGGTGGGATCAGAATAACAGTAAATACATGGAAGCAGATTTCTTATTAACATAAGTTAATGGTGGATACCAGCTGTGTTCGGGAACAGCAGACACAAGAGAAACACTGGACAGCAAAGAAGCAAACATGAAGATTTACACACACAGATGTTCCTACTGACACTCAGCTTTTATATGCTTTACATCCCTTTAAAAATCCATTAATTAAAAATATTTTTTATTCACATTGGTATTCTGCCTCCATGTATGTCTGTGTGAGAGTGTCAGATCCCCTGGACTGGAATTAGACAGTTGTGAACTGCCATGTGGGTGCTGGGACTTGAACCTGGGTCCTTCGGAAGAGCAGCCAGTGCCTATGTGGGGGTTATGCGCATGTGAACGTAGATACACAGAGAGGCCAGAAAACAATTTCAGATCTCTTAGACCTGGAGTAACAGGCAGTTGTGAGCTGCCTATTATGAATGCTGGGAATTGAATTCAGGTTCACTGAAAAAGCAAACTGGAGAGCCGTCTCTCTCTAAAATGTTATGATCTTAAGATTAAACACGATCTTCAAATTATAGTCCTGCCTGGTCAACCAAACGACACTAGGTGTAATGGTTTGTAGATGCTTGCCCCAGGGAGTGGCACTACTAGGTGTGGCCTTGTTGGAATAAATGTGTCACTGTGGGTGTGGGCTTTAAGACCCTCATCCTAGCTGCCTGGAAGTCAATATTCTGCTAGCAGCCTTCAGATGTAGATATAGAACTCTCAGCTCCTCCTGCATCATGCCTGCTTGGACACTGCCATGTTCCTGCCTTGATGATAATGGACTGAACCTCTGAACTTGTAAGCCAGCCCCAATTAACTGTTGTCCTTATAAGAGTTGCCTTGGTCATGGTGTCTGTTCACAGCAGTAAAAACCCTAAAACTCTAGGTAAACTCCAAGAACAGAAGGCAGGGGTTTGGGGCCATCTTTAAAGAGTTCAGGTTTGTTCATTCACTTATATATCACTTACTCATCTTCAGTCAACATTTTTAAAGGGATCGCTGTTTTTAAACATTTAAATATGCTTAATTAAAATGTTAAATTAACATTTAAATCTGTTTTTAAATGTTTAAAAAGAAAAACAAATAAGCAAAACCAAAAGCCAAATCCTACCCTAAAACTTCATGGTTTCACATGACCAGTTTACTAGATTTCACACTGTTGATCGTGATTTGGGCAGCACTCCAGTGAATGAGCTTCTTGTCTGACTTCACATTCAATGGGATCATTCAGAGGTGTCCAGCCACACTGGTAAGAATTGTGCAAACAGAAACCCCCTTCCGTGTAGCTTGCGGGGTCTCCACATTAGTTCCTAGAAGGAACAATGGGCTCCCTACAAGTCTTGAATGTAGCTCAGAGGGTCAAGGAACCAAGTTGACGTAGCTAGACCATTTATAATAGGCCCCTAATAGGATGAACACCAGTTCTGTATACGGCAATGCTTAGCCCAGACTCAAAAGCAAGAATAATAAATGTTCTTTCTCAAAGGAAATATCAGCAAGTCTCTAGTCATCTTTAATTTAGTCCAATTGATCTGGACAAAACTAAAATGTCCTTCTGAAACTGAACAAACCTCTAGCTCATGAGGACTAACAAACAGAGTAAGGAGACTGGCCATGTCAACGACTACTTAACGTCACGTGTGCACGGATCTGAACTCATCCAGATGTTCAGAGCAGAGCCTGAGATCAGATCAGGAGCAACCGTGTAATCTATCACCCAGACTGGGATGCTTCTGAGATGGAGGGGAATGTGCAGCACAGTAGGCCTAAGCCTCAAGGACCCAGGGAAACAGAGATGTGGTCACCTGTGGAGAAGGGGACAGATTCCTCTCAGTAGTGCTTATTCAAAGGGACTGTTGGAAGCCAGGGCCTGTGAAGAAAGCATGTGCTGCTGAGGGCAATAGAAGAACCCTCTTCCTCAGTTTCTCCTTTCGCTAGATAGTGTGCTTGGGTAGCCTCCGAAATCAACGCTGACTGCCTGTCACTACCGAGGGACTGACCTGTCAGACAGGGATGTTGACACCAGCACCCTGGCTGCTGTTGGGATGACGTGGCTAGTGGATGGGACCGCAGCCCACGAGTCCAGCTGGAGGCTCCCCTAGCCCAGCCCTTGAGCAGCAGCTCAGTGTTGCAGGGGCTCCTCACACACTCTTCTGGAATAAGGCAACAAACAGAACTCTGACTCTGGTCAGTGCCAGACCACCAGAACCACGCCTTCCATGTCAACGTTACTATGCAAAGGCTGAATGCAAGTCACTGAGAATTCTCTTAGCCGTTGCTCCTAAAAGCAAAGCAAAACTACAGACACAAAGTCTGGGTCATTTCCTAGCTAGCTTTCATGCATGTATGCCCTTTGTCAGTTAAGGTTCTGTGAGTTGTCATGTATGTATGCATGTGACTCTAGCTTGCCTTCAGGTGTGCATGTATGTAACTACAGGTCTTAACAACGGACATCCAGCCCTTGAGTTTACTGACCAGGCTTACTGACGGCTTAAGTTGGCTTAGGCTGTTGGTTCCCAAAGTCAGAAAAGAAACACATATAGCATATATAGAAGAGATAAAAACATAGTGGCCACGAACGGTGCCACTGAATGTTGAGCCTAACTTCATCCCCACTATGAGAACAAAAGAAATGAAGGGCTTTACAGGGTGAGTGGCTGCCCCAGGAGAGGTGATGTTAGCAGCATTAGAAAGGGCTCAAGGGACACTTAGTTTTTTCTCATTCAGTTTCACAGAGATGTGTCAAGAGGAGGCATCTATGAACAGGCCCTTACGAGACACTGAATCTTCTGGCACCTTGACTTTGGATTTTCTAGCCTCCAGAACGGTGGGCAATACATTTTTATTGTTTACAAATCACCCAGGCTAGGATATTTTGTTATGGCAGCTCCAATGGACCAAGGAATTTACCAATGTAAATATGTAATTATTACTCTACAGACAGCTTTTTGACCTTTAATGAGTTTGAATTAGCAAAAAAATTCACCCAGAAAGGTAGCCTCATAAAAGCAACGTTTCTGGTGGAAGATATTTTGAAACTTAAAAAAATCAAGTGTTTTAAAGGCTGTACTTCTGTATAAGTTAGAACTGTCAAATACATATTCACTGACAGTACATTTTGGCACATCAGCTAAAGATAGTACCTTGTATTTATTCTGCATAATGCCCAGGGCAATGCTATGTAAATGAGGTGGCTTAAGCCATATTATTTGATGTTGACAGTGATGATTTTTATACAGAGTCAGATAAAACTTTTTCTGGAATTGGTTTATTAAGAAAAATCTGTCAACACTTTTACTATATATAACCAGCCACAGGGTGTTAAAGTTATCTTTACCGACGCAGAGCTTCTGGCATTCATGAAAAGATCTACTATCATCTCCAACTTCTCAAGAAGAAAAATGTTATTTAGCAAACACTAATATTCTATGCGGATTATCTTTATATATCATTTTTATAATTAAAACACATATAGCAAAGATTGCTATAAGTTCTTCCCAGTTAAATGTCCGTGTCAGGAAAGTTAAGTTTGCACGGGGCAGGAAAAGACCCAGAACTGAAAGCATGGAAGGCCTACAGTGTAAGTCCTGCTACACAGGCTGAGACAGAGGAACGGCTGGGGCACCATGGAACTGCATCAGCTCTGTGGGAACCTAGACAGTTCGTTCCCCAGAAACAGAGGCCTGGGTCTCATCCTCCTCTCTGTGATTTTCTTGAAACTTTTTATTGGCATTTTGGGGTTGTTATGTAAAGAATCATTTTATGTTCTTTATTTCTTTAGTTATTTATCATACCCATGCTGCAGATGCGGAAATTAAGATGCAGAGAAAGCGGAAGTTCAGAGTAAGAGCTGATGTTCAGTTCTAACTGGAGCAACACTCACTGTCATGTACATGAAAAGGTGCGATCACTACGCGCAATACAATGTCATATTTGAGAATTATATAGGATGTTTGAGGCATACACTGAAAACTGGAAGATGGGCACATTTAGAATCTATAATAAAATAGATAACCAATTACAGAGGGAAACACCAATATTTCACTTATTGAGAGCCATAAAGACATCTGGCAAAGAAGAAAATATTAAGATGCATTGAATAATTAATATGAAACAGAATTTCCACTCTGAATTATTAACTTCTGAGGTGACAAACAGTATGGGAAGCAACTCTCTTGAAGGAAATGTGTTGAGCAGAGGCTTACAATGTTCCTCCTGGGTGGTTTTACTAAGTGATTTGATGTTACTAGCCACCACGGCCTTTTTACCTGACTTTACCTGTTTCCTGAACTAGCGCAGCTCACCCTCCAATGTCCCAGCCACTAGATGTAGGTGTGGACAGACAGCTCTGCCATCACATGACTGAGCTCCACTACAGGCTGCATACCTCTTATCTGAAACACGCAGACCGGACACACTTCAGATTGTAGATCTGGGGAGGCTTGCAGTATCTTGTAGATGGAACCCATGTCTAGACATGAAATTCCTTAAGCTTCATGTACATCTTAGACATACTGCCCACAACTGATTTATACAGCACTTCTAGTACAGCTGTCATTTTTGAGTGCAGGCGGTCACATGAAGGCAGGTGTGGGAGTTTTGCACTGAGCCATCAGGCTGGGGTTCAGAAAGCTATAGGGTGGGGAGTATGTCTGGTTTCGGGTGAAAATTTAGGCACAGATACTCATCCTGCACAATATCCCTTGCTCTGCTCTAGGTTTGGAGCAGGCAGGGGCACCTTTCCTCAATGGATGAACAAGACTGCAAGACTAAAAACCAACTCTTCTAACTATGATGCCTACTCTCTCACTCTTAAATAAGGTATCATGGTAGGAAACTAGGAAAACCAGGAGAACTGTCCCAAAGCATTAGACAGTTCCAGCTAGTGCTCCTGGAGCAAAGTTATTGAAGACAGCGGTCTCCAAACCATCTGTGATGAGAGCACTTCGGTGGTGAACGAGCCAGAAGGGAATGAACTGAAAAGGGGCACAATGAACTGAACTGAAAAGCGAGTTTAAACGCACACCGGCTCAGCCCTGTGTGTCTGTCCTCCTCAGAGGGGTTTAAATGTACACTGGTTTCAGGTCTGTGTGTCTGTCCTGCTCAGAGGAGACAGTGGTTGTGGGCCCTGGGTAAGGAAACATGAAGGCGATTCATAAACGGATTAAGAGAAGTAAATAGATGCTGTTTTCATTACCTCCAGAGTCTTAAACACAGAGCAGGAAACATGACAAGATACTGCCACTGTTCTTGTTTACCCTCTAGAACCGGGCTGTAAGACCCCAATGCTAAGATACTGCATCCTTGAGCTATACAACATGGTAAAATCAAGCTGGCATGGCCTGGAAACTCCGTTCCTATTGGCTAGCTTTCACGATGCTGGAAGGTGATATGCAGACTACTAGAAAAGTAATCCCCAATCTCACCCAGCTATGAACCCTGTGAGCTACTGCAGTGACTGTCCGACAAGCCACACCCACTGATGCAATAATAGCAGACACTACGAGATGTTTCTGATTGCACTTAAGCCCCACTCCACGAGCTAAAGCCCATGCTTGGCACCATTATTGAGCCAAGAATCTACAGGGAGTCGGTCACAGACCCTACAGGAGAACCTGCTGCTAAATGGATATGGGACTAAACCTACTCCTAATGACTTCGTGTTGTGCCCACAGATCAATGCACCTCCCAATGCTCATCTCAGAAGCTGTGCAGTAGATGGTGCGCAGAGGCTCACGGCTGGCCAAGGTGCTGCGGATAAGACATTGCAGAATTCTTAGCCTTAAACGGAATAAATATTCCGCCACCCCACCACCACCGCCACCCCCAAACCTCTTCAAGTCTCGGAGATCATTGCATTAAGAGGAGGCAGAAGAGTGTAAGGGCCAGAGGTGGTGGCAGACTATAACGAAACAGTGCATATCCTCTGGACACTGGAGAGTGGCTGCACCTATCAACTCACAGATTTTGGGATAGCATGCTCAGAACCTGTGCAAACCTAAGGCAGAGCAAATCCCAAACGCAGACAAGGAGGTTGACCCAAAGTCCCGCCCCTGGCCATGGATCTCCTGGCGACTGTTAGCTGCCAGGAGAGGGAAAGACAGTGTCCTCTAAGTTAACTGTGCTCCAGCGGAAAACCACACATTCCAGAACATTTTGGGCAGCTCGGACTGGTTTCAAAAAAAGGACACAAAGTTGAGTGTGTAGGAATGGGGGTACACCCGGGAAGGGTTGGGGAGGAGCATATGGATGATCAATAAAATTAATTTTAAACATTCAGGCTGTTTGCTTCCTAGTAGATCACCCACACCGCTGGAATGAAGGTGACACTGTTGGAATATTAGGCCTTCTATTTCCAAAGAGATTTCCATCTTTTAAAAGTACAAAGCTAAAAACAAGAGAGTACAAAGCTAAGCAACTTAGGATTCACCATATACCATTATAACATTATAGTGACTGTTCTCATATATTTTGGAGGTCTTTAAATTTTACATATGCATTTACGTTTTACTTACATGCTTTAATATTATATATGTCTGTAGACTACAAAATGCCATTAAAAGGTGGGGGGCATAGTGGTACACACCTTTAATCTCAGCACTTGGGAGGAAGTAGGTGGATTTCTGTGAGTTCCAGGACACCCTGGTCTACAGAATGAGCTCTAGGACAGCAGGACTACATAGAAAATCCTACCTTAAAAAAAAAAAATCCTGCAGAAATAGAACATACTTATATTTGATTCTGGGTGCCTAGGTGACTCAGGTGCTATTCTTCCTGACTGTTAGCATAATGAACTTACTGACTCAACCGGGCTTGCCTGGGAGGAAGTCCCAGTGACCCATCTGCCTTGGCTTGGATTACAAGTGTGTGAACCACACCCGGCTTTCCTGGTGCATGCTGGGATTGAGTGTGGCCTGTATAGCAAGCATACGCCTGCACTTCCTCCCCAGACTGTACCTGTATAACTGCTCTACCTGTAAGTTTTAAATCCTGCTGTAAAGCCTGATGTTCTCTCCCGTAGTTTCCCTAACAGATTAAAGAGTATCTGTAACTATTATACCATTAGCCTGGAAGACACAAACCCACAAGAAAACAGCGGGTAAGAATAGAGAACCACAGTTACAGGGGAGTCGGAACACTGCTGTGAACCCTAGAGTGGACTGACACTTTCTTCCCTAGGGCAAAGGATCTGCACTGAGGACTTCAGAAAAGCCGTGCTGCGTCATCATTGTCACCATCGTCATCAAATCTCAATGACCAACTATAACGTGCATGGTTTTGTGCAGCAGCCCTTGCTTAGAAATATGTGTAAATGTGAAATATCCATAAATGTGGACCATCCTTCACTTTAATGTGCTGTACGTATGTAATCTCCTAGAGGCTCCCACGGCCATTAAATCATCCAAGTGTTATCATGGCTAATAAATGTTACCCAGTAAGACTGCCATGCTGCCAGCTCACCTGTTGATTGGGCTATTTTCAAACATTTTTTATCAGTTCCTCTGATTTTCCTTAATGCTAATTACGTTTAAAGATTCCAATCCTAGGAGAGCTAAGAAAACTACTGTTATCACCATAGTGATATTGCTATAATTTTACAATTCAGAAAAAAAAAATTTCTCCTTCAAGAAGAAAGAGGAAACCAACCAACCACCAAACCACCTTTGGAACACAGAACAAAACCCATCTCAGACAAAGGTTTATTACCCAATGTGTTGAGTCCTACAGAGGGAACACAGCATGGTGTCTCTAGTTAAGGAAAGTATCAGACACTTAAAGACCTGCTAAGGAGATATGCCTTAAGTATTCGGAGCACACAAAAACTAACGACTCAAGATAATGAAGGGGGAAGACGGACGGCTCGAACACAGTGACGCTACTGGGTGATGATGGTCTACCAGTGCATGGGGAACACCAGACCCCCCCCCAAAAAATCAATGAAAACCGAGCTTTCAAAGAGCAAGCTGGCCGAGAACTGTTTTAAAGTACATTACGTTTGTAAGTCCCAAGTTCCTCTAATGAAGGATGTGGAACCCAGCGCTCTGTCTTTGCTTGTGTATGTAGCAGCTGCATTCTTTCATACTGCGGAGGTGTTCAATCCTGATACTCTATTCCCTAACCACGCTCCTTACGGTTCTTCATCTTGAGGTTTGTGCTTAAGCGGATCAACACTCCCCATGAATCTTTTCCTACGTTTAATTCTTCTATGTTTGACTGACAGGATGTAGTCAGCAACTTTTCATGACACACAGAGTCATTAATTTTAAAAAGTGACACACAACCATTAGGCTCTTTACCTTATGAGCTTTGGATTCAACGCTGGCTTCTAAGAAGGCTTGAACAGCCTGTCCCCAGTCTTAGTGGCTCGGTGGCTTGTAGCTTAGCACAATGTGTGCAGTCTTCATTGTCTGCCCCGTGACTCCCCAGCTCTGTCCTTGACTATGTGCGTTTGTTTCTAATTTCTAGTCCCCATTTACTCACTTGCACACTACACGGCAGGTGCCGGCTAGTGTCAATCTGAGCTCTGCAGATGAACGCTGAGTTCTTACACTCATACAGAACCCGACCCTCAAGGCCTTTTCAAATATTCTAATGATCAGATGCAGCTATTTGAATGACTATCATCTGAGCTGAAACAGCACCTCCTGTTATTCCACTCTAATCTCACTCACCCGTGTTCAAATGTGAAGGGCACCTCTGACCTCCCCCTCTCCCTTTCCCCCTCCCTCCACCTCCCCCTCTCCCTGGTGACTCCACTCCCGACAACCTTACTCCTGTCTTTCTCTAGTCAGCATGCTAGCTCAGTCTTTAGATATCATACAGATACTAAGTTACACTGCTATCTCAGTCTTTACTATCTCACAGACACTAAGTTATACTGCTCAAGACTCCCGTCCTGTCATAAGACACTCTCTCCATCATGCCATCCACCACCTCATCTCTATCACTTCTATATATTTCTGTAATAGGTCTAACCTTCTGTCATTAAGTTTTAAAATCCTTTACCTTCCCTCAGCTCTGCGCCACCGCCCACCCCGCCTGTTTATGTAACTCTTTAGTTTAGTCATCCTGGTCTCTTTAACACTCAGAATCGACCTTGTGCACTCCCGTGCCATCTCCTCCAGCCAGAGGACATCCTCTCTGACTTTACTGTTCAGCTGACCTCTGACCTCTTCCTTGCTGGCCTGACTGGCACTCTTGTAGAAAGCATCCTCTCTGTCTCCAAGATCAACCTGAGACACTAAAATGCCTGGGGAAACTGAGTCCAAATGCTTTCTTCTCTGAAGATTACTCTGTTGCCATACTGTTGTTGTTTCCTGTGTGCTGTTTGTCCCAGGCTGGCCATCTGGGTGTAGAGCTCAGTGAGAATGCTTGCAAATCATCCCAGCAAGACATCTGTAACTACACTACAACAGGAAAGGGGAGGAACAGGGTGCTTGCCTCCAGGCTGTTGTGTGGCTGAGTGGGAGCCAGGTGTGAGGTTAGTTAAAGGAATTCATTCAGGTTGGTAAGAGGAACGGGATTCTCTAAATTGGGGAAATCCTTCAAGCTGGGGTGGAGGAATGAATAGAAACTAACCCTGCAGACAACAGGTTCCAAAGTAGGAGAAGCCAGAGTGGTTTTCAAGTAAAAGACAGAGGGGGTGCTGGTGGGGAGGTGCATCTACGTGGCAGGCGGGGGGTGGGGGGGTGGGGGGGAGCACACACCGATCATGAGCACTTAAAGGTCATGCTCCAAGATCCTTCAAGTCAGGGCCACCACTAACCCTGAAACAGGTAAGAAGGCAAACTTATGAAATCAGTAAGAATTTTAAATATAAGTGCTTATTATTCTTTTGTGTGTGTGTGTGTGTGTGTGATCCAAACTCCAATAAACAGAAGAAAAGGAGGAGGAAGAGAAGGAAGAGGAAAAGGAAAAAGAGGAGGAGCAGGGGGAGGGAGAGGAGGAAAAGGAGAAAGTGGCATATGATTTATACAAAAGCCATTTTGAGATTGTCACTTGACTTTTAAGTCTTGTGTGTGTGAGAGACAGAAATGGAGAAAGAGTGAGAGCGAGAGCGAGAGCGAGAGCGAGAGAGAGAGAGAGA
>NW_021604567.1:17840208-17864325 GCF_004785775.1 Grammomys surdaster | reverse complement strand
GAGAGGGAGAGGGAGAGGGAGAGGGAGAGGGAGAGGGAGAGGGAGAGGGAGAGGGAGAGGGAGAGGGAGAGGGAGAGGGAGAGGGAGGGAAAAGAAGAGGGAGGGAGGCAGGAGGAACAGGAATGGAGAAGTACTTTCCATCTATGCATCAGGGTCTGAGCTCAGAACCCAACAGCCTAAGTAAAAGGCACAGCAGCACACTCTATGAACAAGTATTTGAGACACAGGAGGAGTCCCAGGCTTGCTGTTTAGCCAGATCATCAAGTTTCAGGTTCAGTAAGACTCTGTCTCAAAAACTAAGGTAGCATGCTCAAGAGAGGGGTTGGGGTTAAGAGCACTTGCAGGAGAACTGAGTTTGAGTCCCAGCACCAACACGGCCTCTTGCCCTCTCTTCACCTCCAAGGTATATGTGTGGTACACATGTGCTTTTGTAGGCAAACATTCATACACATAAAATAAAAAATAAATACATCTTTTTAAAAAAGAGGTAGATGGGTGTGGTGGTTTGAATAAGACCGTCCCCACAGGCTCAGATATTTGACTGCTTAGTCACCAGGGAGTGCCACAATTTGAGAAGGATCAGAAGGATTAGGAGGTGTGGCCTTGTTGGAAGAAGTGTTATCCCTGGGCTTTGAGGTTTCCTAAGCCCATGCCAGGTTCAGGCTGCCTCCCTCTGCCTGTGGATGAGGCTATAGCTCTCAACTATCTCTCCAGTGCCACGCCTGTCACCGTGCTCCCCACTATGATGATAATGGGTAAGTGTCCGAAGCAGCAAGCAAGTCCCCTATTAAATGCTTTCTTTATAGTTGCCTCTGTCACGGTGTCTCTTCACAATAGCCTAGTGACCAAGGCAGTGGCTCAGTGGGCAGAGGTGCCTGTCACATAAGTCTGTCTACCCACAAACAGGGAGACGGTCAAGTTGCCCTCTGACCTTCACATGTGTATCACAGTACATGTGTCACGACCACCACACACATAGACATAATAATGAAAAATGTTTTTAAAAAATGAGGCTCAGAGCAAATGAATAAGGCAAGCCAACCTTTGGCCTCTACATGAATGCGTGCACAAGTATGCATGCATGTACACATACCTAACTCAAAAAGAGATAAGGCCCCATTTTAATATTTTAAAAAATGAAACACTCTAGACCGTGTCAATCCCATGAAAATCTCCATTTCTGTTGCCACGTGTGTTACATGTTCATTTTCCTGCCCATAAGATCTCCCCAAAGGGAAGTTACTCGACAAAACCAACAAAATATTTTCCCAGGACTACTTTACATGGCTCTTCCATCCCACTGTTTGTTACAGGCAAGGAATTTCAAACTGTGATTACAAATATGAATTATTTCCTCTAAAGCTGCAATCATGTGTCATGGGTAAAATCAACACAGGTCAGAGGGACACACCTGAAGAGCGACAGAAAGGACTCTGCGCCATTTCTGCGCACCAGTGACTTTATGGGCACCCTCGTATGCATGGCAGCATGTCATCCTCATGACACTGGGAGGGAATGCCACGTCCCCTTTCACAGAAAAGGAAACTCAGGCCTGTAAAATAAGCAAGTACTTCCCTAAACCACATACATCCAAAAGCTACAATGCCTACTATGGTACCTATGGCAACCAAGCACTTGGATAATGTTGGGTAAGTCATAACAGACTTCGAAGATATAGCATAGCAAAGTAAAGTATCTGAATGTGTTTAATACTGAGTGGCATATTAAAATGACAATACTTTATAGTTAGTTGGTTGAAGAAATGCATTATTAGCTGACAGCCATGTCTGTGTATAGGAGGCTGTATGGATTCGGAGATCTTAAAAATTCTCTCCATCAATGATTGGTCACGGGTAAGGTATCAAGCCACAGCATTTCAGTTATGCCAACTGCACTACGGCACTTTAAATAACCCCCAAAACTCTTATATGTCATACGTAAAGCAGACAGCTGACACACAATAAGCAGAAGATGGAATTACTCGATACTTCCTATGGCAACTGGCTCGTTAGGGAACTGGTCCCCCAGAGAGTAGAAGATGCTCTAATGTGAAAGCCACATGTTACTATCTTAACTGAGAGGAGTTAAGTGCCCCCCCACCCCACCTTCAGGTCAGAGTAAGCCTTATACACTGCTGTTCAACGTGAATAACCTACAGTCACCCTCTCTCTACTTAGACTTAAGCTCGTAAGATACTATGGACCTGGAAGGCGACTGATGAACTTAGTTAGACTGAGGTACAGAAAACAGGACATGGAAGTAGGAGCCCAAGCTGGACGTGGGCTCTTTAATCTCAGCACCCCATTGGCAAGGCAGGAGAATCTCGGTGGATTTGAGGTCAGCCTGGTATACATGGCGAGTTCCAGGACAGGCAGGTCAACATAGAGAACCTGTCTCAAAAAAAAAAAAAAAAAAAAAAAAAAAGTGGGGCCTGAGAGGCTCTCAGGACACAGTGTTTACCCCACAGGAAAACGCTGCTCAGTTCAGCTCAGCTCACCACTGCTCTCCAAGAGCTGTGACTAGTGAGTCTGGGTGAGGAGACTCTCAGTCTGTGTCCTGCAGGGTTGAGGGGCCCACAAACTGCTCTAGTAAACAGATGCAGAAATGTGAGCCACACAAAGCCACCAGAAACAACAACATGATGGGGCCCACCCCGACGGAGACGTGTGGGCATGAACTGGGGTGTGAAGGTGGGGCAGCTGGGGCACTTATATCGTTATCTGTAAACAGCTTCGAGACAAACGGTATGACCGCCCCCACATGTGTGTACCACACAGGAAACACATTTCTAAAAAATAACTCTAGAGAAGGTAACCCTACCAGAGTCACCAACTTTGGGAAGAGATTATAAAAATATACACTGCTCTGTAATTTGGGATTTAACACAGAATATAGAAATTTCTAGTTTGGCTGTTAACATGCATACTCAAGTGGCTGGAAGCAGGCAATGAGGAGAGGGCATTTCCTTTGACCTCTGTACAGGGTTAAAAACCCACTACTTGTAAGGAATTTTTGAATATTCCCTGAATACAAATAACTTGCTCTGGGCTCTGAAGTGTATAAACCCCAAATGACTGATAAATGTGATTGTTCCTACTTAGACCTTCAATGGTGACTTCAAATGGTGACTTCTACAGGTAGAATAATCCTGGAAGATTGTCAGTAGTATTAGTTTGTAAGGACCAGAAAAGAAAATGTTTCCAAAACTCTGTAATAACATCTTAGACTTTCAATATTTAAAAGGTTAAAGGAAAAATACATGGCATCACCTTAAGAGAAAAAAAACATTGAAAGCATTCAGGTTACCAGCCACATGCAAAATTCATTCTTTGAACAGTTTACATCAGGAAAAAGCTTGCTTGTTTCATTTTTTTTTTTTGCATTAACTTTAAATTAACTGATACACAAGCCACAGCTCATGCTAAACTTCTGTTTGGTTTCCAAGAATAGCTTCCTTCCTTTTTTTGAGGGGGGTGGGAAGGCTAGCTTTTAAGAGAGAAAGAGAACTGAAGCTGCAGGCTTTCAATGTAAATGTCACAAGCGTGCTTCTATGTGCCAAGCCTACTGAATGCTGCGTGGTTTTCAAATTATTTGCCTACGTCTTTAAAGTTTTGCACTAATCCATTTCTGCCAACTTCCTGGCAACATTTAATCTTTTCTGAGAAGAGAAAGGTCCCCTTAACTAGTGTTGACACTGTCACAGGATATGTATGTGCAAATTGTGGCTGTCAAACCTCTTAAGGGTGCATTTAAGCGCGCGCTCACTCTGCACAGGCGTGCCTACACTTAGACAGCTCCCCTTTCCCTGGCGCCCACCTACTCATCCCTTCTCTCCTTGCAAGTTTGAAACTTTGTTTTCTCTGGGGTCCAGAAGAAGCGCCACCAATGTCCTAGAGACAAAGGGCTGAGCTAGGGGTTAACGGGACGCCCAATTTTACTTGTGAAACAAAGCCCGCAAATCTGAACCCCGGGAGGAGGTGGTGCCGCCCGGGCGAGCCAGGGACCGAGATCGCCGCAGCCACCGAGCCCCGTGTGCCCCGCTCTGCTCACCGCTTCACGCGGATGATCTGGTCCCGCATGGGCTTGATGTCCTGGAAGCTCTGCTGGTTAACCAGGCTGTAGACCAGGATGAAGCCCTGGCCGTTCTTGATGTACAGGTCCCGCATGGACGCGAACTGCTCGGTGCCCGCCGTGTCCAGGATCTCCAGCACGGAAGGCGACGAGTCCACCTCGATCTCCTTGCGGTAGAAGTCTTCGATGGTGGGGTCGTATTTCTCAATGAAGGTGCCGGTCACGAACTGCACGGTCAGGGCGGATTTGCCTACCCCGCCCGAGCCCAGCACCACCACTTTGTACTCGCGCATCGTCCCTGCGCGGCCGCCGCCGCCGCCGCCGCCCGCGACATAGACCTGCGCCCGCGCGCCGCGCCCCGACCCCGCGGCCCCGCCGCCCTTACGAACACGCCGGCTCACGGCCGCGGCAGCGCCCCGGGCGCCAGCGGCGGGGCTGCAGCTGAGCAAGCCACGCGCGGCCCTGCGAGCCGGCCAAGCCGGAGGACGATGCAGCCTCGAGGTCGCCGGCAGCAACAGAGCTCGAGACCGAGCCGGAGCCGCCCGAACCGCGGGCCCGCAATGCCGCCCGCCCCGCCCCTCGCGCCTCCACGCCCAGCTCCCGCCGCCGCTGCTGCCGCCGCCGCTTCCCCAGCGCAGGAGCGCGCGCCCCAGCCCAGCCGCAGCGCTGCCCGGGGCGGAGCCAGCCTGGTAGGCGGGGTATAGATAAAGCCCCGCCTCTCGCGCCGTCGCCTAGCGACCGTCCCCGCGCTCCAGCGAGGACCAGCTTCCGCGACCGCCCGCAATACCCAACCCTACGGGCCTCCTTACTGCGTCTGCGCGCTCCCCTCCGCCCGAAGGTGGGCAACGTCAGACTCCCACGCTCAGGGTTTGCGGGAGCTGACTGTAGAGGGGCCGTGGGCACAGGAAGCCGTGCGCACCGTGTTTGGGACCATCACGACGGGTCGGCCTGTGGCCGACATCACTCAGCCTGGCAGCCTTCGGAGAGCTTTGGCTTTATCTCGTTACACGTAATGACGTGTGCCTTAAGGGCCGCTGCCATAAGTTACACAAGCAAATCGAGGCTTGGCTAGTCGGCGGCGCCCAGCCTACACGCAAACCCGGTCTGCGCCCGATGACGTCACCAATCCGCCCTCTAGTCCCGCCCTCCTCGGGTCTGACGTAAGCCAAGCTCCTCCCCCGCGCCGGTAGACAGCCACGGGCGCCTGGAAAACCTGGAGCGTGGATCCGCCAGCCACTGTCAGGAGACCCCAGAACACCTCAGCAACAGCCTGCGGGGGTGTCTGTGCGGAAGCTCGGGTTCACCGCACCCAATCAACTCGCGAGTTTGGATTCTAGACTACCACTCCTGACCAATGAGAAGGCGTCTCATCTTGCTAACCAATCAGTGTAAGACCTGGTAGTAGACTGCGCCAACTCCCTTCCCGGGCCTGGGGGTGGGCGTTTTCGCTCGCACACGCTCTGATAACCAATCGTAAGCCAGCTGAGGATGACGTAGGGCTAGACGGAGCCAATCAAACCCTTCCCGGTGCTCTGCCTCTCAGGTCGGAGGTATGGAGACAGTGCAGGGCTGCCGGGGAGCTGGGAGGGGCGGGGTTGGAGCGCCCCACTCCCTGGTGTTCTGGCACAGGAGCAGGTTGCGTTGGCAGACGAGAGGGATGAATTCTGTTCTAACGTCGTCTCCGTGGCGTTCTGCCTGGAGATGGGCATGGAAGTGGTGGCAGTGGATGCGGGCTGGATCGTGGGCTGAATCGAGAAAACAGGGACTTTTGTCTTCAGGGTGAGAAATTTTCCGGTCCCTCAGGAAACATCTATCTGGCAGCAGTTGCTGTGGTCCTCTGTTCCTGCCTCCTAAAATGTATATTTTCTACCCCCGTCGTAAGCCAGCATATCTTTGGCCCCCGAATCTTCGTCATACACTCCCAGCCATAATCGCAAATATATGAAAAGTTACACCCTCCAACCTGCAATAACTGGTCATTGTATATATCGTCATTAAGCCATGCCCTTGAAATGACAACTCTGGCCATTACTGCCTCACATTTTTCAGAAGGCTGTATTTTTTTTTTCAGTTCTGTCAGAGCTTAGTGTACCCCTCCACTGTTCTGATTTCCCACAAGGTCATTGTAGAGTGGATTTCAGTCTGGGTTCCTCTAACAGCGGGACATTCTTTTGCCATCTTTTCGGTCACTTGTCAAAGTACAAAAGTGTATTCTGATATAGGAGTCCCCAACTGCCTATTGTTTCTGAACATTAAGGAGAATTCTATATGCTTGAATTACCCAGCTACGATGTAACTGCAAGTTTTTATTTAAACAATTTAGAGCAAGTACCTTGTCAAATTGAGAACGTCAACTACCATCTCTCCTTGCTTCATATCCATGGACGCTTGGTTCCAGGACGCCTCCCGAGCCAAAAACCTGCAAATTCTCAAATCCCGTATATGAAGTGGCATATTTGGACTTAGCCTACACACACTCTTGTATATTTCAGTTCTCTCTAGATTCCTTGTAATGCCTAATATACTGTAAATGTTAGGCTAGCGGTTATGATGCAGTCTCTGCGGGGAATGAATCATAACAAACCTACATGCTCAGTACAGTACAGCATCCCCCAATATTTTTGAATTACTGCTGTTTGGATGCATGGATTCAGAAGGCTGCCGATACAGTTCAGGTCAGTCGTTACTTCTCAATCATGTACTATGAAGGTTTGAGAACTTGAAACTTAGAGACTAGGCAGTGAAGAAACTGTAGGAGGCCGCATCAGGAATGTTTCCTGGGAGTAGAAACTGAAGAGGATCTGCTCTCTCATTCTAAGCTACTCATATAAGGAAGTGAACTAAAGCTGAGGGAGCTTTCCCGCGTGCTTCACATCTGAATGACTTCGACAGCGATGTTTCAAGAAGCTGGTACAGGTAGTCAATAGCTGGATCTTAGAAGTCTAGTTTTCTGTAAGGCTAGTAGGCTTGGTTGAGATTACTTCGCTCCATAGCAGCTACAGTTTTCTGAGGAAAAGCAGACTGCTTCCGGTACAATTCAAACTATGTGTATGGATGATAGCATTCTCGGGTATCATGGGGATTGAATAGAGCCTAGAAGCATCACATTTTCTTTGTGGATATGACAACCTGCATTGGTCGCTTTTCTCGCTGCTGTCGCCAAATACTTGACAAAAGCAACTTCAAGGTGATGTGTTTATAAAAAGAGAGGAGGGTTATGTTCTATGGGGGTGTGGTGAGTTATGGGGGAAGGGGATGTCTCAGCAGGCCCATGCTGAGGCATCCCTTCCCCATGAGGGACCAGCCACACGCTGGTATAGCATAGAATAGAGTTTGTTCAGGGCATGGGGAGGAGAGTTAAGAGGGTAGTAGAGGGAGAGGGGGAGGGGGAGAGAGAGAGAGAGAGAGAGAGAGAGAGAGAGAGAGAGAGAGAGAGAGGAGTAAAGAAGAGGAGACTGGCCATGAGCATGTGGTGGGAGTGGGGAGGGCAGTCCCTTTTATAGTGAGTCAGGCCTACCTGGCCAATGCCAGGTAACTATAGGGTGGAGCTTAGACAGAATGCTAACATTCCTGATACCAACAAAAGGAGGAAAAGCTTATTTTCACCCATGCCTCACGGGATAGAGTCCATTGTGATTGGAATGGTTTGGCAATAGGTGGCTAGCTTCCTGTGGCTGGGGTTGGGGGTGTTCACTCTGATGCTCTGGAAGAAGGAAGTTCTGAATCTCAGTTCTCTTTCCCTTTTTATCAATCCAGTACCCTAGCTGGTGGGATGGCAGAAATACATTCAAGGTTGTTCTTCCCTGCCTGCAGCCAATCCTCTGGAAAATCCCTCCCAGACATGCCCCAGAGTGCCCCACTGTGTTCTGGGTGCTTTCTAATCCTGTCTAGTTGGCAACTGAAAGTAATTATCACATAGTCTATCTATGCATTCTCTAGTACATAGTCTGTCTATACACTGTCTAGTACATAGTCTGTGCATTGTCTAGTAGTATATACACTGTCTAGTACATTGTCTGTGCACTGTCTACTACATACTCTATGTATGCACTGTCTAGTTCATATTCTATCTATGTACTGTCCAGTACACAGTCTATCCATGCACTGTCTAGCACACAGTCTATCTATCTGTGCACTGTCTAGTACACAGTCTATCTAGTACTATGTGGAGCTGAAAATCTAGATAGGGCAGTGATTTGTGGTATGAGCTTGTCTTAGGATTTTGGATCCAGGACTTAAGCAAGTCTTTTTGTGATTCCTAGTTCCCCCAGAGTTAGGAGACTGTCAAAGTGCACATAATAAAGATTGTCACAAAGTTGGATCACTAGTCACATCACCTAGCATTTCTGTCTTTTCTCCCTGACATTTCATCAGCCTTTCTGCATTTCCATGAGGTGTAAAGATGGCAGCCTATGGTGTGGCATCTGTAGTTCATCTGTTTCCCATTCTGATGGGCCTCAGTTTTTCTGCTTATGAAAGTAGTTGTTTGGTTTTTTGTTTTGCTACCAACATGCAAAACAAAACCTATAAGCAAGAATATATTTTGTTTCCTGTTATGGCTTGGATGAAGATAGTCCTGGTTTGTGGTGGCATATAGAGCATTGCTTAAAAGGACAGTTGCTATAATAAGGATGTCAGGGTAGAATGTGGTGGTGTATAGCTCTAATCCCAGTTACCAGGATTTCTAAGCACAAAAGTGTTCAAAATTCAAGGTTGCCTAGGCTACATGGAGTTCAAGGACAGGCTGGGAAACTTAGCAAGGCCTGTTTATAAACTAAGATCAAAAAGGTTTGACGATATGGCTTCTTGGTGGGATATCTGCTTCGCATGCAATGTAAAAGGCTGAGGTTCAATCCAAGTACAAGAATAAAATCAAATTAAAGATTTGGGTGAAATATTGGTGTCTATATCCTGGTCTTAATTCTGTTCATGTCTATGTCTATGTAAGCCCTATTCCAACTGTGATTCCAGAAGCTTAAGTCTTCATGTGTTTGTGGGAAAGACAAAAGAAAAATGTGGCAAGAAAGTCAGTTTGGCTTCAGACATATGAACCTGTGTCACAGTGGAGACTGAGCACTGACCACTGTCACCACAGGGTCCCTTTGGCTTTAGAAGTGTGTTGCTGGGAGAAAAGAGGAGAAAAATAAAAACTTAATTTCTCTTCTCCCCGCTGGATCTGAAGGGAGATCTCTCACCTATATCCAGATACCCTCAACTGTCACACTTGTGTTACCATGGAAACCCAGCCAGCTCCTTTCTTTCTGTAAAAATGTTGAAAAGGGTGGAATGAAATGGAAATGTATTTTCTGACTTTGTGAGTCCAGCAAGAAGCAAATGAGCACAGAATTTAATACAGACAAGCCTAACAGACCCTGTGCCTTGACCAGTGTTTCCTGCTCTTTATGGCTCTTCTCCCTCCCCACTAAACCTGGTGTCTCTTGGATCCTAAATGAAAGGCCACCAAGCTTCTAGGACATACCGCTGGTGATTACAAAGGGGATGGGGAACTATCTAGGCCTCTGAGCCTTCGCACAGCTGAGGCAAATCTGCATTTAACTCAAAGCATTTAACTGAGACTAGCTTACAGTTGAGAGGTTTAGTCCATGACCCATTATTGTCATGGCAGGAAGCATGGCAGCATGCAGGCAGACATAGTGCTGGACAGGTAGATGAACGTCTATATCTGGATCTGCAGGCAATAGAGAGAGAGAGAAAGAGACACTGGATCTGACTTGCATATTTGAACTTCAAAGCTCATCCTCAGTGACACACTAGGCAAGCCTAGAAATCCTTGGATGAGACATGGGACATGACAGGGAGGGAAGCATACAGAAAACTGTCCTCAATCATACAATCTGGAGCAGATGTACAAGTTTCAGGAGACTTTGCTTTTGTGTGTTTTACTTATTGATAAAAACAATTAGATTTCTCCCCTTCTCCTTTGCTTCTACCAAAGCAGTCCACTTCCTTCAGAACAGGGCTCTATATGAACTCCATAACCTCTGACTAATCCTCTCCTGAGTCTCCATTTTTCTTGACCTCTATAAATTCTTGTATGAATTATATAAAATGTTCTCAGGCCCCAGGAAACTATTTTTGTATTTCTAATTCTTTATATATTGTATGATATTTCATTGCTTATATTGTATTACACACCGTTTAAAATCTGATGTTGCCTTATCTGCATTAATTACAGCTACTCCAGAGGTAATTGACAGTATAATGTTTATCTCTCTGGCTAGAATAAAGCTCTTTGGGCCGACTGTTTACCACTGTATCCCTAGAATGCAGAGAGTGGAGCAGATTTCCAATGTGATGCCTTTGTGCTGCACTGAGCATGTTTATGGGATGAAAATGCCCTCAGACACTTGCTGTGTTCTAAGCATCATTCTGCAGGGTCAAACATGAGGCGTCTGCTTACTTGGACCTGAGTCCCAGATGCCGTCAGCATGAGAAGAGGGTCACATAATCTAGTCCTGGATAACTATGGGCAGAGGCAAAAGCTCTACTGCTAACGGGCAGTGTGATTCAGCCCAGCTTCTCTGGCAATGACAGAGGGAATGTGTGTGAGTGACCACAGCTCTGACGGCCCTCCGCTGTGGTAAGTGGACTGACTACACTGAAGCTCTGTTCCCTCTGAAGCCCCAGCTCTCAAGCTCTGCCAGGCCTTTTCTCTTCTCCCTTAACCATCAAGGCTTCTCTTTCAGAACTAAGAGTTACCTTGGTCATGGTGTCTCTTCACAGCAATGGAAACCCTAAGACATGTTCAATCCCCAGTACAATAATAATAAAATAGAAGATTTAGGTGAGATGTTGATGTTAATATCCTGATCTTAACCACGTTCATGCCTATGTGTGTGTGAGCCCTATTCCAACAGTGATTCCAAAAGCTTAAATCTCTCTCATTAAAGTGTTTGTAGGAAAGACAAAAGAAAACGTGGTAAGAGATTCAGTTTTGCCTCAGACATGTAAACCTGTAGGGCAGTGGAGACCGAGTGCTGAACACGGCCACCACCAGCACCTTGGGCTTCAGAAGTGTGCTGCTGGGAGAGAAAGGGGAAAAAGGAAAGGCTAAATTCTCTTTTCCCCGTTGGTTCTGAAGGGAGATCTCTCACCTATATCCAAATAGCCTCAACTGTCACACACATTGCTTTAAGAAGTTGTAGAAATATGCAGGCATAGCCCTAAAGCCCAGCTTCACCTCCAGGGCTGTAGAGAGGGATTCCTTTTTATGGGTCTAGTTCTTTGGTTGAATATAGACATTAACCTTCTTCAGATGCTCCATGGGAAAAAGTCATGCCAGAAGTCTCAAAGCAAGATTGCAAAGTATATAGAACACATATAAGAAAAATGTGTACAAAAAAAGGACTGGGGGTGTGCCTCATTCAGGAAAGTGTTTACATGAGGACCAGACTTTGATCCCTAGAATCCATGCAAAAGTACCAGGTGTGCTAGCACATACTCGTGAACCCAGCTCTGGGGAGGCAGAATCAGTTGGATCCTGGACCTCCCTGGCCTCAGAGCCTGTGCCACTTGATGACTTCCAGTCTAGGGAACAATTCTTCCAGAAAAAATTAAGTGGGGGAAAGGTAAAACTGTCTGAGGAGCATCATTCAATGTTGTCCCATGACCTTCACAGGCTTATGTGCACTCATGTGCACGTGAACTTTCAGACACATGCACCTACACACAAACATATACAGAATGCAAAGCAGAGTGCAAGGCTGTGTTTGAGATGAAGGTATTATTCAAGAAGAGTGGTTTATGCTGTGGGTGTCATAAAAGAATTCTCATAATGAAGTCAGGGCCATTGAAAAGAGAGGACTCACGATTTCACAAAATAGAAAATGCAAGAGTACGCTACCTGGCGACAGACAAGGAAAGATTCTTATGTCGTTACAATTCCTGGTAGCTGTCTTGACATGCATTATGTAAAAATGAAAAGCATTTGATCGAATAGAAGCATTTCAATAAACTAGGAAATATAATCTTTTTGCATAAATAATGTCATTTAAAATTCCTTTTGAATGCCTTTTGGTACCATGTTATAGAAAAAAAATCTCTTCAACAGCAATAAAACAAAACTGTAAGGAATAACACATTGTAAATAAATGAATTATTTCATGGAAAAGGAAGCTGATATAGTCGTAGAGGAAGTTCAATGGAACCGTGTAACAAGCACCACTGGTTTGTTTCGCGTTGTGTGTTGTCTGTTAAACGTGGTTGTAATGACTTTTCTAATGTTATTTTCTATACCTAACAAGAATACTTGCAAATCTAAGCTACAGTAGGCGTATGAACACATACTTTATTATCAATTCACTGCTCACCTTTTGTGACCCCAAGTGTAACCCTGAAGTGGCTCCTTCTTTCCAGCAGTAGCACGTGGGAACCGAGTATGCACCAGGCTCTGTTCTATATGTTTTACATCGATATCAACATTCATTGCCCAAGACATTGTGGAAATTCAGAAAATGTTTGTCAATAAATGAATAAGTGAACTATCATTTTGCCTTTGAAATCTAGGACTTTTGTGTCAAAAAAAGAGGGGGGGGGGATGAAAAGGAAGGAAAAGGAATGGTGATTTCTCTCCAAATCGGTGTGACAGAGAGATAACTATCCTGTAACGCTGACTGACTCAAAAATCAGTTCCGGGGCTGAAACCCGGGACTGTGCCGACAGTATGACCACCTGCCAATAGTGGCCGCCAGATATGAGCCACTGCTTTTGTTAAGAAGCGCTGGGACCTCACTGAGGCCCACAAGTTAACTGAAGTGGGACGAAGGTCTGTTATGACTGCTTGCATTTTGTATCAGTCTCCTTGCTTCAGCATCTGCGGTTACTCACTCACAGGGTGTCTGTCTGACCCCTCTTTTCTCCATTTGCAGCTGAAAGCGGAGGGGAGCCCTGTTGTAAACCGGTGCCTTCCAGGGCAGATCCCCCCCTGGCCGCTCATATCTCTGCAGTCCCCGCATTGGGATAGTTGTCTATGATGATGAGGTTTCGCCCTGGAGCAGTCCTGGACATCTCCCGAGGAACAACTTGTCCCATCAAGCCACCTGCTGTATGATTTCTTCAGGCCACCACGCAGGTTTGGGACAGTGGACTGACCAAGAGAGATAGAGGAAAAGGCCTGAACACCACGGGAGTGGGCAGCATTGACGGTAGGAAGGACCACACTGAACTGCATCTGGGGACAATCGGGGATTTGTGCCTGGCAGTCTCCTTGGTGAGTGGATGAGCGTACCACAGTGGTCCGGAGACCAGTGTGCTGCATTGCACTCTCAGGTGCTTCTCCTTGTTTGTCTCTGGTTAAGTCTGGTGATAAATTTGATGTGTCTGACACCTGGTGGCATAAACTGTAGCCCTCCCCCATCTTTCTCTCTCTTCCTCTCCATGCCTTCTTCCTCTTTCTTTCCTCCTTCTGTCCCCCACACCGCTGTCCTCCCCAACCCCTCTTTATTTTAACTGTGTTTTGCTCTACTGTGTGTCTTGGTAGATTGGAGTGTGGAGCCAATGAGATGGCTCAGCTCAGTGGTCAAAGGCACTTGCTATTACCAAGCCCGAAGACCTGAGTTCAGTTCCCAGAACATTCTGGGTAGAAGGAGAGAAAGGATTCCCACAGGTTGTCCTTTGACCTCCACACAGGCTGCATGGTATTTCACAAACAAATAAAAATTAAAAAAACATAAAGAAATCAGTGTGTTTTTCATTTAAAAACCCAGTGGTGGCTTTTCACTGCTATGTGTTGTTGAGTCATCACACCTTGGCATTTGCACCCCGACCCCCGTCTGGGGAGTAGCAGAAGCAGCCATCCTGGACAGGATGCAGTGACTCAGGATGCAACCCAGCCAGACAGCTGCCTGGTAGCACTCCTTCTTAAACTCTTTTAGACGACTCTGAGTGTATAGGTGTAAGAATATGTGAGAAGTAATAATAATATAGGAAGAAATAAGAGACGGGACTTTACCCGACCTCAGCAGCTACTGAGGTTTGGCTTAATGCCAGAGAGGTGGTGTGTCCAATTCTGGCCACACTGTGATGAGGGCACAGGACCCAGTGACCAGAGTGCGAGAGAACACAGGTCACATGCTTCTAGGTGGGGTTTCTGTAGCTAAGGCTAGGGGAAGGGGTCCCATTAGAGCCAACTGGGTGAATTGGTTGTTTCCGTTAGGCAGTTGATCATGAAATTCAGGATCTATTGGTGTTTGGGATGTGGAACTCGTCTTCTGCAGTTCCTGAGTAACTGACTTCCTGGAACACTGAGCTCCATTGAGGGCCTTGGATTGTGGGGTAGAGTTTTTGAAAAAAAAAAGAAAAAAATATATATATATTCAAAAACAATGGGGTAGAGTTTTTGAATATATATATATTCTATAACTCAATTGACAATAAATCATAAAGAAATTTAAAATTATTGTTTGGAACACATTATTTTTACTGTTTAGAATGGATGAGTAAATATGCACACCCATGAGATAGATTGCTTATTTAATTTACAGAGAAGCGATACTGCAGGGTACAGGCCATCTTTGATGCTTCTCAGAGTTACTGCTATTTTGATTTTCTAACTGACAGTGCTGAGGACATCAATTCAAATAAACACTCAGTTCAAAACGGTAAAAGCATATGCAGGAACATTTCAGAACTTTGTGGAAATTCCGTCTAATCCTAAGCCATAATTTGTTGAATTAATTTTATATGACTTTCAAGTGAGTAATTCAAACAGCAATTTTAAAAATAAAAAAAAATGTGAACAGAATCCAATCCAAGTTATAATAATTTGACACATACTGAGGAGCAATAATAGGAAAATATTAACTGTCTTTATTTTCTCCAATTAGACAGTTATGTTGCCATGAGACTTAAGATGACAGGCACTATTCTTTAAAAAAAAAAATCACACCAACTTCTGTTTCAATGGAATCAATGAGATCACTTTGATTAAGTAAAAGCAAACTAACAGTAACAAAAGATTATTGAGGCAAATTTAAGTTTTTAAAAATGAATCGCCAAGAACAGAAATAGTAGGAGAATTTGCAATAATAGCAATAGGACAATTTGTAAAAATCTTAAGCGTATCCTTGATAGCTTTAGCCCCTTTAACATTTCAAGAGTTTTTCCTTTTCATTGTTATGGTTGCTTAGGAACCAAGGATGTCTGGGTTCCAGGACTTGGGCAAGTGGCTAAGGAAGTGTGTGTGTCTGTCCTCTCTTCAGAGCCTCTCCTCGCAGGGCAGCTGAGGGCTGGTAAAGGCGGAACAGGATAGCTTAGAGGACGGAAGCTAGGCTGTAAGGGACTACAGCAGGAAGAGCCAGATGACAGCAGCCAGGGGGAGACACAGAGGATGTAGTCTCCTTATGAGTTCACAGTGGCTGCCTGTTTGGGGCCCTGGCGTGATGCTCACAGATTATACGTGATCTGCTGCAGTCCAGAAGCTCAGACATGATGCTCACGGATTATACAACGTGATCTGCTGCATTCCAGAAGCTCAGACATGATGCTCACGGATTATACAGCGTGATCTGCTGCAGTCCAGAAGCTCAGACATGATGCTCACGGATTATACAACGTGATCTGCTGCAGTCCAGAAGTTTTTAGTGACACAGTTGAGCATGCTAAAATGGCATTTCTACCTACTCAGAACATGATGCTTCTGTGTGCCCATATGTTCAACTTATTTTCAAATGTATTTGGGGAAAAATAGAAAAAAAAAGAGATTCTTGATACTGGAGGCCTGGAGTAAAACGCACATATCATTCATATTTCTTTCTGGCACCTCAGGATATATATTTAAGATTGGCTTCAGAGAACCCATGTTTGTAACTCAGGTATTCCTTGGTACAGAGAATGTCATGGTACATCTTTCCAAGCTCTTGGGACAGCCTGGTATATTTGCTTTTAGCAACTTAGAACTGGAATCCAGAGGACTGGATATTTGAACAAGGGAATAGAGAAGTCTGACTGGGGAAAACCTTTTGGACTCAAGTGTTAAGCGATGTTGATGTTCAGCACATCTGAGCAAAGCGGTGGTGGTTCTCCTAGCCGTGGAGATGCTGCTTACATCTCTCTGCTAGAGAGCTTTCCTCATGAGGAGATCCCTCCCCAAGGCCAGTTATACACTAGATGTTAATACCAGATGCTCCTGTGCCATCTGACAAAGACAGTTATTCTGCTGCCATGCCTCTTGTGGCAGTCACATTAGAAATAAACCAAGTTCTACTGTTATTTGGTCAGCACTAATTATATATTAAGGCCCAACTATTACTCAGAATCTAATTGCATCTGACGACCATGGCCTTTGGCGTCTTCACAAGTCAGTGTTCAAGGTCCTGTCAGATGCCTGAGGGAGACAGTGTGTCAGTTCTGGGGTAATGGAATACGTTCTCACTTGCAGGTTCAATAGTCAAGCTTGGTACGGCCGCTGCAGGCAATGGCCAGGTCATGCAAAGTGAGGCCCGGTGGCTTGGCTTATCTCCCAGCTCAGCCTGGTGCTCGCTCTCCAGAAGGATTTGAGTATTTCCTGCAGCTATTCCACAAAGACAGAAGAAGCATCCTGCTAGACTCCAGCATTTACTGCTATTCCTATACAGGAGTCATTTCCCAGCTGTCCTCTAGATTCACCAAAAAGCAACAGGAAGCCATCTGGCCCCCCCTTCAGACAATATCTATCCACCTTGCCCTAAAAACAGGTGGCCTTCACCTGTGAATGAATATGGGGAGTTCTATACTGCCATACCTGCAGTGAAGGGGCCTGGGGACATCCAAATGGGAACCTATGTCACATTAGCAAACTTGTCTCCAAAATGGCTTCATATTTAATCAGTTTGAAAATAAGACTCTTAAGCCATATAATTAATAGCCCAAAACTGGACAGTTCTGAGGGCAAACCACGATGCTATTAAGTATGCCTATGATGACAGTCATGGAAACAGACTTGGGCCAGCTGCAAGCCTACTGCTGGGTTCAGTTATGGATAGTTTTATACACCTTGACTGAGCTGCCCAGTGTGGCTTCAGGACTTACACTGGGATCCTGTGGCCCAGAGAACAGCCTCAAAACACACACACACACACACACACACACACACACACACCTAGCATGCACACATGCCACAGTGATAAAAAAGCAACTCGAGGGAGTCAGTTCTCCCTTCCCACCACGTGGTTCTCGAGAATCAAACAAGCTTGGCAGTAAGCCCCTGAGCCATCTTGCCAGCCCTGACTTTGATTATAATTATATTTGATACAGCTAACATTTTGTAAGTGTTTGGAATGGGACCAAGGGTTTTCCCTTCATAAGTTTAGACTCCAGAATTCAGCAAAATCAAGATTTAGCTTCTGATGGGTCCTGTGACACTGTTGTCTAATATTTGTCAGGAACAGAACTGACACAAAGGAGATGAGAGTCTGTGCTAAATCTCTGGGCACCCAGAGATTTCTTTGGGACAACAGAACAACAGTCTCACTCTGAAATATTTATATCCTGAATTAAATCTAAGGTTATGGTGAGCGTGAGACCTTTAAACTCAGGGAAGGAAATGGAGTTATTATTTTACCATATCAGTTAGCTTTCTGTTACCATGAGAAATAGCAGAGGCAGCTAACTGACAAAGAGGAAACGTCTGCTTTAGTTCACAGACCCCGTTAGCTGCCTCTGCTTTGTTCATGCTGAGGCAGAGCAGAACATCACACTGGAGGACTCATGGTAGGACAGGGCTGCTCTCTGCACGATGGCAAGCAAGCAGCGGGGGTGACTCCCCACCACGTTCCTCTCAAGTATACACCCCATGACCTAACTTCCTTCCAGCAGGCCCCACCTCCTGAAGACTCTGTCCCTTCCTGTAGTGTCACAGACTGTAGACCAAGCCTTCAGCGTATGGGCTTTGGGGTCATTTAAGAGTCAAGTCACAATACTGGAACTATTCACAGAGGTGGGCTGTTTTTTGTGATCTCTCTCTCTCTCTCTCTCTCTCTCACACACACACACACAGAGAGAGAGAGAGAGAGAGACAGAGAGACAGAGAGACAGAGAGAGAGAGAGACACACACACATACACAGAGAGAGAGAAAGAGAGAGAGGGAGAGGGAGAGGGAGAGACAGAGACAGAGACAGAGACAGAGAGACAGAGATAGAGACAGAGACAGAGACAGAGAGAGACAGAGACAGAGAGAAATGTGGAAGGACCTTCCTGCATCCTAGAACATGTCAGGATGCCTGTTGTGTGCTTGCCCCTGTCATGTCAGAGTTCCCACCAGCAAATGCACTGTTCCCAAACTCTCAGACTCCAGTCTCATAATCTTAGTGAAGGACTTGATGCCCAACCATGTCTTCGAGCAATACACACAGCAGTGGAAAAGCACCCATCACAGTGGCTTGGAGGGTTTGGATTTTTATTTGCTTACAGGCTCGCTTGGCTAGTTCTCTGAGGCTCAGTGACAGGTCCTGGCAGTTCACACAGGCTACACTCTGACAGGGACTGATTGGGCCTGGGGAGCAGGGATGCGCATATACACTCAATGTTACTTTCTCTTTCTTTTTGTCATTTAAAAATAGCAGATTACACTGTGGATAAATCCATGCTGGAAGGTTACTGAATTTCCTAGGTACCAGTCTGCCAGCCTTGTAGAACGCCTGTCTCTGGTGTCCTCAAGGAAAAAGGAGCTGCAGGTGTTCCACATGCTAAGACTTGGACCCAAGACCAGGGTCTCCATGTTCAGCAGCCTTTAGTAGGACCAAGGAAAGGAATAGAGAGCCAAACCAAAGGTAAGACATCCATATGCCCTCTCCATACCTTACACACACATTCCATATCTCACACACTCCATAGCTCACACACTCTGTATCTCACACACACTCCATATCTCACACATACTGCATATCTCACACACACTCCATATCTCGTACACTCCATAGCTCACACACACATTCTACATCTCACAAGCACATTTCATATCTCACACACACTCCATATCTCACAGCCCACTCCATATCTCACATGACTACTCCATATCTCACACACACACTCCATATCTCACACACACTCCATATCTCACAGCCCACTCCATATCTCACATGTCTACTCCATATCTCACATGTCTACTCCATATCTCACATGTTTACTCCATATCTCATACACACTCCATATCTCACAAACACTGCATATCTCACAGCCCACTCCATATCTCACACACACTCCATATCTCACACACACTCCATATCTCACAAACACTGCATATCTCACAGCCCACTCCATATCTCACACACACTCCATATCTCACACACACTCCATATCTCACACACACTGCATATCTCACACACACTCCATATCTCACACACACTCCATATCTCACACACACTCCATATCTCACACACACTGCATATCTCACAGCCCACTCCATATCTCACACACACTCCATATCTCACACACACTCCATATCTCACAGCCTACTCCATATCTCACACACACTCCATATCTCACATGTCTACTCCATATCTCACACACACTCCATATCTCACATATCTACTCCATATCTCACACACATATTCCATATCTCACACACATACTCCACATCTCACACACACACTCCACATCTCACAAGCACATTCTGTCTCTCTCACACACACACTCCATGTCTCACACACACTCCATACCTCACACAGCTCCCCTCAGCACACTTGCATCACTGCCTTGTGAAAAGACAAGAAAAGATCCAAATGCCCAAGAGCTAGAAGTCAAATATCCACAATGTGATGCCGCATCTGTATACCTATGTAAAGGGAATATTATTCAACCATTAAAAAGAAGGAAGTTCTCACGTATGCTGTGATAAGAATGTTGATAGAGGATAGGTAAACGACATGGGTGGCCTCCCTGTCAGGTCCGGAAGACAGACCCCAGACCGTTCCAACAGAATTCCCTATAGGGAACCAATACACTTATTGGGCATATTTACAGAGCATGAATGAGGGACTGATTACAGAAATGTAGGGCAATCCCCCAAAGCAGATGCACCGGAAAGTCTTTATCCAGCATGATGGCTTCCCATAGCTGCACGGGTGAAGCCCCCACACCCCCATTAACCTTTCTCAGCCCAAATCCTGGCACCTCCAAGATCTCAAGGCCATGAACAGGTAGAGCAGAACTGCATACAGATAAAGGAGTGTCCTGGCCCTCCCTGGCGCCTCCATGCTAGAGGAAACATCCACAGGCCTGCTCGTGATGGTCTCTTACAAGCAGGCGCAGCAGAAAGGATGGCTGTTTTGCTAGAAGGACAGCATTTGACAGCAACGGGTGAACTCTGAAGGCTAGAGGCTGGGGTAGGAGGGAATGGAAATGAGCGTTCCGAGGGCATACCGTTCTCTCGGGGTGCTGAAGGAGTTCTGGGGATGCTGGGGATGGAGCATTGTGCCTGTGCTCAGGCCAGTGAACTTGCACATACAAACAAGAATGTATGATACGTACATTTACCAAGACCAGTAAGGAAGAAAACACAGGGGCAGCACCATCCTGGAAAAACAACAGAGATGTTCCTTACCTCGTGTCTTTGATTAAGTATAGCCTCAAACTCTGGTTGTGATCCAGGAAACACACGTGAGACTCCGAGAGCTAGGGAGAAGGCAAGTCTAAGACTGATGCAGTGGGGAGTTACCTGGGGTTTCTGTTTCCTAATATATCCCAGGGAGGGGCCTGGAGATTTTGTCAGTTTAGAAACACAAACTTTTCTGGGAAGGAAAAAATGGAAGGGAAGAAGGAAGGGAGGGAGGGAAAGAGGGAAAGAAAAGAAAGAGAAGGGTAGTGAGGAACAATGAAGGATGACAGAATAGAAAAAACAGATGAATAGAGGAAGCAAGCAGGCAGTTGGTCCTACGTAAAGTACAAGACACTGAAGGTGCAGCATTCAGACATAATGGGAGAAAGGGATTCTGGAGTTACAACGGGGTGACTCCACAGGTCTCTATGCCAGAGCCTCACCCCAAATGTTGAGGGTCTCAGACCTGCTTGCATGGACTCAAAGGTATCCAGCAACCTCACCAAAAGGCCCCTATGCAACGCCTTTACTTTGGTCTAAATGTTACTCATTCAATAATCCCCAACCTCCAGACACTTGTCAGACGCTGACTTGGTTATGGATTTGGTAGTGGTGTCTTAAGTCATGTGACTCACAGCCATGCCTGGAAACCTCATGGTATCTGACAAGTGACTGATTCCCCTTTTGATGACTGGAAGTACTGCTGGTTCCAACACTTTAACAAAGAGCAGGGACACGTCTAAAGTTTTAGTCATCATCCCTGATAAAGAGGAGTGAACCTTTAATTCTCTGAGAACAAACATCACAAAGTGTTAAGTCTCTGTTTTTTTCATACATGGTGGGGTCGGGAGAGTGCTGGGGGCTCGAGGCTGTATCAAGTGTAAAAAGGAAACTACGAAGATGATTGTCATTGAAGATAACAATTGCCCCGACAGAGGCATAAATCTTGTAAAGCATTTTTAGAGCATTCCAGAAAATCACGAGTTGGCCTCCTTATAGACCCTGAGGTAGAACTTAACTGGTCAAAGCACTGTGCTCCCTGCTGAGCATGTGGTACTGAAAATCAAGTACTCGAGTACCCTGTGAGCTCGCAGGGTCGTAGAAGATCTTATCTTTGTGTGTCTTGGTCAGAGATCTGTATTACCTGGTCATAGGGGTCTATTCCTAATTAGAAATCCAGCTTTCTCTCATCCATAGACAGGGTGATGGGTGAGGTCTTCACTGGGGACTCTGAGAAGCACTCACTCTGCCTCCATCTTTACTCTCAATGGTATCCTGGCTTTGTCTAAATAAGCCACCTGGCTGGAGGCTGAGTGGCTATATTACTTACTAATTTAAGGATGGAGTGGTGAGGTGGGAGTGGGCAAGGGGGTGGAAGAGCACCCTCATAGAGGCCAAGGGGAGGGGGTGGGATGGGGGATTTGTGGAGGGGAAACTGGAAAGTGGGATACCATTTGAATTGTAAATGAGTAAAATGATTAATAAAAAAAGAAGTTTAAATACCAACACTCACTCCCTATTTTACCTTCAAAGATTCACTCAGTAGGAAACGAAAGAATCTTCCACTCATGGCCTTCAGCCTCACCCTTTCCTTAGTTAAATTACAGAGGGACTTTGCTCTTCTAAACTGAAGATCACTTTACACTCACGTATCGAAAATACAGACCTTACTTTTGTAGGGGTCTGGATGATTTGTTTAGTTTTTTGACATTTTATTTTTTAAGATTCTAGGGTCTGGATAGATGGCTTTGCTGGTGAAGTTCCTGCCCTACAAGCATTGGAACCTACATATAATCCCCTGGAACCTATGGAAATAAGCCAGATATTGTGACTCACACTGGTAATTCCAGTACTGCCAGTAGGGTGACAAGAAGATCTCTGGGGCTTGCTGGCCCGACAGTCCACCTGAATTACTGCTTTCAACTTTAGTGACAAACCCTGTCTCAAATAACAACATGAATGATAACCAGAACCAACATTAAATGTCAAACTTCTAGAATCCATAGGCATGCATACACATGTGCATATGATCTATGTTCATACAAACAGACATGCACATACACATATATGTACACAGACACAGACACACACAGACACACACACAGACACACACACACACAGACATACACACAGACACACACACAGACACACACACTCACACACACACAGACACACATGCACACACACAGACATACACACATGCACACACACACAGACACACATGCACACACACACAGACACACACACATGCACACACACACCGACACACACACACACACACACACACACACACACACACCTCCCAAGTCTCTAGTTAAAATCAGGCGAGTCTTCTTAACAGACAGCACACTCTCAGGTTATAATTAGAAATGCACGAACAGGACTCTGTAAGTCAAGAGTTTGTGAAGTTTGTCAATTTATCCCGCAGATTTTATTCTTGGTTGTCTGTGGTTGCTTATTTGCATGAATTATTTATCTCATGTCTGGAATTTAATATATGTCACAGAACTGCAGATTACATGATCCATCTTAAGTTTTGTGCTTCGCTGTCTAAAGGAAAAATGAGTCTCAGACATTCATTTTATTTATTAAAGCCCAGCTTGAGAAGGAACATTTTAGCCTATCTTACTTTATGCCAAAAATATAGATATCGTTTGTCTGGAATGTTGGAGGCAGTGCAGATGAAGGGGAACCAATTTGAGTCATAAAGGTGAGTTAACAGATTCTGTGCCAGTCCTGCAGAACAGGATGATGGAAGTGGGTGGGGATTTCTGGGGATTAGTGTGTGGCTGCTGCTGAGGCAGAAACCAGAACATGCCGGCCAGTAGGTGAGAACAGAATTCAATAGCTCCAAACTCACTCTGAGCCAGGGACACGGACTTTGTAATGTTGTTTTTAAAAAATGAGTTGTCTGATGCACAGAACGTACCAGGACCCTCTTATTTTATTTTTCTTTTGTAATATTTGTGCATGTGTGCGTGTGAAGTACACTTCTGTGCATGTTCACATGCTTACGACGGTCAGAAGACAAGCCTGGCTGTTACTCCTCAGGAGCTGTTCAGTTTGTATTTAAGACAAGGTCTCTCAGTAGCCTGGACCCCACCAAATAGACTAGGCTGAGAGCAATCATCTAACTCCACCCTCACCTCAAACCCCTCTGGGCTAGGCTGAGAAGCACACGTCCACACGTCCACACGTCCACACGTCCAGCATGTTTTACACAGGTTTTGAGGATTGAACTCAGGTACTCATGTTGCAAGGCAAGCACTTTATAAGCTCCTCCCCTCAGCTCCGGGCTCACCCCCCCTCCCCCGCTCCATACCGTTGATTTTTATCATGAGATCCTCAGGCAAAACGGATTAGGATGTTCTATTCGTTTAGTTCTTAAATTCAGTGACGGGCTGCTCTGAAAAACTGACGGTGAGAATTCTTGCTGAGTTGTGTTGTGTTACTAGTGGTCTATCGAGAGTGCAGAGAGAAGGAAGTTAAGGACAGCAACCATGGTTCTGGGCTC
>NW_021604567.1:17823965-17840108 GCF_004785775.1 Grammomys surdaster | reverse complement strand
TGTGTGTGTGTGTGTGTGTGTGTGTGTGTGTGTGTGTGTGTGTGTGTGTGTTTTTCCTGAATGGATGTATATGCACCTTGTATGTGCCCCAGGCTGGCAGAGCCAGAGAGTATTGGATCCTTTGAAACTTGAGTAGCAGACAGCTGTGAGCCGGCCTTGTAGGAGCCAGAAACCGACCTGTGGGAGCCGAGAACTGAATGCTGGTCCTTTGAAAGAGCAGCCAGTGTTCTGAAGCACTGAGCCATCTTCTTTCCGTCCTCCTCAGATCCTTAAAACAGTCTTTACTTTTATGCTTTCCAAACAGCTAAATAGTTTTTATGAACTTGAATGTTATGAATGTATAGATCATTGGGTTCAGTACTCCAGAGACACAGATGTCTTTTAGGTATGGATAGTACCTTAGTTAGGGTTCCTTTGCTGTGAAGAGACACCATGACCACAGCAACTCTTATAAAGGGAAACATTTAACTGGGGCTGGCTTACAGTTTGAGACTTTTAGTCCATTGTCATCCTGGCAGGAAGCATTGCAGCATCCAGTCTGACATGGTACTAGAGGTGCATCTGAGAGTTCTTTACCTTGTTCTGTAGGCAGCAGAAGGAGACTGTGTGCCACACTGGGCGAAGCTTGAATATATGAGATCTCAAGCTTGCCTCCACAGTGGCACACTTCCTCCAATAAGACCACATCCCCAACAAGGTCACACCTCCAACAAGGCCACTCCTCCAACAAAGCCACACCTCCAACAAAGCCACACCCCCCAAAAAGCCACACCTCCAACAAAGCCACACCTCCAACAAGGCCACATCTCCTAATAGTGCACCTCCTTATGAGCTAAGTAGTCACAGACATGAGATCATGAGGGCTACTCCTTTTCAAACCAGTACAGATAGTATTGAAAAGCTGCCCCTGGAGATGGGATTTAGCCTGTCTACTTTAGACACAAGCAAATTTGTCTGAAAGTTTCCTCCAGAGCCTCTGTCATGATTCTGTGACAGAGGAAAAAATAGAACAGCTTAGGAGAAGGAGAAGGATGTACTCAAGAAAGAACTAAGAGTAAACTATTTCCAATCAAGTTACTGTTGTTTAATGTCATGGTATTTAAGGTTTTTGTTTTTTACTCAAGAGAAATGCATATAAATTAAAATGGCTTACAGTTTTACAGAAATTTAGTTCTCTTAATGTCCACCCCCCCTTCTTACTTTTATTTACTAAAATATTTCCCTATTCAAGGTCATGGATATCTTTGAAGCTTTAGCTGAAATATAAACTTTATTTCAGGATCTGTATGACCACTGGGTTGTGGTTTTGATAGGCTGTAAAATTCCAAGCAGAAAAAGGATAGCTTAAAACTTGTAACAAAAAGGGTTAATATTTATGTCTATGCATAGGTAATCTTAATTTGCTAAGGCATGCCATATATGTAACTTGGATTTTACTCCTGTTTAGAGAAATCAATGTTTTTACAACATAGGAAAAGGTAGTTCCTGGTGGGCTCCCTGTATCAGGAAGCTGGGCTCACCATGAGCGAATAGCAACCATGTGGCTTGCCGCCATCTTGGCTAATGACTTCATCAGGGTAGAAGCAGCCATGTAGCTTGGCTGCCATCTTTGCTAATGTGATAGAGACAACAAATGTCATGTGACTTCACCACCATCTTGATTAATGTAACCACATGGCATAAACCAGCTAGGGTGGTACCCATAAACCCCATAGCTCGATGCTTAGAACCATCTGTTTTTATTACACTAAGGAGGCAGCAGGACTCCAGGACAGTCTGTATAAGGATGAATTTTTATATGATGATATATATTTTTTGTTGTTGTTCTGAGAGTAAATAGATGAAGACAAAGTCATGGGCAAGGTTTATGGAAAACAGGACTTAGGAGCAGCAACTGTGTACTGATTGAGGCTTACAAATTCCTGAGGTTATAATGCTCTATTCAGGCTAACAGAATCCGGCTGAAGATGCATGTCTAACAGCTATGCCTTTGCGAACTTTGATACATGTTAGCTATTTGGAGAAACTGAGTTATATAAAAAGCTGTAGTATCTTGAAAGGCATACTATAAAGGAATCAGGAAGTTAAGGTTCCAGTCTCTCCACAGTTGAATGTGCTTTCTGATACAAAAGGTTCTTCAGTTAAAATTATAATTGTTTTAAAGCTCAAACTTAGTAGGGATAGAATTATGAGATCCTAATCTTACAGAAACTACTAACTTATTGTAAACTGTGAAAGGTGATTAAGATATACAAGTTACTGGTTAGTCACCAGTTCTTTAATGTGCTTGGAACTGTGTTTGTAGTCATCCTAAGTACAAGTGAAATCCATTTACAGAGACACGCTTTGAGGAAGAGACCAGTATATATCTCCTGTAATGTAGTTCTCTGTATGTATTGTCAGAATTAAGTCTGAATCAAGTAACTCAAAATAAGTTTAAAGTACAAGTTCATTTAATGCAAAATAATATTCAATCACGTAGGTTTAAATAAAACAGATTATGAAAAAATTTGATGCTTGAGTAAAATGGGTTAAATTTACAATACACTCACATGGCAGGAAGTCCCCAGGCTCAAGTAATCCACTGGATGGAGGAACATCCCACCAGAGTAAGTAGCAGGCTAGCAGCATTACAGATAAAGAATGCATGGGGAGATAAGGTCTCCAGCAGCCTGCTGTTTCTGCCCAGCTGTGCAAGCCTGACCAGCTCTGGCTGCAGAAAGCAAACCAGAAAAATCTCTCCTTCTCTATAGGAAGAATAAATTACTCCTTGTATCTCACATAAGAGGATGGATTCTCGTGCCCAGTGAAGGGTCTCAGACTCTGCTCCCACATCCTAAACGACAACAGAGAAGCAATAGCAAGTGCTCTTCCCTCCATATCTTCTGAACTGACATCTAAAGACAAACAGGGGAACCCTGTACCTAAGCCTACTACCAACTTGTATGGGACCAAAATGCTGGTTCAATTGATCATACCCTTTACCCTGGCTTTTGATTCTTCTTCTTAGTAAAGGTTAGTTCCAGTGCCCACACCCTGACCATCCACGTCCCCTGATCAAAGGATGCTGCCAGATCCTGTCACCAAACTTAACAGCTTTGGAAAGTTGTTCAGGATATAAAAACAGTGTCTTTGGAACCCTTGCTAGACAATCCTATGTAGGTGACTCTGTTTCTCTTTTGTCAGTTAGTTGTTGGCTCTAACAGCGTTCCTTTACAAACCTTCCAGGTGCTTGTTCCTTATACAGGAGTCTTGTTGGGGATTGGTTCTAATGCTTTGAATTAATGTGACCCCCAGAATTGGGAATCTGCATATCCAAACAATGAAGGTCCTTGTCCCCATTTGCTTTTTGATGGATCAATAAAGAGCCAATTGCCAATGGCTGGGCAGGTAGACCAAGGTGGGACCTTTGGATTTGGTTGCAGACTAGAAACTAGGAGACAGTAAGAAGGAGGAATCTCCATGATTCAGAGAGAGACCCATCAGATTTAGAGCTGCAGAAGAAAATTCATTCAAAATGTAGATGGAAAGGGAAAGCGGCCCTATGGGAGGGGCTGGCCAGAAGGTAAGAGGGCAGCAAAGAGAAAACATAGATTTAGAAGGTGTTGAACCAGGAGTATTGGAGGGAAATGTATGCTAGCCAGAGGGAGGATTAGAACTGCCCAGGCTTTGAGCTAGTCAAGGTATGTTAAAATTAACTGGTGTGTGTGTGTGTGTGTGTGTGTGTGTGTGTGTGTGTTTCATTTGCAAATCCAGAGGGCTATGGTGGGTGACTGGGAGCAGGACCCTCCAGGAGCCTGCAGTGGTGTAGCTAGACTCCACGCTATAGAGTCAGATGTGAAAAAGAGTTAAGTACAGTTGCCTTATCATTCTACAGAACTCTGGTACATGGTCTGGCCAGTTGTACAATTGCACTTAATCTTATGTTAACTTTATATTTAACCTTATATTATGGTAATATTGATGTAAAAAAGTTACTTATTGACTTTAATATTCCCCACAAAGCTACACTTCCTGGGTTACGTTCTGGATATTTGCTGTCTGTTTTTATCTCGACCTCATGAATAGACTGTCTCCTGAGGCTGTCTGTCTGCTGCCCCATGCATAGACTGTCTCCCGAGGCTCTCTGTCTGAAGCCCGTTCTATATTTCCACTTTTATCAGCTTGGAGAAGTTACAAAGAGATCTTTGTACCCCCACCCCCCCAATTTACATACCCCTTTTGCATTTACAAGTGTCCTACTAAAAGACAACAATTCTCATCTTCCCTTACATCCAGGCAAACCCAAGGAGAGGCCACAGGAGGGAAATGTGGGCCTCAAGCTATAGACAACATGGGACAGCAGATGCAGAAAGACAGAGCTGTAGCTGCAGTGGTGCCATGAAGAAGAAAGAGACCCCTGCAGAGCTTGTTGACTCATAGGCATGAGAGACACTTTAGGCTAAGTAAGGGATCCTATGGAGACTCGAAAGCTCAGTTGGTGGGGTGCCTGCCTACAACCTATGAGGCCCAGAGTCCAATCTCAAGCACTGTATAAACTGAAGGTGGTGGCCCATGCCCTTGATCCCAGCAGAATTCACACAGTGAGTTCAAGACAGTTTGGGCAACATACAACCGTGTCTCAAAAGTAAAATGAAATATAATACCCCATAAAGTACCTAAAATGCTCCTGAGAATAAGAGAAAGGGCAGGGTCTCTACTTCTATGAGTTAACATTTGGGAGGCAGAAGAATGCACAGATTTAACAGCAACAAAAAGCAGAGGTGTACTTTTTAAAATGAGCGATAAAGCCCTCAAGATAGGAATGACTAAATGATAGAACGGATGCCGGGAGGAGAATATTGGTGAAGAGTGAACTGGATTGGGAGGACCGATGAAGGATGCGTTGCAGAAGAGGAGACAGGAAATGTGAGGGAAAGGAAATGAAGTGACACGAGGACCCATGGGAGTTCCAGGAGGAAGGAGAGCGTCAAGGAGGGGAACAGACTTACAAGAAGGAAGCATCCTACAGGAAATTACAATTTTTTTTGAGTTAAAAATAAATCTTAAAATTGAAAAGACAGGTGGCTGGAGAGATGGCTCAGCAGCTAAAAGCACTGACTGCTCCTCCAGAGGCCCTGAGTTCAATTCCCAGCAACCACGTGGTAGCTCACAACCATCTGTAATGGGATCCGATGCCCTCTTCTGGTGGTTCTAAAGACAGCTATAGTTTACTCACATACATAAGATAAATAAATAATTCTTTAAGAAGAAATTGAAAAGGCATACAGAACCCCAAGCAGCATAGACACATTTGTATCTAGGAACTTTATATTAAATTCATATCATCAAAGAAAAATATGGAAAACTATAAAATTACAGGAGATAAGGTTATGTATAACAGAAGCCTCCTGGTTGACTTTTCACGGATGCTTCTGACTGCAGAGCTCAGAAGGCAATACATTATCTTCTAAATGTTGAAGGGAATGAACTGCATGTCTGCTTCATTATTATTCAAAACAAGCATGCATTTTCCCACACTTGTAAGAAAGATTGCTGCTACCCACTGTTTTCCCAGCCATGGCTACTAAGGGGTCCAATTTAACAGAAAGAAAAAAAAAACTTATTCCAGAAGGAGAGAGTAAGAAGCCACACATTACATATAGAAAATTGATTTGTGTCTGTGTAGGTGGGCAGACCTGTGGGAGAAAGATACGCTATTCAATAAATAGTGCCAGGCATTTCAGTACCCTCCAGGGAAAAGCAAAATGAAATTGGCTTCTTGCTTCACTCTTCACATAATGACAAATTCTCAGTGGAATAACTTGAAAGGTAGAATTACCAGAGATGAAAATATAGGAAGATTTCTTTATGACCTTAGGGAAGGGAAGAACTTATTAAACCATAAAGAAAAAGTTTGATTAATTTGACAACGTTCAAAGTGAAAGGGGAAGAAAGATAGCAGAGAGAAGAAAGGAGAGGAGACAGTACCAAACTATGAACAGAAAAAGAGACAGGCATGTGGAACACATTTTGGAAAAGAATCCCTAAATGAGTAGGAAGTAGAAAAATCAATTTAACAGTTGAGTAAAAGAATTGAGTTACAAATGACTTGGAAGAATTTGAACATCTTTGCACGTGTTTAGGTAAACGGATACCAGTAAGCAGACTGGGAACTCACCATGTTCAACTCAGTGAAGGGAATCTCTACCATTGCACAGGATGCAATTAGCATCAGTAAAAGCATTCAACAGATTTTACTCATATTTATTCTTTAATCTCTTTTGAAGGAATCAGTCGTACACATATAGATGGGGATCAGAAAGATAGTTCAGTGAATAAAGACATTTGTCACCATGCTTGACCACAGGAGTTTGATGATCTCCAGGACTGACGTGGAGAAAGAGAAGACCAACCCCCACAGCTTGTCCTCTGGTCACAACCAAAGTGGTGTTCTTTCCTTCTCTCTCTTCTCTCTCTCACATACAAATAAATAAATGAATAAATAAATGTAAAAAAAACTATTAAAAGTTGAAAATACTGAGTCATGGAGACATGTTCAACCATTAAAGCTGGTATTTGACGACAGAGCAATCTCTTAAATTTCATCGTAGACCAATGTAGATGCAGAGGTCAAATGGTTTCATTATTATCTTCAGTTTTACACACCCGATACACACACATGTACACTCACACACATCCAGACACACAAACACATCCACACGCGAACTTACAAACATGCACACACAGAAACACACACAAACATGTGCACTCACACACATACACACACACGCACACACAGACCCACTCATACACACACACACACATGAATATATGCATTCACACACACACACACACAAACACACACAAACACGTGCATTCACATACATACACACACATGCATACACAGACCCACTCATACACACACACACTCACACACAAACATATACATTCACAAACAAAAACACACACAAACACATCCACTCACACACATATGCATTCACAAACAAAAACACACACAAACACGTGCACTCACACACATATACACACATGCACACACAGACCCACTCATATACACAGACCCACTCACACACACAGGCACACTGATACACACACACATACATACACAAACTCACAAACATGTACACACACAAACACGTGTACTCACACACATACACACGAATGCACACACAGACCCATTCATGCACACCGACTTTACACACACAAGCATGCTCATACACACTCGCACACACACATGAACATATGCATTCACATAATGTACACATAAACATATGTATACACACAAGCACATGTACTTACACACACACACAAGGTGCGCACAGAGACACAAACACATGTGTGAGCACGCGCACGCACACACACACATCCCATTTTTTTTATTATCTCATCAAAGTGGAAGTGCTCCCAAATGCCCCTGTCTCTTTAACGATGCGGTGTAGATATTTCACATGTGCTCGGCAGTTAGATGCTTGGATTGTCTCCCTTTTAAAATTACATCAATCATTTTCTGTTTAGAGTACACTGTGTTCTGTTTCCAAAGAAAAAAAGCCCTGCTTGGAACCGAAGTGTTGCTGAACAGTCCTGCCAGAGACCTTCATTTCACTAGAGACAGGCTTGAGAGGATTTTACTAACAATTAGCTTTTAAAATAGTAGTGACTTCATTTTCTCATTTATACTTGGAAGTTGTACATAGGATTTATGAAATTCCTTTTCTAACTTAGGTGAAATTGTTAAGAACACTGTTGTTTTTTTATAGAAAACGTCAAATGTTTGATTTTACCACTAAAGACCCTGGAGCCAGATGCTGGGGTATAAGCCCACTAGCTCAGAGAGACAGAGAAAGCACCCAGTTGACCTTCCTCCTCAGCCAGTGTCCCAAAAGGATGTTCTCCTTCTCCACTCCATCTCAAAAAACCTTCATACTGCATGTCCCTCCCTTCTTCCTGTGCATCTCTCTGTCCCGCCTCCTGACTTCCTCTTGCTTTCTGTTTTTCCCCCTTTGTTCACTCCCTGTCAACTGGTTGCTTGCACCTCCTCTTGACCTAGGATTGACTTTATTTAATCCTGTTGACAATAATAGAAAGCTCTCAGATTCAAGGTGTGTGCTAGGGCCAAACCACACCGATACTAGAAACAGGTTTTTCCAGTAAACAACACAATCTCAGGGTTCACAGTGTGACTAATGTCTGTGATCAATAATATACTGCAACAGAACACACTGTGTTCTAGCTAAGAAAAATAAATATGCCAAGTCTGGCCTTCCCCTGGGACAGTCCTGGGAGCATGTTTGTGATGATTTGTATATGCTCGGCCAAGGGAGTGGCACTAATAGTAAGTGTGGTCTTGTTGGAGTAGGTGTGTCACTGTGGGTGTGGGGTTTAAGATCCTCATCCTAGCTGCCTGGAAGCCAGTATTCTGTTAGCAGCCTTCAGCTAAAGATGTAGAATTCTCAGCTCTTCCTGAACCATGCCTGCCTAGATGCTGCCATATTCCCGCCTTGATGATGATGGACTGAACCTCTGAACCTGTAAACCAGTCTCAGTTAAATGCTGTCCTTTATAAGACTTGCATTGGTCACGGTGTGTGTTCACAGCAGTAAAACCCTAAGACAGAAGTTGGTACCAGGGACTGGGATATTGCTGTGATAGGCCTGACCATGTTTTTTGTTTGGAAGATTGTGGATTTGGGGACTTTGGATTTGGAAAGCATTGGAATGTTTTAAGTGAGGCTTAATGAGCTTAGCAGGAATATGGAAGACTTTGCTGCTGTGAGTGATTTGAACTGTACAGACCTGGCCCAAGAGGTTTCATTGGAGAAGAACTTCAGTATGTGGCCTAGAGACTGTTTCTGTGGTATTTTGGTGAAAACATATCTCCTTTTTGTACTTGTCTGAAGAGTCTGCCCGAGGCTAAGGTAAAGAGACTCAGATGAATGGCATTGACAGAGGAAGTCTCAGAAACGCCCATCATAGACTTTGTGCTCTGGTTAAGTCTCATGAAGAGCATTTTAAACAAGCATAGGACACTTAGAAAGGAAAAATATAACATATATGGTTCGAGTATTAAAGGGGCACCAGGAAGTGAAATGGAGCTGAATCCTGTGTTCAAGGATATTAGGCTGAATTAAGGAAGTGGTGACCTTGGGACAACCCCACCCAGCAAAGTTTAGCTCCAGGTGTGGTAGAACAAGCCTTTAATCCCAGGAGGCAAAGGCAAGCAGATCTCTCAATTCAAGGCCAGCCTTGAACAGAGGTGGTTCTAGGTGAAGGAAAACTTAAGTCCAGGCATGGTGACAGACACCTTTAATCGAAGCATTAACAGGAGACAGAGCCTTGGAGATCTCTGAGTTCAAGGTCAGTCCTCAGAACTAATTCCAGGACAGCCAAGCATAGGCAGTAAACCTGGTGGTAACGTAATAGAACAAAGGGTTGTGTTCCAGCCAGCAAGCAGCAGAAAGCCAGCAGCACTCGGCAGCTTTGCCACGTGGCTCTGTCTGGCTTTAGAGTCCAGAATAGAAGGGACTGCCAAGACAATTGATGCTGGTTAGCTGGGGCTAAGGAATTAGCAGTCATTAAGTAGAGAACAGCATCACTGAGGTGAACTCTTCTGGGAAGTGTTTTCTGAGAGTACAAAGATGGTGTGCTCCAGAGACAGCCAAGGTTGTACCTCGTGTTGCAGCTGGACTTGGTAATGTATAAGAGTCACCCAGGTGGTACTTGTTTTGAAGACATGAAGGGGTCATGAAGAGCAGCTGAGGCTTGGCACTGTGAGAGGCCAGGGAAGGCAATTGGTGAAGGTGCAGCCTCAGTTGTAGTTGATGGCCCAGGACTGAAGTGGTCATGCAAAGAAGTTGAGGCTTGGCACCATGAAGATAGCCAATGAGAGGCTATTGGTGAAGCCTAGTTGTAGTGAAAGACCCCAGTGTATTGGAGATGCCAGAGCTATGAGATGATCATAGAGAACAGCAGCGGAAGTGGCAGTGGCAGTGGCAGTGGCAGTGGGTCAACCTGAGCTTAAAGTGCTACAGAGGACAGAGCTTGAGAAGCAATGCCAGCCCCAGTTAAATGTTGTCCTTATAAGACTTGCCTTGGTCATGGTGTCTGTTCACAGCAGTAAAACCCTAAGACAACAGTAAAAGCAGATCATACATGAAGTCTACATATGCTGAGTAGAGAACATTCCAGGTTGGGCCACTCTGGCCTGCTTTTATCGTCTCTTCTACTACAATTTTCATTGAATTAATAACCATAAAGACAATGGCATTCACTGAATGGCCATCCTCAGAGTTCCTATTTATAGAAGGTGAAACGGAGACCCTGAGAGGTTGTCTTGTCCAGGGATGACAGTTACTAAGTGACCAGAGACAGGATTGGAGCCCAGAAAATCTTATTTCCAAGCCGGTCACGCAACTACCCTGTCCCCTTCCATGTCTGATGATGTCAGTGCCTACATGTGACTACAGTAGGTGGTTCTATTGCGTGCTTATCAATCTTCACTGTTGGTAGCGCTGGTTAAGTTGGGCTCAGCTTTCTACCTCAGGCCTTTACTATTGCACTAGCAAATTAAACTACCACATTACTGGTAGTCTGATGGATCTGAACTGGTGTAGCTGGTGCTGAAACTGAGCCTAGTACCTTGTACATGTTAGGTAGTGTAGTACCACAGAGGATCACCCCAGTCTGTGCTCGATTGACTAACTGATTGGTTGGTGTTTTTGTTGTTGTTGTTGTTGGGTTTTTTTGAGACAGGATATTGCTATGTAGCTCAGGCTGCCCCAGAGTTCACTAAGGAGGCCCAGCTGCTTTCAAACTCCTACTATTGCTGTCTGTCCCTCCTGAGTGCTGGAATGATAGGTGTGAATCATCATTCACAATCACAACCACACCAGCTTACCATGACTTTAATGTGAATTTCTCCAGCTATTAATGAAGTGGTGAATTTTCCATTATTTTCTGTACTAGTCATGCCCATTCAACTCTTTCAGCCATTTTTACATCGTGTTGTTTTTCTCTTCACACTGATGTACAGGCACCCTTCACATACTCACGTACTAAGGTTTTATCTCTAGTAAGTACGTCAAGTGTCTTCTTTTGGCTTGTGGTATCCCATGCCCTTTACTATCTATGAACAAATGGAAAGTCTCAATTTTGTAAATTTTACTTTTATTTACTATTTGTGTGGGGGGGGGAGAGAAGGAGGGAGAGAGGGAGAGAGAGAGTAGAAAGAGAGAGAAAGGCGCAGACAGGCAGACATGTTTAGGTATGTGTGTAGCATGGTGCATATGTGGAGGTCAGAGGACAACTTACAGGAGTCAGTTCTACTTTTCTGTCTTCCATGGAAGTCAGGCTTTCTGGTAAGTGCCCTTACCCACTAAGCCATCTTTCCAGGTCTCTAAAACTCTCATTTCTTTTATTGGTTATTTTATTTATTTACATTTCAAATGTTATCTCCTGTTGCAGGAGGTATTCGAAAAGTCGGCAGGCAATCCAACTGGCCAGTGACACCGGTCTGGGACCCATGAAACGTTGGTGTGGCTGCTGCCTCCACTGGTCTGCTCCGTGAAGTCCAAGGCTCTAAGCATGGCCCCTGAGCCAACTCTGCCACCCCTATGTGGTAGATATAACAATTCCCAGTACCCAGTAGAAATAAAACTCTTAATGCTAAAGATTAACCAAATAGATTTACATATCGACAAATACTCAATACACAAGATGCCCACACAATCATATTTTGACACACGGGGTGAACGTTGGTGATCAGGTCTTGTCTTTGACTCAGACTTGGGTCTTCAGGTAGACTTCTGGCTCAGAATTCAGAACAATAAGGTAACAGAGGAGTGGGCAGGCTGCATGCATGTACTCAATCAAGTCACCATAGGCAACACATTTACAGCTTGTACACCTTAGTTGAGATAACCCACAGCTTCCCTTTTCACATTCTTTACCAGTTAAGACAATCGTGAAATACCTGAAGAAGCATGGGTAGGCTTTGGTTCCGGGGCCTGGGAACATGAACTCAGTTTTGACCCTGCCAGCAAGATGGAGGCCACTCCTGACATGGCTACACTCAGATGGCTGTCTCCTAACAGTTCCGTGCTGTCTTAGTCACTATCATTTTTATCAATTAGTGTACTGACAGAAGAGCTTGATTTCTATTGAGGCTGTTCCCTTTTCTCCTCACACTCCAGCTTTCCTTCCTGTTGAAGTAAGTATTTAAAATTGGCCTCTGGTCAAGCCGACTATCTAAGCTGTGGTGGCTCTGCCTAGCTTAGCCGCCATGTTTCTAGGCCAGAGGCCATGTGTGTGCCACAGCTAGACACGGCCAGCCAGAAACACCAGCCCTGCCACCCATGAGATGCCAGCATGGGAGATGGTTCTGCCAATCTTCCACGCTGTCTCCGCAAGGCTGAGCATTGCCCAGACCACCCCACCATCCACGTGGGCCCAGTAGAAAGATGAGACTCTAATGCTTAAAGATTAATCAAAGGCTTATACATTTGGTAATGATCAGTAACAAGATGCCCATAGAATCAGAAGTGTAACCCAATACCCAACCTAGATATACCAACTACCTTTGACTGCTACAGACACGTGAACATCCACCTCCATCTCCCCCCCCTCTCTCCCTCCCTCCCTCTCTCTCTTTCTCTCTCTTGTTCCTAGCTCCTCCTCTTCCTTTTCTTCCTCTCCTCCTTACTCCTCCTCTTCCTCTCCTAACTCCTCCAACATTAGCTCATCCTACACCTTCCAATTTCCACACATGGGTGTGGCCCATGTGGCTGACTCCTGAGGAGTGAGCTCACCTCATCTGTTCACCTCTCTGAGTTCTGGCTTATGACCGAGGCCTCCACCACTGAAGCCCCTGCATTCCATTCCTCCTGTGCTATGGGATGCTCACGCCCAGACATCTTTGGAAGTCACATGCTGTGCAAGGGGCATCTCTTGGCAGTTGCGTTCCCAGGAGCCTGTGATGATCAGAGCCCCTCTTGTTAATCAGCCTTGTCCTATGAGAGACAAATCCTCCTCTCACGAAGTCACTGAGGTGTGTATAGGACAGCAGATAGGTTAACTCGTTCCGTTCCTATTGACTTTAGTCCTGCCTATTTGATCTGCACATTTGTGTAAACATCTGAAGAGCTGTCAGTTCTTTGTCAAACAGTCTGGAACAAGGAGCTTCGTCTTTTCTTCAGTACTTTTTCTTTTTTTGCACTTTTCACTTCTTACATCTCATTACTAGCCATTAGTTCCACACTGCATATTATTTCTTGTACAGTGTGGAAACAGAGCAGCTATGGTTCACAGTAGCCTTGCTCCTGACAGTAAAGCCAGCCTTTACATCACATATACTCATTGTTCTGCATGGCGTAGGGCTTTTGTCTAAATAAATTCCTTTGAGGGGGCTCTAGTTTGTCAGGAGACTTTTTATTATAAACAGATGCTATCTTATCTAATGATGCAATTGTATCCTGGACGAGATAACATAGTTTTCTTCATTAAACTGATAATTCACGTCTACTCCAATAAATATATCCACCTATGGTTTTACTGTCTTTGTCTGAGTTGTAAATCAAATAAGTAGTACCAGCCTATCTTTGTTTTCAAACTTATTGCTTTGCATATGATTTAATTTTGTGAGTGTGTATACTTGCACATGTATGTGTACATGTTCGTGTATGCAAGGGTGAATGTGTATATGTGTGTGTGTGTGTGTGTGTGTGTGTGTACATGAAAGTGGAACCAAAGGTCAATCTGAGGTGTAATGACACATTTACATAAACATTTAAATAGCTGTTGACCCTTCAGTGTTTTCTCTATTGAACATTCCACAGTCTGGAGTAACAAGCTTTGCCCCTTTTCCTCACTAACCATGAGTTTGTGTACAGTGTGAAAATAAGTAAAAAAATAAATAAATAAATAAATAAAGCAACTAACTAATGACACCTCAGGTGCTATCCATCTTGTTTTCTTTTCTTTTTTTCTTTTTTTTTTTAACCTAGTTTCTCAATGTCCCAAGACTACCTGATTAGATTAGGCTGGCTCCTCACGTCTGGGATTGCAAGCATGCACTCCCCCCACCCCCACGCACACATGTTTATATGAGTTCTGGGGACTAAACTCAGGTCCCATGCTTGCAAGGCGGGCACTAAGCTAAAAGAGCTATCTCTCCAGCACCACTAATTTAGATTTTTGAAAACCTTTTCCTTAGTTATTTCTTGAATCTTTGAGGGTTTGGCTCTCCCTTAAATTCGGGCCTGAGACAGGCTAGTGAACATTGGGCCAGCCCTCAGATGGCCAGATGGTTCTTCTGTCAGCCTCTCTGCCTGAAACAAGCAGGGTCTTCCAGGTGAGCCCAGTTTGTGAGGAGCTAGAGACGGTACTGAGTCACGATTTACCCCCTGTACTGCTCTCTTTCATAACTCCACAATACGTTTAAAGAGATAGTTGCAATATTTTATCTAGCCATCTTTGCTGTGCTCCAGAGACTCATCCAGTGTGTTTATTCCATTGTGCCCAAGAAATGTTGGTTACAATAAAATATAAATTGCCAAGTGCTCTGCTAAGCTGGGCCAGTACCTGACAACTGGCCCCTAGTTTACTAACTCCATTGCAAAGGAATTCCATTGAGTATTCATTCATCCCTGTGAACCTTGCCAAGAGCAGGGCTGAGAGCTTGCTCTGCCTACAGGGTGACATCCACAGAGAAACACATTGTAAGCAGTAGACACTGAACATTGGACTTGTTCGTCAAGAACGATCATTCTTTTCTACACTCTGGGTGCAGCGCTACGTCTGTTGCCCATTGTTGTCTGACTTATTCCTCATGGTCATCCCGTGAGATCAAACCTCACCGTCAAATCCCTTTTCTCAGAAAAGGAAAATGGAGCAGGAACTCACTCGGTCACCTGTGGTCACACAGGTAGAAAGTGGGAGGCCAGGCCTTGAACTCAGGTAGCACGCCTGCCACGCCCAAGCTTGGAGCCCCTTCTGCATGAAGTGAGGTTGGTGAACGCCAGTCTGAACCGATGATCAACAGAGGGCACTCATACTCACCAACGGCCTGGGCCCCTGCATTGATCCTATGGGTAGAATATATAAGAATCACATTATTTGTATCCACGCTAGCCATCAGCTATTGGTTAAGTGTGTTGATTGATCTATGTAAAGATTTTGACCAGAGCAAAACAATCTAACATGTAGTTTGCATTCAAAACATATTGATGCCTCTTAGAGTACTTGAGATAACCTATACATTGACCAACTATACATGGGTTTTTAGTCATTCCCTGCTGTCTTAGTGGAAACTGTTATCGATAGTGCATTACCAAACCTGTTGATTCCCAAATGCTACCCATTTAAACTTGCAAACAACATGTAACAACATAGAGAAAACTCCCCTGTTAGCTTTAAAACGACGTTGATGGGTTATGTGAATGACATTCTGGAGTTCCAGAAAACTGGCTTCTTCTATTTTTAGATTTAACAAATGTGAACAGTATATTTTGTTTGAATTTTATACAAAGATACTTGGCTTTTTATAAGGACTGATTTGGTTGGTTTCTTTCTGGTTTCTTTTAAAGAAAGTATGGATATAGGGATTAGAGATGTAAATCATTGAGAATAAAAATTTAGACTTTAAAAAGATTGTATTTCCTCTTAAGGTATGTGGACACTTGCCATATTTTGAATGGATAATAACAACTTTAACTTTGACTTTCTCAATATTCTCCCTTTTGTGCTGGAGTGAACTTAACACTGTCTTTGGCAACCCTTGTCAGAGGGCCTGGGGAGAACTGCAGAATTGTTCCAGTCAGGGCAAGGCTGCAGTTTTATATTCATCTCTCATCCTCTTGGACAAGGGCCATACTGAAGGGGTGGGGAGACTTTGGGCTGCACATTTGTCTTTAGTTTATATGATTCTAAAGGAAGGCTGAGAGCCACAGGCTGGCTGCTGTAGCGCTCTCCCGTCCTAAGGAGGAAACGCTTCACCACTGTACCCATGATATCGTCTACGTGGCAGATGAACTTGCTTTTATGATAATCTTGTTTGTCTTGTAAAAGCTGACACTGCCTCCTATTTGTTTTTAGCTTGTTGAGATAAAGTCTCACGTATTGCAGGCTGGGTGGCTTTGAACTCTTGATTCTC
>NW_021604567.1:17822625-17823865 GCF_004785775.1 Grammomys surdaster | reverse complement strand
TGGAGCTGACTTTTTTTTATGGTTTCCAGGGATTGGACTCAAGTCCTCTGGCTTGTGTAACAAGGGCTTTATCCTGGCTCTCCCTCAGCAGTTCTACCCACCCATTCCTACACTTCCATTCCTGTTATTTCTTGTGTAACAGGAGTCCCCACCTTGGCAGACTCTGTTTACTCCTCCTGCGGCTCCTTCTTTAGCACAGCATCCTCTGGAGCCGCCTGTAACATCCCCAGCTCTCCCTAATCGAGGAATGTGATGCCTGTGTAGTGATTTGGAGAGCATCAGGAAACACCTTCGACATACAGCTTGTATCTTGTTCACATCTATATTTTCTTCCCTGGAAGAATTGTAACTAGATGATGAAAGCTTCACACTGTTTTGTAGTGTAATATAAAAGGACATTATGATTTGTGTGTGTGTCTCTGTGTGTGTGTGTATGTGTGTTTTCTGGCATTTTGGAACACATAAATTAAAGCCTCAAAAAGTATTATTAAATGATTAGTTTTCTAGTTAGCTCCTTAGACAGGAATATGATTGGGTGTAGGCAAAGGTAATTGTATTTCCTGTTTTAGATTTATTTTTCTGTCTCTTCCAATGCCACCAATGGTTCATCTATTAGACATTTATTGAATGCCACTATGCATGTTCCTCTCTCTCTCCCTCCCTCCACCTGCCCTTCCCTCTTTTCCTTCACTCTTTTGACAGGATCTTATACTGTATCTCTGATTGGCCTGGAACTCGTGGTGACTCATCCAACCAAGCCTACTGATTGCTAGGACTACAGGCTTGTGCCACCAAACTCAGAGCTAGGTACCATTTTAAGCAAGGAAAATGTAGTGGTAAACTCCATCTTGATGTCCCAGCCAATGTGAAAGATAAATCGTGCATCCACATCAGAAGTGAGAAAAGTCAGATAATGATTAGTGCTATGAGGGCAATGCACAGAGATGAGAGGAAGAAGCCACCTGAAAGCCAGGGTAAGGTGACAGCGTCTTCAGAGGAAACTGACTTAGCATGATGAGAAAAAGACAAGAACAAAATCCGTGAATTCAAGAGGTAGAAAGGGCTTTATGTGTTTTAAAAGTAGATGCCAGAGGGATTGAACAGTAGTAGTTTGTTTTGGATGGGGGCTTTGGTGGTTTGAATAAGAATGGCTCCTATAGGCTCAGAAATGTTCAGGCATGTTTAGTCTCCAGTTGGTAGCTGTTGGGGAAGGATTAGGAGGTGTGGCTTGGTTGGAGGA
>NW_021604567.1:17675236-17822615 GCF_004785775.1 Grammomys surdaster | reverse complement strand
GGGGAAGGATTAGGAGGTGTGGCTTGGTTGGAGGAGGTGTGTCATTGAAAATGTACTTTGAGATTCCAAAGCCCACATAGGATCATTGTCTCTCTCTGCCTTCTACCTACAGATCAGGATGCAAAGCTCTCAGCTACGGCACTAGCACCATGCCTGCCATGCTTCTCATCAGGAGGATAAGTGACTAACCCTCTGAGACTGTAAGCTGTCCCCCAAAGGCTTTCTTCCCTGAGTCTCTTGGTAATGATGTCTCTTCGCTATAATAGACCAATGACTAAAGATTGGGATGTGGCTGTTGAGGCTGCTTATGAAGGAAATGAATGTGACTAAACCAGGAGACAGTGAGAGCTTGCTGTTGTTATGTGCTGGCTTGTTTAAAATAGAGAGTAATGGCAGGCTTACCGTGTTAGACTGAGAATAAACTAACACCTAGTTAAGATCTAGTTACACAAAGTTAAAAACCTTATCTTCAGGACCTCCCACTTGCTTTCATCCCTTACAGATGTGGGAGGAGCTCCAAGAGTTCATCTGGCCAGGGTGAGGCTGGGGATGCCACATTCCTAGCAAGGCCACAGCAGGCCTGTGGATGGCCTGAAATCATCGCTTGGAAGAACAAGTTGGAAAGTCCTAGTTATCACCAGCCAGGCTGTGTGGGTTTGAATTCTCACGTTAGGTAGATAAGTGGTTCTCAACTTTCATAATTTAATACAGATCCTCTTGTTGTGATGACCCCCAACTATAAAATTATTTTGTTGCGACTGCTTAACTATAATTTTCTCTACTGTCATGATAATGCAAATATCTGATATGCAGGATTTCTGATATACAAATCTCAAAGGGGTCACTACGGACTGCTGATATAGACTTTTGTGATTGTGGCTAAGTTATTTAATGCATTATCCCCAGCTTGTCATCTATTGATAAGGGCGCTCATAGAGAGTTTGTGTGATGATTAAATGAGACACACTGAGTTAAGAAGCTATTGCAGACTACAGCCAGAAAAAATGTTAATATTTGCTCTTGTTGCAAACATAAAGACAAGTTTACTTTCTAAGTCAAGGTCCAAAACAACTTGTAAATGACTACTGGAATTTATCATGTGCATTAAAAAGAAAAAAAGGGCCCTTCCCTATGACGTGGACTAAATAAAGCAGGTCTAGTCAAAGAAAATTTATAAGGAATGAAATGTATTTGCAAATAAAAAGTACCAGGTAAAATGACTGTTGAATCTTTTCGAGGACGTGCTAGATGCTGAGAGATCAGAAACTTGCCAGCAGAGGGGAGTTCTAGATCCTGTAATGTAATCGCTTTGTCATGTGGACAAAGGAAAAATACACAAAGGCACACCCAGAAGGCCTTCCCAGGACTGTGCCTTTGGTCTTCATACTTACTGTGTGGCTGGCTGTGTCCTTGCAGACAAAAGCCGCAGAAGGCTTTAGCAATGGCATGCAATCTTTATGCATTGTGACATGATGTCACCGTCTCCGCATTGTGTTGGGTTACGTTCATAGCTATTCTGGAACACGAGGCCCACGGACACACTAGCCTTTTCACAAAGCCAGAGTACTTTGATGAGTATGGAAAGCTGCTTTTAGTTGTGATCCTTTATTACTTGTTATGGATCAAAATGTGTTTCCCAAAATTCCACGTGGGATTCTGACCCCTAGGAATATATTCTTATCGGGAAATAGAGTCCCCTATATATTATCAAGTTGGTGTGATGTCATCAAGGTGGGCCTTTATGGACATGGCTGGTGTCTACACAAGATGACGTGAAGCTGATAATGTACCAGACAAAGGCCAGTTGAGGCAGAGACTGTAGCGGTGTCCCTGCAAGCTGAGGAGGGCAGGGATTGGCGGCGGCCATCAGAAGCTGAAAGAGTCCAAGAAAGATTCTGGCCAGAGTCTAGAGAGGAGTACAGTCCTGCAGACACCTTCAGAATGGTTAGAGAATAAATGTCTGCCATCATGAACCAGCTTCTCTGCGGGGTCTCATCATGGGCGCCCCAGGGGCGGAGCATGAGTCTTTTCCACTCTTTGTTATATCTTAGAAGTTTTTTTTTCCCTCCTCCTGCTACTGTGTAATTTACTTTCCTTGATACTGTGACCAAGTGCCTTTCAGCGTGAGGGATTTATTTCTGCTTGCACTTAAGGGGACGCTGTGAGAGAAGGCGTGTTGACAGAAGTGTGAGGCACTGGTCACATCGCATCTGCAGTCAGGAAGCACAAGCTCTCAGTGGGTGGAGCGGGGCTGGGCTAGGAAACATGGAGGCCTTGTGAGCCATGTCCTTTCTCCAGCCCTCACCTCAGGGCACACTTCTGGCTGAAACGCTAAGTGTTTAAACACGAGAACCTTTGGGGAATATTCTACAGTTAAACAACTTCTCCATGTACTTGATAAGGGTCAAAATGTGTTCTCCCAAATGAATCTTGAATTCTTCACTCCTGTGACTATGTCTATACTTGAAAATAGCCTTGCAGATGTGACCAAGTTAATGCAAGGTCCTTCCTGTGGTCCTTCATTGTAAGGTAATCTGAATCTACACAGAAGGAGAACATCATATGATGCTGGAGGCAGAGGCTGCAACAGTGTGTCTGGAAAGGATGCCAGTGATTGGCAGCCTCTATTAGAAACTGAACTGTCCAGAGGATTTTACCCAGAGCTTCTGGATGGCAGAGGCTGGGACCTGGCTTATGCCCCTGTCCCCTGAACTGCCAAGCCGTGCTTAGTCTAGGCTTATTGAGTATTTGTTGAATTGAAGTAATTGGGATTCCACATTAAGAATGAGGCTCATTATTGTCATTACAATTCTATAATCTGCAGGTCGGCTTCTGGCATTAATTGTCATTGAGGAAATAGAAGAGGCGTCATGGTGGATGAATGTTTGAATAGAACAGGAGGTAGGTAATCAGTGTGGGACCCAGGTACTCATTTGAGTACTGTTAGGGAAAGTGACTGGCCAGCAAGCAGTTTTCCATGTCAAGGCCTGCCACACAAGGTCAGCCCCCAGCCTCGTATTTACAGCTCGGTATGTCTCGGTGGAATAGACTGAATTGTGAGGTTCAAATTCTGATGAAGAAAACTGATGATGCTCAGAACTTGTTTGAACGAAGACTTGAGAGTTAAACTTGGGTAGAAATTCAGCTCTTAGCCACTAAACTTTGTGACATGCAGAGGCTGGTCTTTCCTTTCTGTGGATTCAAAACGCTTATCGTTACAGATGATTGATGTTTGGATCATATTCCATATAAATGTGTCAGAGTCCTAGATATATATTTATTATGTGCTTTGCTTAGTACATCTACATAAACTTAATCAATTTATCTAGACAAAACTAGAGCTTTGGGGCTAGCATTCTTTAAACTGTCAAGCTATATTTTCTACCTTTGTAAGTCTGTGCATTTCATATTTCAATGCACAGGTTTCCATTTCTCTATTTGAGGGCTCAGTGGAGGCCAGGGAAAGGGAAGTTCTGGCAAGCACAGCACTCGACTTGTGTGCTTGTAAGAGTTTTCCTTTAGTAACAGAAGATTTTCTAGCAGAAGGACTGACCCCATTTCAATTGTTTTGGTGTGCAGACAAGAACCAATCTGAGTGTTTTTTTTGCTTACATAAGCCAAAGGCCTGGAAAGACCTGTGCAGTAAAGTCAGAACACAAAAGCAAACAAGAGTGATATCCAACTTCTCAGCCTCTCTGGATAGAATTGGATTTTAGTGGAATGCTTTCCATGTGTGACCTTGTGTGACCTTTATAGAGAAATTTATTCTCTCTGGCTATTTTCCCCAGACTTTCAAATTACATCTTCTCAGGGACTATATATGAATCTGGCTACTCCGTGACTTCATGAGACATCATTATTGGGCTAAATTCAATGGATTTCTTTCTGCTTTATTTTAGCAGAACCATATGGAACTTGACAAAAGCTAAACAAAGCTGGGATTCCCTGGAGAGAAGGCACTTCTGGTCTTAATAAAGAATTAAACTCTGTCCTGAATCTCTAATAGTACTTTGTTGTTTATAACTACAAAGTATTTCTTACAGTGTCTTATTATGACAGGGGAAAAAAACCTATTCATTTGAAGTAAACATTTTTTTTTAAAAGTTAACATTTCACTTTAAAGCTATATAAATTCTATACTTAGAATATGAAAGGGTAGCTCAAAGAACAGCACAAAGTAAGTTCATTCCAGCATGGCTGGGGAGTTAGGATGAGGCAAAACTTGAAGTTCCAATCCATAAAAGGGTTCCCTAATGTTTATGAGGTCTTACCTTTCCACTACTGCTGAGTATAAGGGATTGTTTGTAAAGCTAGAAATGTATTCCATGAAAACAGCTCAGTGTGAGGAGTACCGGAAATGACCTTACTAAAATCAAGCCCATGTGAACGTCCCAGGAAGACGCCCCCAGTTGGCAGGCGATCTGTTCTTAAAGGAACTGAAACAAAAGAAGAAACTGAAGCTGTGTGCTGACTGGCCAGGTGAAGGTGCTGGGCGGAGCTAGGGATCTCCTTACCTAGAAGGGCAGACCCAGGAAAGCACTGTTGATCTAGAATCACACAGTACAGAACAGGGTGTGTTTGTTATGCTCAGAGTTAGCAGCTGGAACCGCTTGTCGGTTACCGGCAACTCTCTTCATCGATGCAGGGCAGATTTGATGGAAATCAAATATCTAACATGGAGTTTGAAGCCGGGACCTCCAGCCCTGCCACTAACCTCCCCTGCCTCCTTCGCCAAGGAACAGAGGGAAACCATTATCAATTCATTCTTTGTGAATCATGTTTATTTCCAATGACTCAGTTATGTTTATGGAGAGGGAAGGTTTCAACGGCAATAGTTACCGGATTTCTCACACACTTGGATACTTCAAGTGGGGCGATTATTCTTTAGGGACTCAGCATGTTGAATATTTCTGACCTTTCAAAATCATCAATATGTTGAATATTATTTCAGTTTGCATGGCTGCCCCTAATTCTATAGTGTTACAAAAAAAAAAAAAAACCCACGCTTTGATTAGAGGACAAAGAAAGTGTTACTGGGTCTGAAATATCATTTTTAGATTATATAGTCCAAAACTGAAATAATATTTTTGACAGAAAACTATATAAGACAATTAATATTTTATACCTAAATAATTTTATGCTAAAGAGATAAAAAGTAGGCTGCTTTCATATCCTCTTTGGTTTGAGATGCATCTCTTTTCAACCTTAATTTTTTTTTCCTCTTGAAACAGTTTTTAATTCACACAGGGGTTATAAACACAGAAAGGCAGGATATGGGGAAGGGAATGACACTGGAGTGTGGGTATTCAGGGGGAATACAGATAATCTTCAGAACTGGGTATCGGCTGGGTGAAGGTTCAGGGGACAATTCACTATGACTCTGCCTATGACTCGCTTGTCCTTGTCTAAGTTGGTATTGTCTGCCAAGGCTACCTATTTATAAGGTCTTTGACTACTCAGGCTTATAAGTTTCCACAAAAGCTGCCTGTTTACATTAGCTTATAGCCATCTGTTTCAATGTTTTTCCACTGAGACCCAAGACTTGGTGTTAGTATACATGTATGACAGGCCTATTGCTGATTTTAGTCAACCTTAATTTTTATTATTTATATGCATGGCTCATCTACCTACATGTATTTTTTGTGCACCATAGGTATGCAGTACCTATGGTGGCCAGAAGAGGGTATCAGGTTCCCCAGAACTGAATTAACAGAGTTGTGAGCCTCTATGTGGGTCCTGAGCTACCGTAGAGGTCCTGGGAATTGAACCCTGATCCTTTCAAAGAGCAGCCAGTTCTCTTAACCGCTGAGCTGACTCTCCATCCTTTGAGATGCGGTCTGAAGAACACACTCTAGCTAGAATGCAGCTTGTGGACAAGAGAGAGTCACTGATTCCCTTCCAACACATTCTGTTCTTAGTCTATACGGTCAGGCCTTTTGCATAGGGCAGATTCATTGTTCTGTCTCCCTCGGCAGCTACAAATGACCACTTAAGCTCCTTCTAGAAGTCTGCATCACAGGCTAACCCCTCCCCCCCTTAAAACACATTCTTGATGCTGGTCCCATTTACTCACTGACATGCATGTTTCCTCACGACTAGTCAGAATCACAGCAAAAGGACTTGGACGGCAGGATGCATTGTTGCTAATTTTAAAGGATCCTGAGATCATTCACCAAGTGATCACTTTAAATTATTTTTCTTGTTGTTTAAAGCCAAAGCCCGGGGCTGGAAAGATGGCTCAGTGGATACATGTACTTGTTGCCAAGCCCGATGACACAGGTTCAATCTCTAGGGCCCACATGCGAGGACAGAATTAACTCCCTCAAGTTGTACTTCTACCTCCAAATATACACAGTGGCATGTGCCACCCACAAACAAAAGTGTAAAGGAAAAAGCCAAACCCAAAAATAAATCAAATCAGTCAGTCAGTCAGTCAGTCAGTCAGTCTATCTATCTGTCTATCTATCTATCTATCATCTATCTATCTGTCTACTTGTCTATCATCTACCTATCTATCTATCAATCCATCATCTATCATCCATCTATAATCTATCCATATACTTATCTATTTATCATGTATCAATCATCTATCTTTCCACCCATCATCTATCTATCTATCTATCTATCTATCTATCTATCTATCATCAGTCTGTCCGTCCGTCCGTCTGTCTGCCTTTGCCTCTCTCTGCCCCATTTGAGGACTGCTGTTTGTTGTTTGGTGTCACTGAGTAGTATCTATACCAAGGTAAAAACATTTCTGTCCAGCTAATTATCTGTCTAAACAAGAAGGAAGACCACAACACAATCCTTTTAAATGCTTCTTTTATTTCATTGGTTGTACACTGGGTGAGTGAACTGAATATTACAACCAAAACATAGAATTGATACAAATTAGAGTCCTGTTTACACTGTAAGATAATGAATGAGGGAATTCTTTAAGAAGTGTTACAGAAAGATTTAGTAGAAATGTGACCAGTGGTGTATGGCTGAAAGAATATTTCTGTGAAGTGCTGTTATGTCCTGAAAACCAAGAGTGAGATGGAGTTCCCGTGTAGGTGGAGTTAGTTTCCTAACTACAGTAGCTGTTGAACTGATATCTTCCTGTCTTGGATATTGGTGATTTTGTTTTTGTAATTAAACAAAGCATTTAAGATTATATCCATCATAGTCAGACTTCTGAATATAAACAAACTTTTGGCAAATAATATTTATACAGAAAAATAGTTTTAGATCCTCTCAAATCCCAGAATTATTCTATAAAATTACATTATAAATAAATAAAAAGCAAAATCTGTTGTACATATATTTGTACATCTATGCATTTGCCTTGCCTCCTCCTTATTGTAAATGGCATATTTGACTCTGCATATTATAATCACAATTCTGGAAAATGGATATCATAGTAAAAAATACAGTCATCTATATTTGCTGGGGGATACAGGTCATGTTTTGATGCTCAATTATTAAAGGGCTGAAAATAGCTATGTGCTAATAATCTTTAAAATAAAAAATCATGAAATGAAAGGAAAAAAAGACAGTTACAACAATTAGTCTACAAAAATATTTCAGTGATTCCCATAATTTACCTTTTTAGTCTACTATCTTCTCAATGAGTTTAAATGCGTAAGTAAAGGAAAAAAAAATAAGTATGAGTGTTTTAGGCAAGTTGTAGCGTAACTACATTGTTATAGCTGAGAAAGTTACAAATATCAATAATACATAAAGATGAGAGCTCTTGAGGTGATACAAGTTAGATACAATACCTTCCCACAAATGAAAACAAACACAATATAAGCACTACGCAGGATTACACTCAGAATGTGATTTCTCTTTTTGATACAGTTATCAGATCTATGATGTAAGATAAATAGATAGTAATTAGACTTTGACCAACATGAATTAAATGCAGATTTTTTTCCTCAATCAAAAAAAAAAAACCAATATGGTTGGATGCCTCTAGTTTTTGGAACAGGCGATGATACCAAAAATTTAAAATATTTTACATTCAATCTCAAAAGTCAAAATACTTCAATCACTAAAATGTTCACAAAGAAAATGGATGTTTTAAACAATTACACATAATATCCATTTATAACAGCTGTTTCATTTCTTAAACAATAATTTAAAAACTATGTAGGTACTGTGTAGGCTATGTGCAACATATAAAATGTGAAATATGAAATATTTGGTACGATAGTGCTTAAAATAAACTTTAAAACAAACTCTTCTGAACAAAATTTAATTGTATCGCTATTACCTTGAAGATCAACCAAGTATTTAAAAAAAGTAAACAACATTAAAATATGTTTCATCCATATATAGTATATATATGTATGTGTATATATAATATGTATGTACTTGTATTAAAGTTTTTTATACTTTTGAGACATAAAATATGCTTTAAGGTGAAAGAATTAAAAGAACTATTTTTTCCCATGCTGTAGTTAGTTACAACCCTTTAATCCAACTTTTAAAATGCAAAAAACAGTAATGGATTTTTTTAAAAAGTGAAACTATCTACTTCTTTTTTTGTTTACATAGTAATTTAGATTAAAGTCACAGTTTGCATCTGTAGTGACTAAAGTCAGACGTACTTAAACTGGAATATTATACAGACCTCCTCACCTACAGCTTCCCTGTTTGACTAGGTTTTAGTTTAGAAGAGTTATTCAGTAACAGGCAACCGGAGGGCGAGTTTGAAAGACCAATCCCTTAGATTCGACTATTGGCATAAGCCTTTCATTCTTGTCAAGCTGGATGAAGTCTGGCAAAAATCTAGGCACTTCTACAAAGTCTCTCTTATAAAACAACTTTAAAAATATACTTGTAAAATAATACCTTCAAGACTTTGTTGGGTTGGGTATGAAGCTCATACCGTGCAAAGTTTTTTTTTTTTTTCAATCTATGCAATGTTATTCTAGAATCCCATGATTCAGTGCGGCATCTCCTGGCAAAGCGAACCCCACATTCTGATGTGTCCCCTGGGCAATTGTGCTTGAACTGCACTCAGACTTTAGACCTGCGAGGCAGGTGCGTGTTTTACTTCACTTCTCGTCTCTGCTGCGAGTGTCCGTCTCCTCAAGAAGTGAATCATACCCTTTGATCCGGTCAGGAAATGAAATGGTTGTGACTGGAGTTAGAATCGAACCTGCCCTTGGAATAGGTACTTAAACTAAAGCTAACTGTTTATTGCTAAATTTGAAATATTCTGAGTCGAAATGAGTATATTGGCTGGACTTTCTGCATCAGCTATAGTTATGGAGATACGACAATATTCCTGGGACAGAAACTATGCTCAGAACCCTGTAAAAGAAAACCTCATCCTGTATGTCTTTGAACATCGCAGCTGGTCTCAGGTAGTTAACTATCTTAGGCTGGAATATACTAAGCATACCATATTTAATACTCATATATGACATAGCAGAACTAGCCTTAGGGTTGTGGTCTGTCCAGAAGAACTAAATTTAGCATGCAGTTTGTGGCAATTCTATTGAGGAGGAAACGGGATAGTATGTACAATAACAATGTTTAGTTATTCTCAATGCAGATTCTTGGCATTCCATTCCATTTCTGTTGATTATTTCAGAATTATCTGTTAAGGAAAAAGACAAGCGCAATTTAGACCTCCTGCAGGGAAAATAGAAAGGTCAAGTCTTATTCTTTTGCAGACAGATATTTGAAAGTGGAATGATCTTCAATTTCTCATAATTCTGACCCAATTAACTTTGCAAAACTTGTACCCTTCATGCTGAGGATTTTTGCACTGAGCAATTTCTTCCGTGTGCCGTGGAGTTTTCTATGAGACCACGACAGCATGTATGTGGGCAGCCAGTCTGATTCAACCTCAATCTCTTTAAGTGACTTTGCTTCGTATTTCTTAGGTCTATACTCGTATCACTATCAAAGTGACCTTTGATCTGCTGATCAGAAAGTCTAATCAGAGAATTTACCTTTGAAAGTTGTTTCTGAACTTAACTTTAAATATCTTAAGAGTCAATCAAGCAGATAGTTTAACTGTTCACTTATAACTCAAAGATACAGTCTTATCAAACATGACCTTGTTCCCAAGATAGACTAGCAACCAGTTTCAAACGCAGGATAAACTTGAATGTCACAGTGAAAAGGGATAGCCGTCTAACTAAGCAGTTAAAAATATTTGCAATAAACCCAAAAGCTCAGATCAAGCTCAGGCAAGGCTACAACTAAAGCCAAGCTGTGGCTCCTGGGATTAACCACCAAGGTCCCCTCCCTGCTCTTAGTCCCGGGACTGTGACTCCAGGGCCTTGCACACCCTAGGCCAGCACTCTGCCACTGAGCTAAATCCCCAGACCAATGGTGTCCCTCTCCAACCCAACGCTATTGAGGTCAGAGGTCTGGGCTTATGTGGTCTAGAGCATTAAATATCAAGCTTAAATAGAAGTTTTATCTAAGGTATTTGCTCTTTGCAACACTTTGATTTCTCTTTATATAACTAACGGACACAAGTTCATTTGTTAAGTAGCCAAAAAGGAGTAAGAAATAACTAAAGGAACCCCTTCTGGTAAATACTAGCTAACACTGGTACACATCGGATTTCAATCCCCAGTAAAAAGGTTATTTCTACAAATGTAATTTATTATCCTATCATATCAAAGTTTATGCATATAGATATTTTTCTTTGACCACTCCAACAGTTCATATGTAATATTTTAGTATATTCAAATGATAAATATGTCCGTCCCTCACTTCATTGGGCATACAGATATATGTAGAACTGGCCAAAAATGGAGGTGACTTACAGAAATATTTATGTGAAATGAAGGTTCGAAACTTCAGATACTAAGGCCCTTCACTTAAGATGTATTTACTCATCTTTATTTTATTATGGTTGCCTGAGTGTCTGGGAGTGAAGATGCCATACTGGGGTGGGTGTCTAGAAGAGACTGTTGGGAGTTGGGCTGGGGGTTCTGAGCTGCTCACTTCGGGGGCTGGGAACCAAAGTTTGGTCCTTCAGTTAACCACTGGACGGTTGCCCTAGTCCCTACTCCTTGTTCTAAAACATTTCCTTGGAATTTGAGGCTAATTCGGAAAACAGTGTCCCTTGTTTCCTATGCGGGTAGATGTGTTTGAGCAGCATATAGTTTTTATATGTAGACTCTGTCACAGGATCTAGTATTTGAATGCATTTGTCATATTGTCTTTGAATGACATCATGACAGCTAAGTGACACTTAGAATCCCCAAATAGTTTATACTTTGTTTTTGGATTTAGACAGTTGACTATTAAACAGGACTTTCCTGTATTTTTTTCATTCCCAAGCTTCTAAGCTATCTGCACAACAGGACTACTTCCTAAGACATCAAATCATGTTCTATTTTTTCACTGTTTTCTCTTACTTTAGCAACAGGCCCTGAAAGATATATAGGAATCCACTAGTTCCTTAGACAAACATAATAATGTATTTTTTTCTTTTGGTATGTACACAATTCTGCTTATTGGATGAAGTTAAAAAGCCAGACAGAACAAAATTACAAACGCCTGATGGGTGCCCTACAGAAAACTTAAAACGATGCTTTGAAACTTGTGCATGACAGAGAGACCAGTGGGAAATCGCTAGGCTGAAACTCACCCAGCCTGCCTTCCCCTCTGCCAGTGAATGGAGTGCATGGAGCTGGTACATGGAGACAGGGAGGGAGAGTGCGTCCTGGTGGTGTTGAACTTCAAGTCATGATGAATCTAGACCAGAAAACTGGCTGTCGGGGCTCTACCATTGTCTAGCTGTGACATGCCATGAGTGTAGGATAAAAGGGTGAGGCATACTCATAGCAGCTGTGGACTTCAAGAAGTTCTGGGATTTGACTGTAGGACTGAGTAAAGCATTCAGTTTTTCTCCTTAGAAGTTCCACTTGTGGGCAGCAATAGTGTCGACAAAAGTATCCTTTACTGTTAATTTTTTTTCCCCTGAGAAGCCTAACTCACTGGGACTGTCTGAAGTACACTCTGGGGAGAAGTGTCCCTTGAAAATAGAGTATTAAGGCGATGATCAGCTGCCAATCAATGCCACTCATTTCAAATTTGTCCCTTTGATCTCTGTTCTCATGTTAGGGGACATGTGACACTCTGATCTGTAGGGTCTCCAGGGGGGAGTGTGTGCCAGACCAGCTAAGCAGGAGGGACAAGGGAGAGGCCTCGTGTGTTTGAGAGAGATGGCGTCAGGGCTTCTCTTTAGTTTTTGACCTTGTTTCTTTTAGTCAGATTGTATTTTTAATTGGTGCTAAAGCTGTATAATCTACAGACAAACAGGAACATTCTGCATGCTTTCCTACTGGCTGGCCGCAGAGACATATCTCCCTGTATACCCCTTCACCTCTCTGCCTTTACTATTCTTTATGATCGAGTTTACACCCAGATGGATTGAACACTTCAGAAGGTGCTTTAACATTAAATACTGACACAAATCATATTATTAAACCACTATGCTTATAGTCGTTATAGGTGATGTGGCAATATACTACAAATCTGAGGTACATTTAAAAATGCTTAATTAAAATATCAGGGCTGAAGAGATGGCACAGTGGTTAAAAGTGCTTATAACTCCTTCAGAGGGCTCAGTTCAGTTCTCAGCACCATTGACTGGTGGTTTACAACCTGCCTGGACCTCCAGCTCCCAGGGACCTGATGCTCTGGCATTAGCCTCTATGAGTATTTGTTTGTGAACACACACACACACACACACACACACACACACAGAGCAAACATATTTTTAAAAACTCAACCTTGAAAACAGCACATCAAAATAAGCACAACAAGCTAAATGCCAGGGATTTCTTTTCTGTCTTGCCTTTAGTCCAAGCTGAGGTGGCTACCCAACGTTCCTTTCCCGAGGTACTGTAGCCCACAGAGGACATAACTGAAAACTACGTCATTAGATCCACAAACTCTACATGGAAGTTAAGTGGAGAGCTAACTTGTCACGTCTCCTAAGGGCCTCTATTTTTGCTTGACTTTTGGTATCTACCCTCTTGACTCAGTAGGCTCTGAGAGTATCTGTCACACACGAGCCTATTGTGTGTTGTAGTTAGACTCTGCAGACATGCAAGCCCCGGCAACATTAACTGGCTTGCATTGGTTGGATACTTATTTGGTCACTTGGCTCCTGATATGAGAATTCTCTTCAGGGAATGAAATCAGTCGCCCTTCTCGGGCCCATGCCAGGGACTAGGGGAAGCTGAGGTTCCAAAGCCTTTTTTGTTCCTCTCTTACCACACTAGTTTAGCAGGATGCCCTTGAACCTATGAACCAGAGAAAGGGATGCTATAGGACCGGTCTGAAAGAACCAGCCTGGTGCATGAAGTGGGAGACAGTGTTAGAAGATGTTTCCTATGCTCTGGAGGAGCTAGTGCTGGCCCTGAGTGACCACCTCCATCCATCCTGTCCCAGCTGAATCCCAATGAATGCAAGAAACATCAGTCACCCTACCCCTGCAATAAAGGTCAGACACAGTCACTCCACCCCACCAGAGTGCCACTGCTTCCACTTCAGAGAAACCTCTTCAAGCTACAATAGGAAATAAATCAAACATATGGAAGGAGACACATGTCTATGGATCGCCCTGGTGGGGTGATTACCTTAAGGAAGTAGTATTTACTGAGACAGAATCATGGCTGGAGAATTCTTAAGTACTATTCTGGTCTGCCATGTATGGTAAATCAAAACTTTGAACTGAAAATACTGTTTTCAAATTCCTTTCCCACTAAAAGGAGAACACACAGAAACGAAAACAGCGGACAGTCACAAAGTCTACACTTCAAGTTAGAAAACACAGACAAACTTGACCTCTGGTCAAGAGGGCCTCCACTAATCAGCTGTGGCCCCTCTGATTATAGCAGTATGTGTGATACAAAAAAAAAAAAAGCTGGATGGCTGAGATAGAATCTACTTATTAATAAGTAAATAAAATCGTATGCATTAACTAAGCTATATCCCTTTAGTTGCTGTATTTAAGTCTGATGGCTCTCCTCAGTGTGTAGGAACCCTATGCTACACCCTGTGTGAACACAGTCTGTGCGTGGTCTGATATTTTTCAAAGACAGAGTATGAATGACTAACAAGAGCAACAAATAGGTCTTCCTACCATGCCCTGGGCAGCCACTGACTAATCCTTGTATCCTTACTGAGGTGTGCGCTGATGAGTGGCAAGAGAAATTATGAAGAGGTGCTCTGGGCTAGGCTCGTCCGGGGAAACACTAAGCCTTCCAGGGCCAGGTAGCTGAAAACTCTGTGACCGGTCCACATTCCAGAAAATGATCCTGTGTGGTTCAGATCCATCTCTGGGCTGGATTCAGCTACAGGTGATTGGTGTGCGTAGGCATCACACTCACCTCCGTGGAGGAGAGACCCAACCAAGTCTAGACTGCTTCTTCCTGAGTTGAGCAATAGTTGTAGCAAATCAGGGCAGACAGTGGCGGGGAAGCTGGTGGGACTGGGAGAGAATGTGTACTGGGGAGTTAATCCTGCAACATCCAGACATTTAGCGCTCACTCCCAGGACTAGGGCACTAGACCAGCAGAAGTCAGATGACTAAAGAGGAAATACGATCATCCTGCGCCTGACTCAATCACCAGCTATGAAATATTCATGTTGTCTTGTCTCCTTCTTAATGATGATGGATTTAGGATGAGCCATCCATCACTTGGAAGAGATCTGACCAGGATGTGAAATGCACTTGGTTGAAATCGAAACAGTTTGTGCAGAAACGGAATCACTGAGTTTGAACTCATCAGTGCCATGAACTCAACAGCTGACTCAGCCTGTCTTCCTGCGGGAGGGGTGCAAAGGATCATGGGATTGCTTTAGTGTTTCCGAGACAACTACTGATGCCTCTGAGTTTACTCCTTGTGGGTGATCTTTAGGAACTGAATGTATACTCTCAAAAGGGTGAGTTTCTATGTGGCTTCCAGAAAAATTCACACTCCCTACAGAAAACATTCATTGCCAAGATTCAAAAATATATCTTTGGAGATGGCAGCTCAAATACTACATTCATTAAGAACAGCTTTGCTTAGGTGATGTGGAAGACATCTCAGTGGACACATTCACGCACCCAAACCCCAAAACAACTTAAAAAGAGCAATGGAGGTTTCCCTTAAATTTCCCCCATGACTAGCTATCAAATGCTGTCCTTATAATGCTGACTCTGGAGAGGTAGATAAAATATTCCTTAAAAAAATATTTGTGTGGCCTTGCTGAACTATGAAAGAACCTCAGAGGTTCTTGGTATCACAAACTTCAAGTTTTAGTGGCTATTTCCAGGCAGGTTCATTAACCAAATCCTCAGCAAATTCCACAGGAGGGATCTCTAATTCATCTTTATGTCCCTGGTGTCTAGGACAAGGGCTGGGCACACTGGAATCACCAGTATCTGGTTGAATGGATGAATACAGGGGAAGTAACTGAAGACAGTGCTCCATTCACAGACGGCCATCAGCTGAATTAGAGGGCAGCAGACAATGCAGGCAGAGCCTCTAAGACTGCAAATGACACTGTAGACTTTTGTGATATGTGAAATATTGTGGGAAAATACATTATCGCTCCAAACTGTCTTCACTTCTTGTCATATGTAGATAAATAGAACAGTTCTCCAGGCTGGGGTCAGGATCACACAGGAAAACATGGTCAGCAAACCGAAATTCCACCAGAGGAAAATGTCTAAACGTGGCAAATATGTTAGAAGACCTTTCCCATGGTCACAGGGCTCCATAGCCATAGAAAGGCATTTCCCTATTTTCTGAAACAAAACTTATCTCCTTTAAACAGAGATTTGCCTGTTTTCTACCATCCAATATTTATTTCTTTACTTCTTTTTCTGTGATGGGGACGGAACCCATGATCTTGCACATGCTAAAATGTGCTCTGCTAATGAGGTGTTTCCCAGCCCTTCTCTTCTCCATGTTCTTTTACTACGCCCTGTTCACACCTACAGCTGTTCATCTTCTCCTCTTCTTTGCTCTATAGCCACACACCTCTTTTACATGGCAGCCGTTACTGTCACCAAAAATGGTGTCCACCTCTGATGCAGCCAGAGAGGCAAAACCCACAGAATATCCTGACTGCAGCACATGGAAAGGTATGTCGAAAGGTTATCTTAAAATTATTTTTGAGACAGGGTCTCATTCAGTCCAAAGCTGGCCTCAGACATGCTGTATAGTTAAGTACGACTTTGAAGTTCTGACATGCTGCCTCTAGTTCAGTATAGATGAAACAGGTGTGTGCTGGAACCACAGGTGTGTGCTGGAACCACAGTGTGTGCTGGAACCACAGGTGTGTGCTGGAACCACAGTGTGTGCTGGAACCACAGGTGTGTGCTGGAACCACAGGTGTGTGCTGGAACCGCAGGTGTGTGCTGGAACCACACGTATGCATTCGAGCAGTCACTCTAGCAATTCCCTTCTTCCCCAGCCTCTGAAGGCAGGTCTTACTTGTTATTTTAAGGGACCAGTGTCCCAAGGGAATGCAGGATACTTCACATTTAACTGACTTTCAAATAGAGATTTATTTATGCAGAACAGGCATAACCCAGGGTCCTGGGAACAAATTGTCAAGTCGACAGTTTCACTCCAAGGAAAGCAGACTGGGGTCGGGTGGTACGCCTCTAATACTTGGTGGTCCCCGAGAGCAGTTTAGTTCCAATTGCTCTGCTCTGTGCCACTGCAGAAAGTTGGCACACACAGATGTAACTTCTCTACCTTTCTTGACGCCGATTTTTAGTGGCTCATTTTTGGAAAGACATTTTCCCCCCATTCTGTTGTTAATAAGTGGAAGACTTTGGGGATATGTTTTAATATAAAAAACTGTCATGTAAAATATTAGTAACTGGGCTTTCTATATAAAAAATGTTAACACCACCCTCATTAAAGATTATCGACCAAGGCCCACACTGACAGGTTAGCTGGATAAAATCTGTAAGTGGAAGGTCCTGATTTGGGGTCAAGCATCCATGTGTCATATTAAAACACGTCCCGTGTGGAAACATCTAGACTCCTGGGTGTGTTGCAAGGTGACTTTGATCACGGCCTCTGAAATCCAGGGCCCCTGAAGCTTAGCTCTGGAGGGTTCTCACACCAAGGCAGGACTGGCCCTTACATGTGTGCTCTGAAACACTCAAGGATGCCCCAGGGTGACCCCAGAGTGGCCATTTCAGCTAGAAAGTTTCCTTCCAAGCCAGGTATCATGATAAGCTCATCACAAACAACTCTCCCGCCCCTGCTTTCCTAAATGTCATTTAAATAAAATCAGTAGATGGCTTTTAAAAATGGTGTTCATGATTATAATGTGGGTGAAATATAATTATCATATGTAATGTAGGTAAATAAGGGCTTAAGTACACTTGATATTGCTCACCTATGCAAACCAGACAAAAGTCTCTTCCCCGTACAGACGGCTCGTCACCCATGTGTGCCCCGTCCTTAGAGGAGTGAGCTTTCCTGTCATTGTGAACCCCTCTAATAGGAACAGAATTCTCTTCACACTCCGTTCATGATGGGGGTACAGGGCTAGCCTGTCCACTGGGGTAGGAATCAGGAAGTGGGGCTTTCTTCATGCACCTGACAGGAAGGCTGCTCGTCCCCAGGCTAGCACCAGCTTCTGTCTTCCACCTTTGGGAGAATCCCAGGGATCATTTCCTCCATTTTACTCTGAGATAGGAGGGCTATCCTCAGCTCATCTTCCACTAACATTTTATACTCTGCTGTAATTGAACAGTATATGAAACTCTAATGTATGTCTGGCTCTTACATACATTCAAGAGGAAGGTTCTCCTCATCCCATTTCTTTCCTTGATCTTTTCCCCTGGTGCTATCAAAAATATTGAGGAGTGCTGTGTGTTTATTCATAAAGAATAGCTATGATATTACATCTGAAGCTGTGCATCTTAGACTGGAGGGGTCAAATGACAGCAAGGTAGAAAGGAAGCAGACAGGGCAAGCCGTAACTACCCAGGAACTAGTCTACGCATGCATGTGTGTGTGTGTGTGTGTATGTATATGTGTGTGCATGAGTGTGGAGGTTAGAGGTCCATACAGGCAGGGTGTTTCCCCGATTGCTCATCACCGTATTTGGGGGACAGGGTCTCTCACTGATTTGGCTAGCCTGGCTGGCCGTGGGGCTCCAGAATCTCTCTGTCTCAGGGTCCCCAGTGCTGGGATCGTGGACCCAGGCCCTATGTTCAGCTTTATTTGCGGATGTTGCAGACTCAAGCTAATGTCTTCAAACTCACACGACGAGCTGTTTACTGACTGAGCCATCTCTCGACACCTCAGGCTTGCACCATGGCACTTCCCAGTCCTATTCCACAGGCCCTCCCTTACTGACCATGCCATGAGCTTGAACAAATTGGTAAAGGGAACCCAGAGGCCTGCTGTGGTTAAGACTTCTGCAGAAAGCCCTGTGCAGACTGAGCTCACCTACAGAGGCTGTTTGGTCAGAAAGAACACCACGGAGAGCCTGTCTTTGAAAGACCATGTCTCCATGCACAGGAAGCCACCCTTCCAGAGCATCTCTGGGTTAACACGGAGCCATGACCACCAGGGCCAGGGCTGCTTCTATAGGAAAACCAAGTGCCAAAGCCATGGGCCAAAGAACTTTAAAAATACACTTTCCAAATGCAGACTGTATATGTTAAAGAAGGCTACATTTCCTTACTGTATCAAAATATATATCTAGGGCCATATCATTAAAGCAAATATCGCAAAATATTTAGAATATTTACAGTGATATGTGTAGGAAGTGAGGCTGAGATTGAACAGGCAGCCCACTCCTGAGTGGATTTGCTGATGCAGACTCTAGGCACAGATGCTGAACCTGAGAAAAAAATTTACATGTAAAAGCTAATTTAGGTAACATTAAGACTCTCTTTGTTGCTGGGCAGTGGTGGTGCATGCCTTTAATCCCAGCACTTGGGAGGCAGAAGCAGGAAGATTTCTGAGTTTGAGGCCAGCCTGGTCTACAGAGTGAGTTTCAGGACAGCCAGGGCTATACAGAGAAACCCTGTCTCAAAAAACCAGAAAAAAAGACTCTCTTTGTTATATAAATGGACAATAATCAATGTGTCTACTTTTTTATAGTTATTTTTGACATCAGGCTTATCTTATAGCTGTCACAGGTTACAACTTAACAATTCAAGAATAAAAAAATACGTCAGTGTCCAAGAGAGAAAAAAGGACCTAAAGCAACTGTTTTATTTTTTAAATGATTAATTAGTTTGTATGGCAATTGCAAAGAAATTTCAGAAAGACTTGCTCACGCCATATAGGAATCTTCTTTTCTTTCTTACAATTATGTGGTTTTCTTCACAGTAATACATTAAAGATTCATGTCAAGAAGAAAAAAAAATCCACAAAAATGAGCTCCTGTTGTGCTTAGCACAAGTCCCCAACTCTGCCCCTTACCCTGCTTCTGTGCTCACTAGCCCAGTGTCAGGCCTGGGATCCCAGGCACGTTCTGCCTGCAGTATCTGTTTTCGCAGGAGGCTGGAATGTGTAACTCAGATCTTTAGGAACTGGCCTTTAAAGCACCAATGGCAGAAGCACCACCAAAGGCTAAATATTCAGCAGGACGAACAGGAGGATGGTGTGAAGTATTGGATGTGGAGGTGCATCTTCTTGTGTTGGAATCACCTTGGGGGTGAGGGAGGTGCTACAGCAGGTCAATAGCTTCCGGTCACCAGCTTCCGGCTAACAGTGAGCGATCTGAAAACACCTTTTAGCTCTTTGCCTGTGGGGAGTGTGCATGCATGAGTGTGTACCTGTGCATGTGTGCATGTGTGTGTGCATGTGTGTGCACACGCATGCTCATGTGTGTGTGTGTGTGTGTGTGTGTGTCTGAGAGAGAGTTTAATTTAGCCACTTGGTTGTATATAAACCTCAAGTATAAAGGAAAAAAACAAACAAACCAGAGAGCAGATTCGAGATGTGAGAGACAATCGGGAGGAGTCTCATCTGTGCCCTGGCTGTGTCTGTGAGCTGTCTGAGCCTCACTCTGTGCCCCAGCTGTGTCTGTGAGCTGTCTGAGCCTCACTCTGTGCCCCAGCTGTGTCTGTGAGCTGTCTGAGCCTCACTCTGCTTGCTTTCGTCACACTACTACCTCCACAGTGCAGTGGACATTTAGACGAGGTCACAACCAGCTCTCCCAACAACTCCCCAGGAAGTCCAGAAATGCTCTGCTGTAAAACATTCCAAGACGAAGCCAGAGGAGGATGCTTTATCAAAGCCAGCAGTCACACACTCTTTATTTCCTTATCACTAAACGTCCCCACCAATGATTGGGCCTCTCTGAGGTGCTCTGCATCCCATAATTACTTTGAGTATAATTACTTGCACATTTCTTCATTGCCTATACCCTTTATTAGGTAAGGCCCACAAGAAAACGGGCTGTCTTTCCACGGCCTCATTCCCAGGGCCCCAGCTGTATAGCTCCTAATATCCATTGCTGAGAGGAAGCCAGAAGACATACCACCACTGAATAAATAGTGGGCTTTTTAATAACGCCTGCTGTCCCAGGATAAACTTCACTTAACAAACTCAGTCCATTGAGGAAACCCCCACAGCTGCCCACAGTCACTGTCCCTGTGAAAACAGAACTCTGAAAGGGGGTGAAGGGCACGGGGACAGGAAGAATTGTTATCATGAGAAGAATCATCTTACAATATAAGATTAGCAACAGCCTAGGCCCTCTGGCATCTTTAATAATCCCCTCCCCCATGTTTTGAGAAGTGTTCAGGTAGACCTGTCCATTTAAAAATGTGCTGAAGTATACATAAAACAAAATCGACTTTAAGCACTGCTGATGGGTAGCTCACGGACACGAGACAGTCACTTTGCTCTGCAACTCTCAACACAGCCCACCTCCAGAACTTTTCCTCGTAACTGAAACTCGCACCAATTAAACACCACCTCTGAATTTTCCTTCCTTGACCCCTGTGTTTTCAGAGCTGGGAATGGAACCAGGGATTTGTGCACACACGACAGGAACACTCTCCAGCCCTGAGCTATACGGCCAGCCCTGGTTTTATTGAGACAGTGTCTGGCTCACACTGGCCTCTGACCTTCTGGGTGCTGTGGTTTCACGATGTGTCCACAGACGGTGCGTTTCCCACCGCGCCTGGCTCTGCAAACCTTATGTGCCTCCCACCTTTCCCTAGCTTTCACTCTTCCTGTTTCTGGCTTTAAAATGGGACCCCCGATTCTGCACCCAAACTGCCCTCATCTGCTCAGCTGACTTTCTTGGTTCTGTGCCTTGACTTAGGGATAACTGAAATATCCAGCCGCTCATTTTCACCCATTGTCTTTCTTAACTAGTGATTATCAGTTTACCTGAGGTTGTGGACAAGAAAGTTCTATGGACAATGGAGAAAAATGACCTCTTCTAAAAAAAATCTTTGAGAGGCCTCTGGGTTGGGTCTGGGATGAGAGGCCTTGGGGTCCACCCTTTCTCTGCTGGCTTACTACTCCGGAATGCTCTTGCCCCACAGCCTGGTTTTTTGTCACTGAGCTGAAATATGAGTTTCTTTGTCAGTCTCAAAGACCACCATGATTTGCAGACAACTCTCATGTGGAACTTAGACTTCAAGAAGTCACCATCTCCACAAGGACATCTGAAATGGTTGAAATATTTAAAGATGTACTTGAACTTCTTGTTCTCCCCCAAGTACCACCGGCAGGGTTTCCTATCAGCCAATCCCTACACAGACCACAAGCCCCCCTGCCTTGAGACGTCCTGGGGAGCACAGGGCTTGCAGGACTCCATGCCTGGGGTTTAAACATGTCCACACGATTGCTTGAGTTGTGGGCCATTTATTCTCTGTGATTTGTTCTCATCTGGAAAATGTACAAGGAACTTCAGAGAGCAAGAATGAGTATTGAATACAATGTCCCCTATGAGGAGTCTGATAGCGGTTTTGATGAAAGGTGGGTTTACTTCCCTAGGGCTATTATTTTAGGACTCGTAATCCTAAATCAGATTTGGTTTCAGTTTCTATTTAAATAGTTACTCAAATAATTCCACTGTGCATTTAAATATAGGTTTGAATAGTGCCTCCCATGTTGAAAATATGCTTGGTTTTTGGACAAGATTAAGATATTTTAGAATATCAAATGCATTTACTCCCTTCTCTACAACACACGCCGTCACTGAATGAAGCCAGACTAAATTGCTCTGATTTTTTTTCCATTGAAGTTTTGACTGTCGGCTCATAATAATCATTTTTGTTTATTATGAAACCTTTTATTGTAGTGCAGCGCTTATACCCCAGAGCTGTGTTAACAGTGTCCACCACCATGGGAATCTGATATCCCCGATGGGTGGCACTTCTTATTCCCAGGTAGACAAGGCTCACCCCAGCAGGGGGCTTAGCAGATGCACACCATGAGCAAGACACGCACCCTCCTTCACTGTTGGTACCCCCATCTCTATGACAGAAATCCAGTTAATCCACTCCTGAGACAGTACTATATGATGACACTAAACTACCTTTGGCAGTAACAGAGGTTGAACCTAGGACCTCAAACATGCGAGGCAAGTGTTCTTCCACTGAGCTACAGCCCCAGCCTTTGACCTTGTTTTAATTTCCTAGTCAAAGCCACCAAATGTAAATATTTCCACAAGCTACATTATTTATTAATTATTTCTAGATTCCTGTGCTTAGAGAAGACGACTACTCACGGACACTTCTGCGAACCAGTCTTGTTTAACAAATAAATGTTTGCAGTTCAGCTTTGAAGAGTTCACTTCTCATGTAGCTCCTGCAGACTCTTCAGAGATTAGCAGGGACTTCCCAGCTTATACTTTAACAAACTGGCATAAACTTACAACGAGCAACTCAAAACTCCCCATCCAGGGGCAGGGCACATAACGGGCTTCTTCTCTGCCTTTATGCACTTCTTAGGTCTCCCTTTCTAAACCTCTGCCCCAGTTCATGTTTCAGGGGACCGAAGAGCTCAGAAAAGAACACGAGCAACAGGAAACCTATTCAAGTAACACCCGTGCCCTGAACCCATGGAACCAAAGCTTTTTTATGCTTACTGTGGCACAGTAACGGCACACACAGGCAGTGGGACTCATGGAGCAGGCATGACTTAACACCAGAAGAATACACATAGGAAAATAAAGTTCAATTTCTCTGGTATCTTTGCTTTCCCACAAACCCTCCCAAGCTCCAAGGAAGAGGCATAGTTACATATTTCAAAACAGCTTATAGCTAGCAACTTGATGTGAACGGTGCTTTGTTGGAGCAAACGAGGCCTAAATTCAGTGTTAGAAGACAAGTTTCTCATCAAGTCAGTCCAATACTCTTGGGTCTTATTATAAAACGGAGATTTAGAAGTTTAGAGAAGTTTGAAATCTGGCTTTGTTTCTTAGCAGTGTAACCTTGGGTATGTTCCTCAGCGTCTCTAACGGTCCCTTCAGGGGCGTTTCTGCTTTCAGAGAGACGATTCACATCAAACGCTGCGCGTGATGCTTGGCAAACGAGGAGAGCTTCAAGCTGGGTGGTGGCTTGAGTTACATCTGTGCTGTCTGTCTGCTCTATCATCCCTGGGGTCCCTTACGAGATCATTTAAAGCACTTTCTTGGGAAGGCAGCTGGCAAAATGGAGAAAAGACTACTCTAATCGGGATCTAGGCTTGTGTACTTTGTTAATTTATGGGAGCTGGGCAAGGCTGAGCGATTCCGGCTCCCATTACAATTTGTAAGGTAACTTGTATCACATAAATATGTTATTCTAGGGCTGGGGAGAGAGGTCAGTGGGAAAAGCGCTTGCCGCAGGAGCAAGGGGACTCCAGTTGGCATCTCCAGCCTGAGTGCACTGCACTTTCTTTACAGACCCAGTGCTGTGAGGGGGAGGAGGACTTCGGGGGTTGGAGGGTGAAGGGGAGGACTCCTGGGGCTGGGAGGGGGAGGAGGGGGAAGACTCCTGGGGCTTGCTGATCGGTCAGTCTAGTTAAAAGAGAGCCCCAGGTTCAACGACAGGCACGGTATTTAAAAAGGAGTAAGGCAGGGAGTGATTTGGGTTGGCATTTACTGCCCACCTCTGGCCCCAACATGCGCGTGTACCTCTACATACGTGCACATGAACACGCACACACATAAACTCGCACACACACCACATTTTATTCTACAGGCACGGCATGATTGTGGTAATTTGCTCTTTGGACTTAATTGAAACCGTTCTTCACCTGATGCACCCGTGACTGGAGGGCACTGAGCGACATCCTACAGCGATCAATTTAATGATACTGCTTTTAGAGACATCCATGGAGGACAGTGGCAAGGGGCCTGTACTTGACACGGGGAGCGTATCTACAGGCGCTCTACGGGTCTGGGTACTACAGGGCAAAGGATGGGGATAAGGCGAACAGACGGGGAATCACAGCATCGAATGTGATGCTGAACCGTGACGGAATCCAATGGCTAGAACAGCTTGTAGCTCTTCATTAACCCTTGTCAGGAAACACCAGCCATCCGATCTGATCCAGTACAAATCAAAGTAACAATGCCAACAGGGAGACGTCACGAAAGAGGGCTGCAGGGCAGACGGCCTCTCTGGATCTTGTCAGTAATTACTTATCACCCGAGCGCCCAGGGTTTCTTCTTCCCCTCGGTCCTTGTTCTAGTGCCTCAGTAGTGGAGAAGCCACCCGATGGCGAACTCAGGCTCAGTCTCCATGCATTCTCCATGGACACACCTCCCTGCTTCCCAGGACTCCCGTGTTCTACTTCCTTCTCCACAGGTGACCACAGCATTTTCTGCTCCATGCTCCCAGCCAGTCACCCAACAGGACCAACGAAAGTTTTTAAATAAAGCTCACCTGAGATCAACTGTTATTTAGATCTGTAACTGTAGCATCTCTTTAACAATATATTCTCTCTCTCTCTCTCTCTCTCTCTCTGTGTGTGTGTGTGTGTGTGTGTGTGTGTGTGTGTGTGTGTGTGTACATGATGTGTTAGGTCTTCAGGCCTGGTCACAAGTGCCTTTACTTGTTGAGCCACCGTGCCAGCCCTGAGATCCTTTCTAAGCTCTAGATGCTGGTCAGGGTGTGTGTAACGCTAGGGGAACACTGAATCTGCAACGCTCTGGAGCTGGTCCGTCCGCTAAAGAACAGCTTCATCTCCAGCTTGCTGCTATTGGGCAATGGTAGAAACTTTCAAGTGGCAAATTGACACTGGAGAACTGAGCTTCCAAGAGGTGTCCTTGAAGGGGATACTGTGACCCATTCTCTCCTGGTCTCTCTTTAGCTCCCAGGCTGACTCAAGGTGACAAGGGCTCTTAAGCCATGCACTGCCTTCATGATGTACCGTGCTGGTACAGATCCCAAAGCCATGGACTAAAACCTACCTGAGCCAAGACAAAAGTTTCTCCTCATGAAGCTGATAATCTTAGGTGTTCTCTCATGTGGCCGAAAGTTGACTGAGACAGGCTTCAAGGTCAAATTCAGGCTTTGCTACTCAAGACCAAACCCAAGCTTTCATTTCCTCAGGCATGGAAGTGACAAGAAAGCCCATGTTATAGACTTAAGTGCAAAATCATGTAAAGTAACAGGCTGTTGAAGTCCTCTTTCATTTGACCAGACTCTTGTCTCTAGCATTTAATTAATTCATACGTATATGGGTTCCTTTGTGAGTATGTGTGTGATACACAGGCACTTGTATGTTTGTGTGCATGTGAAAGACAGAGGTCAATGTCAGATGTCCTCAACTGCTTTTCACTGTATGTATGTATGTATGTATGTATGTATGTATATATGTGTGTGTGTGTATATATATATATGTGTGTGTGTGTGTGTGTGTATTTGTATGTATGAGTGTGCATGTGTTGTGTATGTTGTATGTGTAGTGTTTGTATGTGTGGGGTGTGTATGTGGTGTGTGTGGCTGTGTGCATGGGTGTGCACATGTGCATGTGTGTATATACGGATGTGGGGCCCAGACACTGATATCTAGTGTCTTCCTTACCCATCCTCTGCCTTATTTCTTTGAGGCAAAGTCTCTCACTGAGTTTGGACTTCAAAGGTTCTATTAGACCAGACAGTCAGTGAGCTGCAGGATTCTACCTGTCTCTGCTGGGGTTCCAGATCTGTGCTGCCACACCCAGCTTTTTACACAGGTTGCTGGAAATCTAAACCCAGGTTTTAGTATTTGTGTAGCATGCAGTTCCCTGAGTGAGCCAGCCTGTAGTCCCTTCACTCCATGCTTTGAGACGGTGCCTTGCTAAGCTTGGAGCTTGAGTGTCTGACTAGTATGGTTGATCGGCAAGACCCTGAGACCTTCCTGCCTCCAGCTTTCCATGGCAGGGATTACGGAGCCCTGCACCTGCCTTTTCTTTGTGCTTGGGCTGACTGAGCTCAGGAGTCCATGCTTGCACAGCAAGTGTCCTGCTGACAAAGCCATCTGTCTCCCTCCCTCCCGAGCCTTTGCCTTAACCTTTTGCAGGTTGATCTGCACCTTACCACCTCCCAGTCTCCCCCATATCCTGCAGGGATATGTCCCTGGATACTTTAGGTACAGACTCATAGCTTGGATCTAATTTCCCATGCAGTGATATTCACATAGGGGGTTTCATGTTCTTAGGATGTGTTCTGATCATTTCCTATCTCCTTACTCAGCCACTGACCCCTAATTACCTCCAGCATCCCTCTCAACTGGAATAGACTGAAACTTACATGATTCCCGAAGTTACTGCCTCTTCCATTTCTGGTGAATGCAGCCAGTTTCTTGGAACCCACCCCACACCCAACACACACACACAAACACACACACACACACACACACATGTTACTTCTCCAGCACTCAGGTAGAAGTACAAGACAGCATCCATATTTGGATGCAGAAAGGGATAAACATTTGTTCTGTTCGGAGTAGCTGCTACAGGGAAAAGCCCTACCCATCACTGAGCCCTGGACACTGGCTGAGTTCATGCACAGCAGCTAGTCTGCCCTTCCTTGAAAACCTCCGGTTGGGAATAACGCACAAGATGAACTGTGTATCCACATCCACGCAGCTCCAAGCCAGCAGCCTGACGTTAGAATGGTGGAACATGGCTTCACTAACACCTGCAAAAGCCAAAATACTCTGGGGAATACGACTTTTCAATTCAAAAACAATCCTCACCCAAAGTCCCATCAAACTGTGAAAGAGTATAGGATTTGAAGCTCTAACAGGACAATGCACCAGGTGCCTCGGGACTCTGCCGACAGGCTAACTGCTTGGAACTAGAGCTGCTATGTCTTCAGGTGCCGTGTACAAAATGTCTGCCCAAGACTCACCAGGAGGTGTGAATTATTCGAGAAAAATGAAACTGTACTGGATCCCAGTGCTTACATCCCCTAAAGAATCGGTAGGTACGTTCATTAATCCAGCCTCGCTGCAGGCGCCCCTGAAGCAGCTGCCTCTGAGGCAGGAAAGAAAGCCTGTTCTCTCTCTGATTTTCTGAGAGATCTCCCATGCATGCGCGTGCGAGCCCGTGTGTGTGTGTGTGTGTGTGTGTGTGTACATGTGTGCAATGTGTATGTGTGAACGCTAGTGCATGTGCGTCACGATGCATATACGTGGGAGTCAGAGGACTTTCCGGAGGCCATTCTCTCCTTCACTGAGTTCTAGGACTCAAATTCAGATATTCAGGCTTGTGTGGCAAATGCTTTCTACCCGTCGCGCCATCTCACCAGCTGATTTCCTGACTCCTTAAAGATAAAACAAAACAAACACACACACAAACCGACCAACCACAACTCTGTCTATCTTGCTGCTTCTTCATCCAAGTTCACCTAAGCCCTGTAGTGTACTTTGAAAACATTTCCCCCTACCAGTAAATCTAGACGCCTCCACTCTGGCAGTTAGCATTAGTCACCAAGCAGCTCAAACTAAGCGTACAAGCAAAATAAAGTAGCTTAACCAGCGAAAGCTGAAAGTTGGAGGCCTCTCTACCCAGCATGCAGTGCACAAGGGGTGGAGCCTGATGTTTTTCTACCCAGTATGCAGTGCACAAGGGGTGGAGCCTGATGTTTTTCTACCCAGCATGCAGTGCGACGGTTTGTAGTCTTTACTTTTTTGGGCGGGGGAGAACATCAATCTGGGACCCAGTGCTTTTCTTTTTTTTCTTTTCTTTCTTCCTTCCTTCCTTCGCTCTCTCTCTCTTTCTTTTTTGTTCTCAGCTCTCAGGGATGGACAGACTGTGAGAAAGGAGTGTTTGACAGTTTGATCCTCTGCATGGGGGCTGGCCACTCTGTTGTGTATTCCAGGAGGCAGAACTGACAGAAGCCTACCCCTCCCACACCGGGCCCTGCAGAACCAAGATACTTTCTTGTGAGACAAACACAGGCCCTAAAATGGGTCAAGTGATGAATAGTGGAAATGCTGACGGCCTCCTACATTTGTCTGAATATAGTCCCAGCAGATGGCACTGAATAATAGAAATCCTACAAGGCCGGTCTGTGACAGATGAAACTGAGCATCCTTACCTCAGTGGCTTTGGTTATGTCCCCAGTGGCCATGAGGGTAAGGCCAGGTAGGTTTTCCTTAGAAGCAGCTCTTAGAACGGCTAGTTAAAACACAATGGGTGATGCTGGTTACAGGCAATCGTACTATTTTTCTGGTAGAGTATTATTGAGATTGAATGTCAGATGTAAAGCACCTATATCTGCCGTGTCTGAAAAATGAAAATTTCTAGCCTATCAGATATTTCAGTAAAAAGATAGGGGTGGTGAGATGGTTCAGCGGATAAAGGCACCGGGTGCAGAGCCCGATGGCCCGAGTACAGGAGTACAGCCCCTACACATCCTAGGTAGTAGAAGGTGAAAACCAACTCCTGCAAGTTGTCTTTTGATCTGTTGAGTGAGCTTAATCCTAGGAGTTACAGAGGTGTGATGAAGTGTGAAGGCCATGACCATGAATTGGCATGTTTTGGAGCGGTGATTGTTCACACCCTGATAGAAACATCACGTGACTTTGGTTTTGAAGGTAGTGTGGGAGCTCCGGAGAGTCCTGAGATTTAGAGTGCAATCGTTTTTTCTCCCAGACATCCCACAAACCAGAAGGAACTGGTTTATCCTGTTCTACCCACAGAACTATAATGCAGAGTGAGAGACAGTGGAATCTCTTCACAGTTGAAGGGAGTCTGTGCACCCCTGTGGTGCTCTAGGCTTCGTTCATTCTCCATAACAACCTATTCCGGTAGGCACACTGGATGCCTATGACCAATGAAGCCACCAAACTACTGCTCTGGAAAGAACTCAGAGCCCAGAAATCACTTCCTGTGGTAACCTTTCATGCCAGCCCACATCTCTTTCTGCTACCTGACTGTTCTTTGGATAGGTTCTGTCACAGTGTGAAGGTGTTCTGATGTTTGTCTCCGGCTTTAAGTTACTCTCCTATGTAACATGTAAAGGCGAGGCTAGGGAGCCCTGACCAGCTGCCACTGTTCTAGTTCAGGACCTTGTTACAATGTTTCAAGTCTCTGCAGACTCTCCCACCTCAATGCAACTGTCTAGTCTTCTTAGCTTCTGTTCCCAAGACTACTTTGCCTGAGATCCCTAAAGTGGACAACAAGCGGCAGACATTAAGGTCAATGCCCGCCTGCAGTCAAACATACTTGGGGCCACAACCGTACACCGACCAATCCGACCATTGGCTCTATTCCAGCTAAGTTCTGCGTCCCTCCCCTCCGATGTACCTGTGGACTAACGTGTAAAATATTTTTGATTTTGAAAATCTAAAACCCTAAAAACAATTGGAAGCACAGTTCTGTAATCCCTTAGGTTATTAGGAGTTTTAACTCACATCTGTCTTTTATTAGACAAAATGTCTATAATGAAAAAACTAGGTAACCCCCCACACTAAGTTGTTTATACTGCATCAGCTCCACAGATCCTGGCCCTGTGTCTAGGCTGAAGCTGATTCATTTGCACGGTATTTCACTTTTTTACATTTTTGTTGTTGTTGTTGTAGCCCAGCATTGTGACACTGAAAGATGTTAGTCATCAAGTCTACACAGGAGAAGTACCCACACCCAGCTTACTGAGCCTGCTAGCTAACTCTTCCTTAGAGTCATCAAGTCTAGACGGGAAAAGTGCCCACACCCAGCTTACTGAGCCTGCTGGCTAGCTCTTCCTTAGATTTATTCTTTAGATTATAGATAATATTCTCAGGTCATAGCACCACCTAACCCTAGCCCTAGTGAGGTTTGCTGTATAATTTCTACAGGTGACCTGGCACTCATCTAAGTTGCTGGCTTCTATGCCTACATTCATCTTCCCAGTTTCGTGTCCTCCTCAGTTGGAGACTAATATTAGGGAGGCCACTTCCTCTTCCCTAAAGGACTTGAATTTACAGCAACCCCTGACTGATAGTTATGGTGTGAGATGTGACTTTTGAACATCCATTGTTATATAGAAGGCAGCAAACTACAGACAGAAGAGGAAGCCTCTGCAGCAAACTGCCCACGGTAAACCCCACCAGGCCATTTATGAGCCATGTCACTTTGGTTAATGCAGGTTATTGTTCCAGTTTTACCATCTATAAAATGAGAAAGATGAACATTTTATCAGTCTCATAAAACCACAGTGAGGATCCAGCGGTGTCTATTTTACACACACACACACACACACTATGTAATAGAGTCAAGCTATGTAAAATGAGAGAACATTTAGAATCGTACATGCTACGGAGTAAGTGGTTTATATTATTATTAATAGTATACATAATTTAATATATTGAGATTAAAAGATACTAAATCAGAAAACAGGTCAATAAATTTGCTTATTTTTTCTTACTATGTATTCTTAGAGCTAGGTATTTATTTCATAAAAAAAAAAAAGTTCCTGGAATGTATTTATATTCTGTCTTTCTCAAACTGCTAGTCTAAGGTTGAGAAACTTTTTCCCGGCATCTAGGCCGAAGCTATGGTTACTGATTGGTGGTGTGTTTCCCGGAGTTGGTGTAAAACGCTCTGGGTGGAAGCTCCCACACACACACCCCCCGGGGGGGGGGCGGTTCCGGTGTACCCTCTTTCTCCTTCCAATCTCTTTCATCTATTAGGAGTACCTATGAAGTTTTCAGTATTTGAAATGGCAATCTGAATTAGCCAAAACACGGTTGAAACACAATTGCATTCTGTGGCAAACACAGATGGCTCTTGAAGGACTAGAGCAGGGTGCCTGTCACTCAGTGAGCTCCGCCCTCCGCAGTCCCGCCCCCACTTCCTCCTCCCAGCAAAGCCCTCACACATCTCCAGGTTCATGAGCTTTCATTGACTTTCGTGGGTCACGTGGGCCTGGTTCGACTGGCGTTTGCAGAGTGAACTTTAACACGATGATAACCTGATATTCCACAGTCAGTAGCCACCTCTGAATTTTCTGCTCTTGGTGCTTAGAGCTCTCTGGTAGTCACTTGGCTCTTCAGAGTTCACTGAGCTAAATAAGGAATACCATATCCGAAAGCTTATACTGCCGCAGTGATCTGCTTTTCTGTGCTTTCTCCCCGTGTGTAAGCAGACCTTCACAGGAACTGACACCCCATTTCTCTTCACCATCAGTGTGCTGCACTGGGGCAACGTCTGTCTTTAACAAACCACAAAGCTCAGAAGGAATAGGATTAGGGCAGCCACTCATGTCTCCTTTGGTTTCCTTGCTCCAGATTAAATTGAAGTTAACCTTGTTAGTTCCTTTAACAGTCACACCCTGAAGGGTCGTACTTAGGCTTCCGGCTGCCCCTGTACGCTCCCTCCTCCCTTGCACACCTAGGTAAGCCTCTCTATACCTTTCCCATTTCAGGGGTTTCTACAAACAGCACTGAAGAGTCCCGGGCCAGGTATCACTTGAGGCTGCATGCACAAGTGGATGCAAGCAGGGACTTACCCTTCAGCGCAAAAGCATTTTTTTTTTTTTACCTTGCCTTTGGCGCCCCCCCCCCGGGGGTGGGGGGAAGAGGTGTGAGGATGAGAGATGCTCAATCCGTCATAAATGTGGAATTTTACTGTAGCAGGCACTCCTATAGGATAACGAATCCCTAGGAAGGGGATTTTCTAACAAACTGGATCAACCTCACAGAAACCTGGTTTTGAGAGGCAGGACTTAGACTCATAAAGGAGGGGTCCAGATTCCCCACACCAAGTGAGTGGAAAGGGCTTTGAACCTACTTAGAAGGGTACAGAATCTCTCTCCTGTCTCCCATCCCTGTTTAAAACCTCAAAATCAACCAACCAACCAAATAACAAACAGATATCAGGTCTTCTGGGTTCAGGAATTTATGTGCTGCTCTTTGTGATACTAGTCTGGAAGACAAGCTGGCGCTCACTCCTGAAGAGCAGAGAGGTGGCGACTGTCCTATTGTCTCTGCGGTTCCCTCTGCTTTATCAGGACACAGGAGGGGGTAGCATTTATTTTGCCCTCCAGTGCAGTCTTGCCTTTCCTTAAGAGCAAGCCCAGAGCACCAGGGTCACAGTCTCAGGCTGGAGGTGAACCTGTCCTTCCAGTTTGCAGGCTGTGCCATCCACGCCCTGGCACAACCTCTCCCAGTGTTGAACTTACCATTCCACCTATTTGCCTGGCCCTCCTCCCAGGGTCTCAGCCTACATTTTTTTTTTAAATCCTTTTCACGCTTTCTCAGCATGGTTGAGTTTATTTAAAACAAAACACAAAATGAAAAAAACAAAAAACAAAAAACAAACCCCAAAATTATTCTATGAAGGGAGGGCCTCCGTGTGGAGGTGATTTCCTAGGTGAGATGAGAAGATAGCCCACCATCTCACACTTGTCCCTTGTGGCTGGCAAGCATGTGTGCAAACTGGCTAGGCAGGGTCAGAGAAACGGTCAGTTTGTGACCACAGAGCAGGAGATAGCCCACTGGCTCTCCCCAACGAGAGGCATCCCCAGGTCCTAGTGGCACATGCATTAAGCCAACATAATACGCTCTCATATTCAGTTAAAGCCAGCTGTGGGGAGCCCAGCACACTGGGTAGCACACTCGTCTCTTAGGGTGACACGGCTCTCATACCAGATCTGAACACATCTACCAGGGCATACTGAGTCAACACCTGTGACTAAGGTCGGTGTTCATGAGAATTCTTCGGACCTCAAATTTGACATTTAGGGTATGGGTGGAGAATTTCTCCTTTTCTCCCACCACCGAATGAGCCAAATCAAAGTGGAGCTGATTTGGGAGCACCCACAGGTGTAGTAGTTCTACATTCTTACGTGGTAACTCACAAACCACTGGATAAGCAACACTGTGCTAAAAGGAATTTAAGCCTGTCAGGTTAATTACACAATATTAGGTACGAAAACAAACAGTGCAACACAAAACATAGCTACATCATTATTTGCAGTAAATGTTAACTCTAAATAAGTGCAACCTGTCCACAAATGCTTGCTATAAACTAATTAAAAAAAAAACAAAATTTGATGGATAAACATGAAAAAAAAATTCTCACCGAGAATTTTTTTTTTTTTTTAAAATATCAGCACTCATTTAGAGTTCGGGATTTGTGAAAGAAAAGCTTTAAAAAGGAGCAAACCTGATTGGCTGTGGCTGTTGCTGCGAAGGGGACACTTGTTGCAGGAGTTGTTGCTGCAGAGACAGTGGCGGACGTAGCGCTGTGCATCATGGGTACTTTCAGGAGGGGAACCATGGGAGCAATGAACAGGAGGGTGTAGCATTATGGTAATAGAAGTGGTATTGGCATGGTGAATATCAGAGCAGCAAGCCATCATGGGTTAACCAGCAGATGGCATGCGATCACAGTGCAAAGCAAGGAAGCATGGGAGAGAAATAAAAAGGGAAAATAGCTTATTACAAGTACAATTAAAGGAAGTTTTCAAACATAATCAGTGATTCCCAGAAAGACCAAAGAGCATCGCTTTGATCGATGTATTTATAAACGTTTTGTTTCCAACGACAGAACCATTCCCAATTCAGAGGACGACATCGTGACTATAGCTATTGATGTTTCTGAAAACATGATAGGTAGTAGCCAATGAACCAAGTGGACCGATTATAAATTCCAAAACATCACGGGTTCAGCAGGCCTAATTTATTTATCATTGGTGATTCATCAATTGTGATTAAACCAAAAAATATTTTTCTCTTAAATTTGGAAGCACATATGTAAAGTGGAATTTCAGTGGCCCCATGTTTTACTTTGGTCACTAAACAGTGAGGCAAAAGAAATGGCCTTGGTGTAAATTCTAGAGCAGTTACTATGAAGTAACCAGATTCATTTTGCCAATGTTTACTTTCTGAACTCGTAAGTAAAATGGATCAGCTGTCCTGAAGACAGACTTGTGTGCCATGGCCCTGAATTTGAGAAAATACCCCACTATTAAAATTCCCCATCTAAGGGAATGGGGAGGCACAAAAATAAACAAAGCAAAAACAAACAAAAAAACCAAAGCCATTACCAATAAGTCTGCCCTCTATAAAGATAAGTAAACAGGGCAGTTCAGACACTTGGTTTCAAAATTTATCCATGTATAATTTTTTTTCCAAAAATACATACTTCTGGGAAACTCTGATAACTCTAACACACAGCAAAGAGGAGATAAAGGCACACCACTATGAAACTTTAAAACATTGATGAAATTAGCCTGCCTCTGCTTGCCTCATGCTAAACCAGATAAACTATAAAGAGAAACAACACAAATCATTAAAAGAAAAAGCACACTTGCACTTGTGGTTTTACGTCTCTGTGGTGATCGTTCTAGCATCGAGAGGTCACATTAAAAACCATCGCTCTCTTAAATACATAAGCATAGCTTACACGTTAACTCTAAAGCCATTAAGCCTTCAGATCTACTTCCTAAAGCATTCTCTACCGTCTCTGAAATAAATGTCAAACAGTGAAGGCATTGCACATCATATAAAAGACAAATAAAAAAAGTTTGAAACCTACCAATACTGGTAGCGGGTGTCATGCACAAAACTGACCCTGAAGTCATGCAATGGTGGGGAAAAGGTGAATAAAAGGGAAAGAAACAGGTTAGCGGTTTAGAGTTAACATTCAGAGTGAGATCGAAGCACAAGGAGGTTAGTTCACACAGTTTTTAGGGCCGTTCACATTGTCAGTATAGCAGATAGATCCAACTTACTTAAAAGCCAATAAGATTCCAAGCCCCACTCTCTGAGGACATGAACACCCTCCCCTTCTACTCTAGGTCGACATGATCCTAAGGAGGATGGCATGTGATGATACAACTGTATCCTTCTCTGAAGACCTCAAAGGATTCTACACACATGATCAAGTTAACCCTGTCAGGTGGAGAGTAGGTATTTTACAGATGAAAAAATCTGAGGCACAGTAACTCCTCCAAGGTCAGGTGTCAGTGTGAGCCACGGGCAAGGCCGGCAGTAGAGTTCCATGCTAAATCCAGGCCAGAGCTGATGCTCGCCAGAGTGAGCTACACTCCGGAGTGTGCCACGCGCACGACATCGAGTCTGTTTGGTGATGGAATGTGTGTTGTGTGCGATAGCAATGTGAAAAGAAGAACAGTGAGTTGAGATTTCATATCTTCTAAATCAAAGCCCTGCCAGGCAGGTCAGGAAATTCTTGAGCAACGACTTGTGTGCTAGAAATGTAGATGGAATCTTCTGGATGGAACTGCCGCACAGGTCTGGGATCTATTCTGGCTAGGAGACTCGCTGTGACAAAGGGGTGGCACATAACTGTGAAGCCTAAGTACCATATGAGCAAATGGTGGAGATCTGGGACCCTGGTGAGAGATTTTGATCATGGCCATTCCAAGGAGGCGTCTGAGGGATTGAAGAGCTAGGTAGCGGAGAGTTGGCTGGTCTCTGGGTTAGTGGGAGAAGGAGGTCAACTTCAGTGCTTCTTTGGCAAGAACTATGTTATCCGTGAACAGTCTTAATGATGTACACGTGTCATGGAATTCTGACTGAACAGCGATGCAAATCAGGAGGGCAGAAAAAGATGTACTGGGAGCTAGCTCTGAGGGATTGCCTGCCACTGGCTCTGTTCCTCAGAATGTAAACAAAGGCAATATAAGGATTCTTGGAAACTCAGGGTCATGAAGGTGTCAGAGTGGTATCCTCAAAGGAATGTAGGTGCATCTGCTGAAGGTCTCAGGACTACATGCTGAGATGTTAGACGTGAATCTGGAACTCAGTATCTTCTTCACATTCCTAAGAACTTCTTGCCTGACCTACCCTTGACCATGTTGGCATCACTGATTTAGGAAAAGACTATCCAAGCAGGCTACTGCTGGCTTCTTTCTTTCTTTTATTTATTTATTTGGGTTTTTGTTGTTGTTGCTTTTACCAGAGATGTGGCAGTACATCCAATTTGGCACACGCACCGAGACACACACACACACACACACACACGTGCTCACATGCAGCTTGCACGACCTCCTCCTCCATCCCCATCTCTCTACTTCCACAAACATCTAGAAAGTTCCCTGCATCGCACTTTAATTTCCTTGATCCCGTCTGCCCCCTCAGTCCTTCAATCCTCTTCTAGCTGGTTTCATTCTCAATCTGTTATACCTTTATCCAGTTTCTAGGATACTTTGCACTTCCCTATACCTTGCATACTAAGCAACACACACACTTCTAAAAGCTTCTGCTGAATTTTTTCCCTCTATATATGTGCTGGAGTTTTTAAGAGCCTGTCCTGGGTTCTTTTTATTTAATTTTTCCTGCTCTGTAGATCTTCTATGAGTGTCAGCTCATCCATTCCAAGGCTCTCAATGACCTCACGGCTTCCACGTTTTGTGCCCTGCCAGATCGAAAGCCTCTCTACCTAACTGTTCTCCTGTCCTCCCCACCTGGGTTCCACGAGGGTCTCCAACGGAACACGCTAAGCTCTGCTCTTTCTCACCTGGTCGCCTCCACATCTGGAAACACGTGACAGATATCATCACGCGTGCGATGCTTCAGCTCAACTCTTACGTGATGCCATTTTTGCCTCATGCTAGTCTCAGGTCCAACTCCCCGCTGAGCCAGCACGGTGCTGCTTCTGAGCAGGCGAGGACCCGTCTGCCGAGCCATGACTTTGGCTGCTCTGCAAGGTCCCTTCCACTACTAATGTCAGCTCTGCAACAGCATCCTGTCTGGCCTTCCTGCTCCTCCCTGTTCCAGGCTCTACTCTGCTGCCACAGTCACTCCACCTCTAGGAAGGCTTTGCTGCTTTGAGGATGGAGACTCTTCTAGGCCAGGCCCTGACTACCTCCCCACCGCAGCCCCCGTCCCTGGTACCAAGGTCCATCTGGATGGACCTTCATTGCTTTCAACTGAATACTTCATACTTTTAATCTAATTTTGGCCCCACCCCCAATCTAGAATACCCTTTAACCACTTTCTTTCCTCGGGTGTCAAAGCATGAGTCATGTCTTCAGAAATCATCTCATCTTAATTTCCCCATCTCCCCCAGTCACCTAAGTCAGTTTCCATCCACATTTCTATTTAACTATTTGAACTCTGCCTTTTCAGTCGTACTACGCTACATTTTAATAACCCATTTATGTTAGTGTTTAACACCTTTCTCATTCTGCTGTGGACTCAAAAAAGGCAGAGATCCCACTTAACTAGATGCATAGGGCACCTTGGGGTACCCCTGTGTTGGGGTCAATGTTCCAGCCCACTGTAAAAAGCACTTTGGGGGAAAGCTTAGTCCTGAAGGTTATTAAAGGGTCTAGTCTGTAAAATATTCCACTTTAGAGTTAACCATGTTAGGCTTCAAAGTCACTTCTGAAACAAATCCCCCTTTATTCTTCCTGTGTTCTGTAGTGATCAGGTTTTATCAAGGGCTTCCTGGGTTACACTATGTGAACCTTCAGACACTGCTCCTGCAGCTCCAGAGGGCAGTGTGTCACTCTGGCTTGTGTTCTGGTTGTGGGAGGTGCTTGACCGTGCTCCTTCACTGGGCTCCTCTCTCTGCCAGCCAAAAGTGAGGTGTACATGGGACACACGGAGCTTAGGACATGTGGACTGCTCTCTTAATGCCAGATTCTGGTTCTGCTCTGCGTTGCAAGCAGTGTCCCCACTTTTTACCTAGTTCTACCCTCTGCTATTCCCACAGATCCTGCGAGTAATGTATGCTATTACTACAGGGAATGGTGCTCTATTCTTCAAACCCACTCTTGTCATACCTGTCCAGGATGTTCTTCCCCTAACAGTGAAATCTTACCTACCCCCTTAAAGTCGTTAGCAAATTCTCCTGCTTTGGAAAATCTCCCTGTTCTGTATTGTTCATGCTAGCATCTGCTTAAGATGAACACCGTGCCTCTCACCCTTCCACCCCAGCTCAACCCTCTGTCTCGTCCTTCATACTGTAGACTCTGGTTTTTACCCAGCTCTGGGCCCCTTTACATTTTCATTGTGAGTCTGCAACTCAGACCATAACACATGCTTAAGGAATGCTTGCTGAACCGAATAGAGTCCATACGTCTTGAATTTAGACAGACGGTTTCCACTGAAGGTAAACCTTTTACAAGCGTGTGAGAAACTTTATGTAACACTTATGGTTTCTCATTATTCAGGAATGTCTGGCCTAGAACCTTCCACACGCACTCCCAATGTAATGAAGTATTTTAAGGAAGGGCCTGCCTGCACTGTCTTTATTCTGACCTGATCAGCGTTTCACCAGGATGCTGATATTCTGGATAAATTAGCATCTCAAACATGTGCTTGCTTCCTTCCTCCATTGCACAGATACTTCATCTCAAGCCTCTGTGAGCCAGAACTAGCTGAATAATTCTTAATTGTGTGTATGCCATTTTGTAGTGTAAACACAGCCTCAGTTTTTCCATCTGTAAAATGCAAATAACTTCTCGCCACTGACAGAACTGTGCTGTCTTGAAGAACAATCACAGTGTGTTCAAGAATACTTAGAGTAATTCAGAATAAACTTGCCACAAAGATGCCCAAAGCTACTTATCACATGGTTGTTTCTTAGACCATGTGTGATTCTGCCACTTTCCTATCATAGCAAGGGAAATGTATAAACTTCTTGGTTAAAATAAATCATATAAAATATTTTTTTAAAAAAGAAAGAAACAACAGAAAAAAATTCCATCCACCGTGGTTGTGGAGAAAAATTCCCATATCCTATGTCTTACATTGAAATTTAAAGCCTAGAGGCAGATTTCCTAAGGTCCAAATTCACATCTTGTCAGTGGGAGGATTTTAGTTCATATTAAAGTTTTGCTATGCATGCCCTTTCACTGTAGGTAACTATCCAAGAAGACACACATACAAAATGCTTTTGATCCATATGTATGAAAACTTCTTATGTAAAACATTAACAGAAAGATTAAAAAAACTGTTCATTGAAAATATTGGGTTGACCATCTGCTAAAAATCACCAAACAGTGTCATCACCCGATCAGCAGAGGTTTAAAAACAACCAGGGCAAATAATTATCACTGCTGTCATTTTTTATATAAAGTTGGAAACATGGTTTATAAAAAAAGATTCCCTGAAGCAGACAAGCAAGAAAGCCTACCACAGTCGTGGAGATTTTTCTGTGTAACTGGGTAAGAACTTATGCTGAATTTCTTTTAATAAAATTATCTTCCCTTCTATCACCTTCAGGGAAGTATAGTGAATCTCTTGGCAGTTCAAATACCACTCCTGTACACAAAATTCACGTGGTTATCCACTGTGATCTTTATAGCATATAGCAAGTATGCTATAAACACTTGTAATTCACAGAACTAACCTGGTTACAGTCCACCTTAGGCTCCCAAGGCTACAGAAAGTTGCCAACACAGCTGAGCTGTTCCCGGGGAATCCACCAGAGGGCGAATAGACACAGCCCAGCTAATAGGGACTATTTATCGTTACATATCCACAGCATTGGGCTAGCTTAAACTATGCTAATCAACCCCCCCCCCTTAGTAAATACTTAAGGACATCTTTACAGATCTTGGAGTAGGGACGATTTTGATGTATTAGCCAACCAGTCCATACTGGATTGGGGTATTCCACATCCTGTAAAGGGCCTCACTGGTATTCCCAGGAGACGGTAACATCTGTATTCCCGTTCTTCAGAAACAGACTTGTCTTTCATAGGTTTTCATTCAGCATTTTTTTTCTGTCTCTTAAAGTATACAATGGGCACAAGGTCTACAATGAGACGCTTGTAGTAACCATACAGGATCCTCAGGGTGAGCTGACCTTCTGGTAATTATGTTATTTCAGGTGCGTTACAATCACAACTATGGCTAAGCTAAGACAGCGTGGAATGCTATTAATTAAGGTCGCAATGGGGTAAGATATGAAAGTATTTTAATATAGATCCAGAACTCATGTACTTTCTGACAGTGCATTTCTATTAATATAGATTTTCTCAGTTACTAATTCATTTAAAATGCTAATTCATATAGGTTACCATTCATTTATAGTTTTTATACAAAAACTTACTGGAATAAAAACTAGCTACCTCCTAAACTAGCGTATCCTAATGCTCACAGACTATGGACTATTAAGATTAATATATCTAATCACATTGATAATTAATGGCAATGTCTCCTTGCTGCGATGGGACAAAGAATATGGGCTTGGGAAAACCCGGTGGATGTTCTTTCCAACAAGGTTTTAGTCACAGAGACTAAAAGGTCAAGCGAGGAGGGCCATGTTCGTGAGGGTGTGTGTGTGGGCGTGTGCGGAGGCGTGTGCATGTGGCTGTGTCTGCCATCTCTGAACTGGGCAAACTATGGCAGGCGGGGAGGGGAGTCAGGATGGGTAAGTGTTACGTTGTTTTTCTTCACGTGAGTTATTTTTCAAGCCACTTCAAAAACAAAACCCCACTTGAATCTGATTTCGGGGAGAAGTCTGTAGACTCCCCGTGGGGGCCAGTGGCGGTGCTGTAATGTTGTGTAAACGGACCAGGTACTGGAACACCAGCCTGGCGTTTGTGTCAGCTCTGCCACCTTGGAAAGTCACTTCGCATTATCCTGGGGGCCTCAGTTTTCTCATCTGTAAAACAGTCCACTGGATGAGGAATTCATGAAGACCCTTCTGCCCGTGAGACCCTGTGGTTAACAGACGGTCTCCAGCGAGTGGTAGGCTAAGGGGCTGTAGCCCCTCCTCTCATCACTCATTGGCTTAGAAACGGAGGACGAGCACTCCAGATAGCTGTGAACTTGGTGAGAGTGGAGAAGGATGAAGAGAGAGATAGAATGGATATAAAAATACGAGCAGAAGATTTCATTTGAGTAGCCTTAGACTTTTTAGTGCTCTGAATAGAAGGGAAAAAATGGTTAGTATTTACTGGAATTTATATTTTTAGGTCATTGAGTGTTAAGGACAAATTTCAATTATCTCGTATATATAAAAAAAATCTTGCTTACATAAACTACTTTGCAGAGCTTGTGTAAATAGAAGAGACCCAAAGCTTTGACCCGATCCCTGTCTCTCAAGCTAAATCCCACCAAACACTTGGCTTTAGAACGCTAACTGCCTTCAGTTATCAAAGCAAGGTCAACAGGTCTAGGTAGCCAGGGCTGTGGTGGGCCAGGCTGTATTTGCACCTTCTAAATGCAAACTAGATGCTACCAAACAGCTTAAAGAGATGAGAAGGAAGCACATGACCGGAAGGACACAGGACACAGACATGGAGAGTAAGGGCACGTACCTGTAGGAATAAACGCCGTGTGCTGCTGCAACTGTGCACTGGTTAGAGCCTGCTGGTAGTGCAAGACGCTGGGGTTGAAGACCGTGCTGGCTCCATTGCTTTTTTCAAGTGCTTGTCTCTTTGGTAAAGGATGGAGAGCACCAGGAGGGAAGGCCTGGAAGTGAAGAATTCGATACGATGTGTCCAACTTAAAGCAAGCCTGTGTTCCACGTCCACAGAGATCATCAACTGCAACATTCTTTTTTTTTTTCTCTTTCTTTCTTTAAAAAAAATGACAGCTAAAGAGATGCCTCTGCCATGCACCTTAATTTAAACAGCGGCAATGTCGAATGAGTGAGAATTTGTTATTGAGAGCGGAAGCATGAATTCTGTAACCCAAAAAGAGTAGCATCTCAACTAAGGAAAAGAAAAACTATCAAGCAACAACAATGGAAAAATGGCTTCAGCTTTAAAAACTACACTAAGGGAGAGAAAGGAGCGTTTGCGTTATTATTAATATCTATTCCTTAACTGAATGGCAGTCTCTTGAATTTAAAGGTTAATAAGAATTACAATGAACATCTTTTTCTGAGTCACATGTTTTAAATTTGCTTCACTCTTTTGGAAAAGGTATTATTAAAATTTTGTTAGATTTAATATTTATTTCTCAGATTACATATGCAAATGAGATGACTAAACACTTATTGAATTCCTCCATTTTAAAATTAATAATAATGATTGGCTGCAACCAGTATTTTACATACAAATCTCAGCTGGTTCTCTGAAAAGCTACATGCAAAGCGAAAGGTGAAAGGTCAAAGTACCAGGTCTACAGTTGCTTCGAGAGGTCGCTTCAGTGCTTTGGCAGTCGACTGAGTCTTTTAATAACAGGCAGCGAGCACATGATGGCAGTGGGCCAATGGGATTCAAGCGAATTAACATACAGGTAAACAGCAAGCAGAGGTGCATCATGGGAACGGCATTGCATTGTGGATAGGTGAGAAGGAAAAAAATATTCTGAATGCAATATACAACGTACAAAACACTAGGCATGCATAACAACAAAAATGTTCTCTAAAGAAATGAATATTACACCTTAAATTAGTATCGAAGCAAAAAACGCATCTACTATACCTTAGTTAAAAGCATATAAGAGAGTAAAATATAGATGTTTGAAATTCAGGAAAGTTAATTAAAACAGCAGCTCGCATACACACCATAAGCACTTTTTAATATTGCTTCGGGGCGGGGGGGGGGAATGCAAAACTTTTAAGGACCGTAGGGCTGGAGAACATCTGATAAGTTAGTTCCGATACAAAATAATGAAGAAATCAAGTACATCCCAATTTTAAAAAAATGTTTTTTTTCACTTAGCTATGTTTTGATTCAGATTAACCTAACAAAATGAAGTGGCAAACTGAGACAGAAAAAAAATTCAGTCAAAAAATATTCAAACACAAGGTTATTTACGCAAAACAGTTTGGGTTTGGGTCATTATTTTTTGGCTGAATCACCTGGGAGGTTGCCTCAGGTCCTGCCTTCATTCTGCTAGGGTGGGTCCCAGACCTCGGACAGTTCGAATTTAAACAGGAACTTTCCCAGCGTTTCACTTTTACTCTGCTTCATTTCTCAATACTAACTTATCATCCGTTCTGTTTCTACCAGATTTGAAATGATAATTTATTTCAAACAACTTACCGGATTATACTAAGAAAATACCCTTTAAAAAGGCATTTCACGTCCTTGGATATTAAAATGATCTTTAGTAGTACTATCTGTACTTTTAGCTAGATCAGGGGTTAACCAGTTGATGACAAGTGGGACTTTCACTAGAACAGCTAAAATGGCAGAACGCTGCCTTCAGACAAGCGGAGTGCTGCCTTCAACTTACAACCACACTTCTAGGAAGATAGCTTCATTTGGAACCAAGGTAGTATTGGATATGGACTGATTTAGACCTCAATGCAAAAAAAAAAAAAAATCTCTTCTTTTTGGTTGTTAAAAGGTGGGAAAATTCTATGATAGGATTCTGTGGAAGTAAAGAAGTCCAGGAAGCAGTTTCAGTGCAAATGGGAACAATGACCATCCCCCTTTGATGGTTACACAATAGGTAAATCCCCAAGGTTTGTCTGACAGAATTCAGTCTGAAGTTCTGTGGGAGAAAGGTAGTGTTTGAAACAAACAGAGACGGTGCTCTGCCCTCAAGACGGGAACAGTTAATGCTATTTTCCCTAGCAAATGTAGGGTTGCTCATCATTCCACGATTCAGGATTTCAAAAAAAAAATGTGAGGGGAGAGCTTAGGAGTCGAGGACCTTGGAGAAAGAGACTAGAAATAAAATTGAAAGAATTGTAGGCACAGAAACCCCAACAGGGACTAGATTGTTTTAGAAAGTAGTTTTGATAAAGGTCATTGAATAATAGGAAACTGATTAAAAACAAATGGAATATTGAAAGCAAAAACAGCCCAATCTCTTAGGTATTTCTTTTTGTTTTGTTTTTGAGACAAAGTCTCACTTTTTAGCCCAGATTGGCCTTGGACTCACAGCAATCCTCCTGCATCAACCCTCCAGAATGCTAGGATTAGAAGCTCGGACCACAGTGCTAAGCAATTCCTGGATATTATTAAATGTAAGTTCAGTAAACTTCCATAACTCCATTCTGCTTAAAATCTTTCCCCTCTATACAGTTTCCCATGGTTAACTAATGCAGGGTCTGCTTGATTTCATTCATGTATGTGTGTGCACCTCTACACAAATGCAAGATGGCACATGAGGGGTGGCGGAGGATGATTTGTGGGAGACAGTCATCCTCCCACTGTGTGGGTCCCGGGAACTGATCTCAGGTTATCAGGGAGCAAATGACCACTCACTGGGCCTTCCCGCTGGCCCTCACAGGCTTGTGGTTTTTGAGTCTCAACTAATCGTGTTTCACTGAAGAGGGCTCCATGGTTGCTCTCGTAGGTCACACTGCAATGCTACCGCAGGCAGAGCCCAAAGTCATTCTGTCCTTAACCTTCAGTCTCAAGTTTCCCACTTTTCTAGCCCTTGGGATTTAGCAAACAAATTTCCTAGTGGGTGGGTCTTTTTTGACTTGCCTTTTAGAAGAGTCTCTAAAGGCTGGTGTACAGCAACAGCATTTTAATGCAACAGAGCATCCTTTAGTGAGTTTTCCAAGCAGAATAAGTACTGCTAGGTATTTCTTTTTACGGCAGTCATAAGGATGTTTAATGGTCTGTTTTGTTGTTGTTGTTGTTTTCTTTTAGGTTGTTAAAACCTGATCTTTACACTTTAAAGTAACTTAGGAGCTAGTGTAAAGTAAGAATAGTGAGATTTCTCTCTTTTCCACTGCACAGTGTATTTCTATTAGATGCAATTCTCTTGTAAGATACAATGAGATTTTGTATGAAGTATGAAGGGTTTCATACATATCAAGGCTTTATATAATGCACATACAGCACACACATAGACTGTTTTTAAGAAGCCTGTGTAGATAAATAATTACCTCACCACAGCCTTTGCTGGCACAGAGCTACCGCACCAGGTGAGAATGCCCGCACTGAACGTTCGTTCACCTGCAGTGAGCGACTGACCTGCAGGCTCAGACCTCAGCTCAGGGACGGAGCAGTCCTTTGTGTGGTGGGAGCCTGTTTGGCACCAGTGCAAGAAAAGGCAGTTTAACCAGAACCCTACTGCACGCCAGATACTTGGGCTCTTTTCTTGCTGGCCTTGTCTCTATTCCTGACCCTCTACCGCCTAGGTCTGAACGGACGGACACAGGGGATGAGACTTTATGAGAAGCTGAGATTTCTTTTTCACAGTCAAGGCACCATCACACTGCAGGTCAAGGTGAGAACAACTGTCCATGCCAGCATCCGAGGTGAGGACCAGAGAAGTCAGGAGAGCCAGGGGAAACAATCAGAAGTGCTGGTTTACTGGTCATAAGATGAGTCAGACAGAAGCGTGGGCTCGGAGTTCCGGTGAGTGTTTTCCGCAACAACTGAAACTTATCTGGCTGACGGCAGCTTGTCCTGTTACCACTTCTTTCCATCGCCCTCCATCTTGGTTTATGTGAACAAAGACTACACGTGAAGATCAAATATTCTTTGTGTTAAAACTACCAAAGGGTACCTCCAACGAGCTCACTCTCAGGTCTGAAAAATTGTCATGAGTGAGATGCTCATATTTTAAGAGGTATTACAAAAGAGTAAGGCTCAAATGGAGAGAAATGCCTCTCTTTTCAAGATTCGGAGCTTTGCATTCTTTCTTAATGCCTGACTATTTAAAATAAAAGGGAAGATCCCTGGGCAGTAATAAGAACCTACACCATAGAAGTGTGCCATCTTCAGCTAAGGAAGTCGGCTGAATGGAATGTTAACATTTTCAGTTGCACCCAGCTCTCCATTTGTCCTCTAAATAAGGAAATAGAATAATAGACTTTCTGCACTGTTCTGGCTAATCTTGCCTGTTCGGTTCATCAAACCTAGGCTGGTTTCAAATAAGCCCTTCACATTAACTCTAAAGACATGACAGATTCAGTAATCTTCCCATCACTGTCACAAGGGAGCTGGCATTGTTCTGAAACTACATTGCTTTCCGTCGCCTCCGAAGATGCTTCGAAATCCTGTGACTGCTCAGCACTCCAAATTTGGGCACAGTGTAACAATCCAAGAAACTATGGTAACTGACTCTCGCAGCATCTACTGCAGTAACCTTCCTGCATTCTGATGAGCTTACGTGAGAATGTGGAGGAGGGCCGGTGGCAGAGCTCAGCTGTGGCTTCACACTGTGGGGCTTTGGGGAAATGGACACTTCTGCTCATGTCTCCACCACCCTGAGTCACCTACCGCTGACTATGTCGGTACACTGCCCCTTCTGGACTGGATTTGGTATTGATTGTGTGTACTGGAACTCAGACTTCTAGCATGACAAAGTCAGGGCTGAGCATGGTAGTCACCCTGACTACTGGGTTTTTAATCTCCTCAGGTACTTGAGTGAGAGGGACAAACATTTCCAGATTCATCTCCAGAGCTCATCATGTGAAAGACAGCCACTGTGACCCAGGGTAATCGGCTCCTATCACTTTGACCATAGAGATATAGCCACAAAGACAAATGGCAATGATTTCTCCCTTAATTAGAACCTCTGTTGAAACATTGTTTCCTCTCTCATCAGGTGTAAGGACGTATCCCTACAGATGGCTGTGTCTTTGGGAAAGGCTGACCTCAGTGAGTAGAAGTGACAAGCCAATGGGGATGGAAGGGAGAAAGGGGAGACAGACCTGGTAGCCACCCCCAGCATTCCCAAGCCGTCTTTCTCTCTTCCTTGAAGGTGTTACATGATGCAGAAAAGTCAACTTGGCCAGCTAAGCAACTGTCTCCATAGCAGAGTCCTGGTTAGGCCAAGGAGTGCCCTAAGTCCGAGTATGGCTTATAAAATGAATGCCATGCAGGAACCTTGCTGGCCAAGAATCAAATCGAAGAGTGGTAAATTGGGGTTGGTCTGAAAAACTGACTACAGAGAAGACTCTCACTGAGTAAGACATTCACTAAGTAGATGGAAACCGAGTCCTCTACACTCACAGACTTAAAGGACTTATTTTCTCTAAAGACAATTCACTTTCATATAGGTTGAATTATGTGTTTTTATCTTTGCATACTTCTCCCTTGTTCTCAAGTATACTGAGGTTTAGGGTTTTACTTCCACTAAACCCTTAATGGGAACACTTCCCTCTCATGTGGATGCATTTGGTCCCACGTGTAAAGGAATGGAGAGATTGAGTGTAATGTCTGAAAACTTTCAAAGGACACAGGACACTTGAGAGATAGTCTGAACCATTTGCAGTGCTTGTGGAGACCAGAAGAGGGCGCTGGGTGTCCTAGTACCAGAGTTAGAGACGGTTGTGAATCATGTGGGTGCTTAGGATAGAACTTGGGTCCTCTGGAAGAGCAGCCAGTGCTCTTAACCACTGAGCCATCTCTCAAGCACCTTGACTATGCTTTTAGGTGCCTTTCATCTCTGTATTACTATCTATTCTTGCCCAGGGCCGATTGGCCTCTGTGTCCTTCCTTCTCCCACTCAGAGCCCCTGGAGCCCACCATACTTCCCATCCTGTGGCTGACAAGCAGGTGCTTGAGGGCTGGCAGGCTCTAAATGGGTTCTATGAGTGGATGCGATGTGCCCACTGGACATTTAAAGACTTCTGACCAGCCAGATGTCTCGCTTTAAAGTAAAGTCATTAGAAATGTCTGCAACCTAATGCCCAGGTTCTCAGCTGTGGGTATGCACTGGAGTTGAGTCACCCGAAAGATTCAGAGGGCCCAGGGCCTGGCCCCTGCCCAAACCATAGCACTCCACCAAGCTGCTGTGCGGTTAGGCAAAGCCTTTCCGAACCCTTCAGTTGATTCCTAAATACACCCAAGCTTGAGGAGTGGTCTGGTCATGTGACTCTCAAATGTCAACATGCATACACAACATCTGGGAAGTTGTAAATGGTGTGTGTGTGTGTGTGCGTGTGTGTGTGGATGTGTGTGTGTGTGTCTGTGGATGTGTATTTGCTAGGAGTCAGAACCTGCCCCCGCCCCCCAAGCTGGAGTTTTAGCTGTTGTGAGCCACCTAATGTGAGTGCTGGAAGCCAACCCCAGTCTTCCCAAGGACTGTCCACACTTAACCACTGAGCTATCTTTCCAGGCCCTAACTGGGAATTTATTTTTTAAAAATTAAACTTCTGACCCCGAGACTCTAGGTGAGACTCAGATTCTGGTGTCTTCATAGGCTCCCAGGTGATCAAAATGACAATGCTTCCTGGGCCAAGGGGGCAGCTGGAGGCTGTGAGATTCAGGAGTGATAGCAGCATTGGTTCCTGAGGGACAGTGAGGAGAATTAAAGGGCTAGCCTGGGTTATAGGTCTTTTACTTCGTTTGTTTTAGCGCCAGATAGCTCAATTCCATTTCATCCTTCCCTGAGTTGTTGCTGTGCTTGAAATCTCGGTGTTGTTGGCAGGCAGCACAGCCAAGAGGAAATGGGAGGAGAAGCTAGTGACTGACAGGGCCACTGGTTGCTGGGCATCTTTGAAGGTCACCCCCTTTTCCCCAAACTGACTTCAGCAGTGGGATGTACCACTTGCTTTGTCTGCTTTCTGAGTTTCTGCCTGTCTCCTGGTTCACTGCAGTGAGGACCTGGGAGGCTGAGAGGCCAGATTGCAGAGGGGACAGAGCTCACAGCCCGGGTTCCCTGCACCTTGGGGATTTAGTTATTGTGAAGGGAAGGAAGGGCAAAACAGAACAAAACAAGAAGGGGTGGGGGATGACAACAGAGCTTAGGCAGCGGAGCAGCGGGAATGGCAGCCTTGTCTCCCAGCTGTCCGAGGCACAGCTCCTCCCCACCCGCAAGCACCACCCGCGGCCTGGGAGGCGCAGCGGTGCGGGCGCGGCCCGCGCACTTACCATGACTGTGGCCGCGGCCGCGGCTGCCTGGGCGGCCACCGCGGCCTGGTTGGCTTGGTGCTGCGCAGCTTTGATTTTGGCCTGCAAGTGTGCAGGAGGGTGAAAATATTTGCATTTCTCCCTCATGCAACGCCCCTTTATGTAATCCATACAAACGGTTACGGTGTTGTCGTTTGTGTCGATCATGGTGCTGTCTGCCGGGTGTGCAAAGCGGCAGTCTGTCTCTCCCCGGGCACAGTTTCCTCGCTGGAACTCCCTGCATACCTGAGACAACGGGAAAGAGCAGAGCGCTGCAGAAGAAAGCCTGGTGGCCACCACCGCGCCAACGGAGGGGACGGTGGGGGAGACGACCAGGAGCAGGGGGAGGAGGTGGAGGAGGAGGAGGAGGAGGAGGAGGAGGAGGGAGGCGATGAGGAAGGAGGATAAGGAGTCCCTTCATGGTATCTTTAGGTTCAGAGGGTAAAACTGTTATGATCTAGAACCCAAGTTACCAGAATTGCTAAAGAATTAATTTTGGTTTTGTTTTGCCCCCTTTTCTAGGGTGAACATCGAAATGGAGAAATCAATCTGAAATCTGTTCTTTACCTAAAACAGCAAAGGAAGAATGATTGAACAATGACACCACTGTTCCTGCGAAGTATAGCATATTTGTTTCCATTACTTACTTATGTCTTTGAGTGCCTGTGTGGAAACAGTTTTACAACACAGCATACATCTACCCATCATACAGGACGCATCTATGTGTGTGCATGTGTCTATCAATGAATCAATGAATCAATCATCTATTGATTGTCTTCCTGCCTTCCTTTTTACTATGCTTATGTGGCCACAGTTATGTAATTCACACACACACACCATCTTTTCATTTATTTTTCTTCTGTCCCCTCCATCCCCCTTTCTTCCCTTTTGGTTCTCTGTAGTCACTCTATCTACCTATGTCGTCTTACAATGTTTATGTGCTGGTGTTCTCTCTCTCTCTCTCTCTCTCTCTCTCTCTCTCTCTCTCTCTCTCTCAGTACCCCCTACTCCAATAATACCTCTGGGGTGCTATGTACTCCTGGTACAGAGCATGGTTAGGTTGTACACAAGCTACCTCTCTGAGGATGGGGGCAAAGCTCCTGACTGAAGATTCCTGAACACACCCCCCCCATTCTACAAAGGTATCACAGGTAGAGTCACCAATCACAGGACATCACTTAACACTTGCGACATCATCGTTTTAAACTCGCTGTAGTATTTTTGATCACTCCCAAAGAAGAATAAAGATGAGAGAGAGAGAGAGAGAGAGAGAGAGAGAGAGAGAGAGGAAAAATATAGTAAGAGGAAAAAAATGAAAACAAACAGAAGGAACAGAGAAGTTAGAAGCGTTGATCTCAAACAACTGGACCTCTCTATCCTCTGATCCCTGCAGTGAGCTAAGACTTTACTATATAGCTACATTCTGTAGACATCGCGTACTCTTCATTCTAGATGGTATAAAATAAAAAAAGCCTACATATATTACTTATATAATTCATCCTGATATAAATATCAGCAGGAAAGAGCCCAGAGAATTGTGGAGTTGCTTCTCCTGGGCTCCAGTCCCATAGCTAGTAAATGTAAGCATTGGTTTGTTTCCTGATCACCAGTGCTGAAGGGACAGAGATATGAAGGTCAAGTCTGTGAGAGTCTGTCATTTCTGAGAAAGTACTTCACTGACCTATGGCTAAGCCAAGGTGACAGGTATATAGTCTGAATCTCAGAGTTGTTCCCAATTTTTTCCTGTTTGGGTACTGGCCAATGTCTCACCATCAGTTACAAATATTTCTAAACTAAAATCTATTCAGATATTCATCTAGGTTCTGGTTTTGCTCATTCTGTTTTTCAACAGAATCTCTTGGAGCCAAGGCTAGCTTCAGAGTCACCATGTAGCAGAGGCTGGCCTCAAACTACCAATCCCCAAGCCTCTGCTGGGCAGTGGTGGTGCACACCTTTAATCCCAGCACTTGGGAGGCAGAGACAGGCAGATTTCTGAGTTCGAGGCCAGTCTGGTCTACAGAGTGATTTCCAGGACAGCCAGGGCTACACAGAGAAACCCTGTCTCAAAAAACCAAAAACCAAAAAAACAAAAAACAAAACAAAACAAAAAACCCCAAAAATTCAAAAACAAAAAACACCTCCTCCTCCCCCACAAAAAAAAAAAACAAAAAAAACAAACCCAATCCCCAAGCCTCTGCCTCCCAAGTGCTGGCTCACCACATCCAGGTTATCGAAGCTCTGAGTCCTGCCTGTCTGACCCTATCAGCTATAACTGGAGTTCACAGATGTCCTGTGTGCAGCCAGTGTCCTTCCTGGTATGGAATAGTCAAAGACTGGTCTGTTAAGGTCATCTGTGAGTCACAGGTACCTTGTATACCAGTCCTGTAGAAAAGACCTCTAGTTCCCAATCTTTCTCATTTCATTTGGTTTTTGCTGTCATAGCCTGAGCACCTACGCTCCCTCAGCCCCAGCAGGGGGAGGCCAAAACACTTCCATTCTTAGAATAGGTCTCAGTTATCCTAGGCTAGCCTACAGTTTCCCAAACATTAGTGACTGGTTTATAGTCTCTTCATCTAAAGATCCATATACTCTGGATAAACTCAGTGGAAAAAAAAATGTAGTTTTGAAAATATTTGTAGTTTGACATCCTGAATTCTAAAACATTCGCCAGGGGCCAAGCAGTAAACATTTCTTGCCCCCAAGATATATCTGGTTAGTTTTTAAATGAATGCACACTGGAAGAATGTTCCTTAGCAGGTCTGTATTCTAAGCATACAGAGATTACCTAACAATTCTCATCAATAATGGGGCTAAAGAAAGCCTTTCAGAAATCTATCGGAATCGTTACATAACCGTATGAAACGCCCCATTGTCTATCGCAGGGATAGTGGAGCAAGACTGATAGGAAAGCCCTTGGCTCTGATTAAAGAAAAATTTTATTCAACATAGTCTGGGATGATTTGCCTGATCCAAGTGTGAAAGTATATGTAAAGTGTAAAAATACATGCACTTAATCCTTTTGTTTTGTTTTTGTTTTTCGAGACAGGGTCTCTCTGTGTAGCCCTGGCTGTCCTGGAACTCACTCTGTAGACCAGGCTGGCCTCGAACTCAGAAATCCGCCTGCCTCTGCCTCCCAAGCGCTGGGATTAGCTCCACCACCGCCCGGCAATCCTTGTGAATATTATAGAACATTCAGATTTAAAGACAACCAAATTGACTCGGGTTATACTTTCTGCTGTTTACCAATAAAGCTGTTAAGTAAGACACACAACAGCATCCATACTTGATTCATATAACTGTTGGGGGCTCAAGTTCTGTTTACTTTGTCGAAGTGCTTCCATTTCCCTGACCTTTTGGGCTTCTGACCATTTCCAGAACTTTCTGGAGTCCACTAAAAGCTATCGCTGCTGAGCACAGCACGTAAGACCAAGAGCTAACTCTATGGCTTACATCCTGATGACGAGCACAGCACGTAAGACCAAGAGCTAACTCTGTGGCTTACATCCTGATGACGTCTATATTCTATTGGTGGATATTTATTTAGTGTTTCGAGACAGGGTCTCACTCTGTAGCCCACAGTGACCAGGAACTTCTCTGTAGCCTGCTCTGGCCTTGAACTTGTGGCAAGCTCCCCACACCAGCTCCCTGGTGCTGTGGTTATAGACACAAGCCACCATGTCTAACTTAATGTTTTAGTCTTACACATAAAACCTAAGCATTTGATTTTTGTTTATATCAAAGCTGTTCTTTGTCTCTGGGTTAATTTCCTTTATACGAGACATTAAGTTTATAGCACGGAATCGCGGGTACGTGGGACTGCAGCGATGTGTGCACGCACATGGACTTTCTACAGGATGAAGTTATTTGACAAGCATCTATCCACTCTCACAGACACACACACTTCTATCATCAACGCATCTCCAAACGCAAACATAATTGAAATACCTCCAGCTTATCAGTCCTGAGAAGTTTCTGAGTTGCAGTTGAGCCCGGGACAGTGACCGGTGGACTTCCGGGAACAATGACAGGTGTAGTGGGTAGAACCTCTGTTGGGACTAAGCCAACTCCAGGGGTGACAGGCGCTAAGTAAGGAGCAAAGCTAATGGCCGCATTTGTCCCTATGGTGGGACCTACAGGAAACGTGGGCTGTCGAAGGAGAACACAGGAAACACTCTTTTAGTGCAGAACTTACCAGCAAGCGTCATTTGAGCAAGAATTCACACAGTCACTAGTAAATGCTGACAGAAATGTACCCACTGCCTAGAGTATCCTTCATGTCAGTTCTACAGTTCAACTCTGAATTGCAAATTTCATTAATCACTCTCTCTTTTGTTTTTCTTTTGCTCCTCAGAAATGAAAACATCACAGAGCCCAAACCATATAAACGTATCGGAGAGCATCAGGGAAACCCAATGCCGAGGAACGGGTTAAACAGAGTCTTCTGTAAAAATGCTCTCAACAACTGAAAATACTCATTTCCGCCCAAATTACCTATCATTCCAAACTACTCAGTGTTCTAATCTCAAGGCAGTAAGACCTACAGAACATAGACTGGTCATCTATGCATTTTCCTATAGGTCTCTACAAGGCACATAAATATATATGATTATAGCTGATATTCAAGTTGGCTAAATTCACATTTTCAAGCAGTGGAGCTTCCTTGAGAATTATCTTGCTCAGACGTATCAACATGTTTCAGCCTTTCATCACTAACATGTGCATTCCCAACACAGAGGCAGTTTTCATGTGGACCTACTATGTGCTGCTCTGCCCTACTATGTGCCAATATATCCTTTCATTCTTGAAAGGCTAGATGGGAGAGCTTGTGATTTCAACCAACCAGTTTCACACATGACTGATGAAACTCAGTTTTATTTCCTGGCCACTCAATCAGAAAAGCCATGATAAGCACATCTGGTCCCTAGTTAAATCTGTTTTTTATTTATCACAACAGTCTTGGCTAAGAATAATCATACCATGGGCTGATACAATAATTATTTTTAAGAGTTTCATCTAATCAGTATCTAAATAAGACTGCCTTTCTGAAAAGATATGTACACTTAGACAACAACCTTGTTTCACATTTATTCATTTAAACACAGTCTCAATAGACATTCCAGGATAGATGGTAGCTAGTTCTACAGCTCATGCTGGCCCCAAACTCAGATGGCCTCCTGCCTCCGTCTTTGGAGTACAGGGGTTATGGTGTGTACCCATGCAGACCCTGCATTTTCACCTGTGAAAAATCATGTTTAACATGTTTCCAAAGATTTTCCCAAGAATAAACTGTCTACGGAACTGGTCCTAACAGCTCTCTGTTTAATTTTCATTTACAGATTTTTTTCTCTTTTTTTGAGGACTTGAACCTAACGTCTCATACAAAATAGGCAAGTACTGTTCCGATGGGCTCCATCCCCAGGTGCACAAACAATTTTTAACCTATTTTTTTCCACGGTAAGTTTTCAAATATCCCCAGTCACATCATAACGTGACTTTGCAGCACTGACCTACCCCGTTGACACGTGCCATAATATTTCTCTGTCTTTACACCTCGGGTAATGTTCTTATTGTCTGTTCAGACTCCAGATGAGCTGTTTAACACAGGGGGAAGCTAACAGTCTGCATTAGTAACGCGTTTTCCTTTAGGACAACGGAGCAAGGACCACGTTGGGAGACAGCAAAGCAGAGATTTCTAGAGAGGCTGCGAGACCTTCACAGACGTGGCCGAGCGGCCGAGAGCTGAAGGAGGGTGATGCTAACAGACTCAGAGGAAATCTGGGTAGTTCTCTGATGAGAACTTATATCTTTATGGTTCAGAAATGATGTTTGCTTTGGGAGAAACTGCGACACGAATGCTGTGCACTGGAAAGCACTGGAAAGGGACAGCGGCTTGGTATGTTTTCTTCTATAAAATTTTCCATGGACGGGATGGATGTGATCTGTTACCCGCCAGAGTCCTGAGTATAGAACGCTGCGGCTTTTTAGTAACTGTCACTTTGGCAATTCGGTACTATTGACAAAAATCGAGTAACTTAATAGCATAAGGACCACGTTACGCTAGGATTAAAAATATCAACCACGAAAGGCCCACACACATCAGCCGCTCAATGGCCGCATTGTACCTGCACTGCCTCGGCTGGGGTGGAGTTTAAAGTGGTAAACGCTGGTGCAATACATGAGTCTTGGCAGGAACCCTGAAAGTCTCATTTAAAAGACTTACTATGTGAGGACTGTGCAGCCAAATCTGGGGACCACTCTCGTAAATGAGGAATGAAAACGGTGCTGTATTTGTACCGCATGATTCAATTCAGAGAGGAATTAACAAAGCAAGTATTTAGAAAAAGAGAACTTCCACGCACATCTCCAATTTGATTTTTATGGCTGATTTCTTATTTTTATTTTTGTCTATCTATCTATCTATCTATCTATCTATCTATCTACAAACATGTGTGCATGCGCCTGTGCCTGTGCCTGTGTATGCCATGTGTGTCTAAAGGTACCTATGAGGCCAGAGAGGGAATCAGATCCCTCTGGGACACTCCAGTGCCCGACGTTGGGAGCTGCCCAACATGGATGCTAGGAAGGAAGCTTGGGTCCCTTGAGAAACCAGCAAGCGCAGCAAACACTTTCAACTGCTGAGCCATCTCTCTAGTCCTCCCCCCCCCCCCGGCTTCTCTCTCTGTCTTAATGCATGCAGATTCCCAGCCCTCTCTTACCACAGATGAGCATCGTGTTGTTACTGCACATCGACCTGTGACTATCCATGAGGGCCTCAAGAAGTGTTTTACAAAGTCACTTTTGGTACCAACAAATTTATTCTGATAAAACACCAAATTGGTCCTTCAAGACTATGTTGATTGTTCATCCTATGTAAGGTCCTGAACTATATTCAGTGTGCACTATGGGTGACAGCAGTAACATTCCACTAAGACACAGTGCCATTAACAACAACAACAGATAGCTGTCAGATGTAGAGAAAACTATGTTCAAATCCAGTCCATTCCCACTTAGTCTTATTTCCTGAAGAGAAATTAAGTTCTTTGGGTTTTAGAGTTTCTCAACTGCAGCAGACAATTAAAATCACTTGAAAGATAAGCTAAACAAATGTCTCTTCCTCTTCTGTTCCCCACTGTCCAAACTGAACCAGTAGCTGCTGTCACTAGTAACATAAGTATTCATATCATTACAGTCTTTGCCTCGAGTTGGTGTTTCTCTAGCATGACTATAATCAGCACAGCCACAAACTCAACAAATGTAAAAAAAATGGAATTTAACTGTTGCGAATATCTCGTCTTCCGTTTTTAAAATGTGTGTTGGAAAAAGACTTCACGTCTTGGGAAACTCCAGTGTTTAGAGTTCATAGGCCTCCTGATGACAGACTCAATTAGACATTAGCCCGTTATCTTTTTTTACACAGAGTCCTTCACGAAAGTTGATGAGTGAAAACAAAGGCTCTTAAGGTCATGTACTGACATGTGTATTCTCTACTAGTAGTGTGACAGACCATAATACTTTACATCTGTGAACAGTTCTTGCACATTCAAAGCATTGTCACACACTTCAATGTCTTTAGTCTTCTCAAACTAAACCACGAGAAGCAGGCCTAACAGGGGAGTCATGATTGCAAGAGAGCTGGTCAAAGGGCAGCTCCTGAGAGGCAAAGTCAGAGCAAAGTCAGAGCAAAGGCTCCGGACTCCTAGCTCGCAGTGTGGGCTGCCAGACACTCTGGTGTGGTCCACAGATCCTGTCAGTAATTTCCTAGAACAGAGGACGGAGGGAAGGCCTGGAATCAACACACCACATCCACATGTCTTTTAGCATAGACAGAAAGCACTGTGTGTCCTTCCGCTGGCTCGTGTCTTTCTTCTATGGAGAGGATACGTCAGTCTGCCCTGACTAGTTGTATCAGTTCTTGTTGCCTAGGAAGACCAGCTCTGAGAACCCGGATTAAAATGAAATGCCTGAGTTAGAGTCTATATCGGCCATGGATCACGGCGTCTGAGATCAGTTTTCCACAGGCAACTGAGACCGGAGTATTGAGGTCACTCTGGGGAACTCCACTCTTAGAGACACACCAGATCCAGCCTCGATGACAAGCTTCTAGTTTTTGCATGGCACTGCTACCAAGAAGTCCAAGACACTGTCCATTTGGTGCCTGTCAGCTCTCAGTGCTAATACACAGCTGAAGAGGCCCAAGGGTAAGATCCACAGAAAGCATGCTTGAAGAAAATCTCTTCCGAAGGGCTAGTCTTCTTACTTTCTCCCTCTGACCTCCCTCCAGATTCCTGCTTTCCTCCCTTTTATTTTCCTAGCACAGTACACCAGAAGTTCTGATGTAGACAGAGGGTGGAAAGTGGAATTCACAGGACTTTATGGGATACAGTGACATGGGGGACATTTGAGGTCCCACCTTAGGTACTGGGGGTGGGCAAAAGGGGAAAAAGAAAAAAGGGCGGGGGGGAAAGAGAGGTGATGTAGGGGTGAAGGGTGGAGGGGGAATCAGCCAAAGTGAAATGCAAACGGAAACGCTTGCTTTCTAAGCTAAATATAAGACCGAGGAAGTTATAAGATCCTGTTTATGCTTTAAAAAACCCCCCCCAACACACACCTTGATGCTTACACAGGAGACCCTGGAAGACAGCAAGAGGTGAGATCAAGACTTGGATGAAGGTGACAGAAAGTAGAGATGGGGACAACGCTGAAGGCAGACAGGGTGGGATCTTCGATGACCTGCACAGCAAAGGAGGAGTCACTCTGCTGGGCTCTGCTTGACGCTGTTGGTTGATGGCTCCATGTACTGAGGCAGGAATGTAGTGGAATCAAGACTTTACTCTTGACTATTTTCTTGCAGGAGAATTTGAGGTGGGGTTATACAGAGGCAGTGCTATGAGCCTGGGGAGATGTTTGCACAAGGAACACGCATTTGGGTTCTTAGTCTGCAAAAAAAATTTATGGTTTTTGGAATGGATTAGGTTACTAAAAAGAGGGTAAACAGAAAGAAATATTCATTCTGAAATTTGAACACAGAGTTGAGAAGCATGAAGTAGACAAAGGAGACAGAGATGAGGCGTCAGAGGAAGAGGAGTGTTTGGCAGGAAGAGAGCGTTCAATGCGCTGAGTGCTGCTAAGGATAACTTAGAGGATAACTTGTGTGAATTAGTTCTCCCTTCCCACCATATGGGTGCTGGGAATCAAAGACCAGAGTCAGGCCGAGCATGGTGGCAAACACCTTCTCCACTGAGCCATCTGGCTGGCTATTTGCCATTTGGCAGATGGTTGCCTCTGACAAATATCTAATGCCGTCCAAAAGGGCTCCAACATCTTCTTTGGTGGTTGGCCTTAGTTATCAATCTTACTAAGTGATGTCAATGACTAATGAAACACACCTGAGAGTCCGTAGCATGTTTCCAGAAAAAAACTGTTATAAAGGGACAGTGACTGGACATGTGTGAGGTGCCTTCAGAGTTGGGTGACACCTCCCAACGGGTGATCCAGATAAAAGAGAAGTCTGAAGCAAAGGCTGAGCAGTGTACACCCCTGCAGCCCCTGCCTTTCTGGGGATGTGTATCACCATGTTGCAATTCTTCATTTACATCAGACTCTGATGTCTTCTATCTTTCAACATGAGTTAATGCCCACGGTTTGAGAGAGATCTTCTAGGTGTTCATTGTCAGAGAGGACCTGCTCACCCTCCTGGACTTGGTGGCTACATGATTGCTTGCCTCTTCAGGTTGCTGTTGGAGCAGCTACTTTGGAAGCTAGTCCGACGGGTCCTTCTTCCGTTCCTCTAGAGAGCTTTGCCCACTACAACTCCCAAATCAGGTCACCCGGAGTGGGTGGGGTTTCGACACAGGGCGCATGAGTAGTCCAGCATTCAGACTAACCAGAAGGAGAAGAGTGACCAGTGGTTTGGAAATATAGGAAATACAGTGGAGAGATTTCAGTAGGATGAATTCAGGGATTGGTGGAAGACAGAAAGGAAAAAGAATCCTCATCACTGTAAAGAAACTGAGGTTGGCAGGAGGCAAAATGGAGTAATTCTTGCTTCTGTGATCATCACTTTACTTGTTGCTGAGTTGACTGGAACCTCTGAACCCCACAACACCGATTTATCCTGTCAGAGTTCAAGAGGCCGGAAGTCCAAAGTCAGTTATGCCGGGCTGTGATAAGGTATGGACGGGACCCTGGAAACTCTGGGGAGAATCCGTTGCTTGTCTGTTCCATCTTCTGGTGGCTACTGAATCTTCTCTGCTTGTGGTCACATCGAGCCTGCCTCTGTGGACAGGTGGACTTTCTGTCTATGCTGACACCCCCTTTGCCCTTTGCCAAACTCTTCTAAGGACACTTGCGACTACACTTACTCTGAGAGAATCTCGCCATCTGTAGACTCTAATCACAACTGGCAAAGACCCTGTCTGTGCATGTGTGTGTATGTGTGTGTGTGTGTACTTGTGTGTGCACATGTGTGCTTGTGTGCGCGTATATACTGACGTACAGGAAGAGGCAAGAATTCTGAGGACCATTATTCAGTCAACTGACTAGGACACAAATTTATTTCTAAAATTTTGAAATAATCTGTCGGTAGAACAGTTGAGCATTAGACTCAACACATTCTGCACTTTACTACAACTTGAGATTTAAAAACCACTTTACTTTTGTAATATTTGTAATATTTAATATGTGAATGTATTAAATTTGTAAAAAATGTATAAAAATACATAAAAATCTAATATTTAAATGGGCTGTCCCTTTTTCATAGTAGAACGGTGACTAACATTAACTTCTAACTAGTATTTGAGGCAAAGACATGCACATTACTTTCAAAAATAGCTCAACAAATATTTAATGACATGAATAGATTTTTCCATAGGCATGACCAAGTACCAGGGTCAATTCTTATTAGTTGCAAATAAACAGGAAGTGCCCAGTTTAAATGACTGAGATACATAATACCATGCTGTTGTATCGACCTGGCTTATATTAAATTTATTGCCCTAGATGTTATTCAATATGTATAAGTACATTATTTTGACATTTAAGTAATTTAATAAAATAATGTATATGGGTACATCAAAATGAATCATAAATTATGCACGTATGCAGTTGTAGATAAAGCCTCTGAGATGGCTGGTGTCTGGATTAAACTATACTGTGTTGTCTGTCCATTTGGATGTATTGTGTTGTCTGTCTGTCTGTCTGGCTTTTTCTGGCCGTGTGATGCCTTCTTTGACACCCCCTTTCCTTCAGGGAACCTTTTCTTGTTTAATATCCTCCTGTCTCTGTCTGACTTATTCAGCCCTGTTCATGCATCTGTCTATCTGAAAAGTCTATCTGTCTTACCTTGGAATCATCTGCATCTTTTCCCACTCTGGGAAAAGCTGGACCCTGGAGTCAGTTTCTACCTGGAGGCTATCAGAACTGCTAAAAACTGTCTGGAGTCTCTCCCCTCTTCCTGCCCCTTCTCCCTGCTCAACCTATCTCACAGGAACACAATAGAGAAAATGGAACTCACTAGTCTCTATCCTTTTTAATTTAACTGCGCTCACTCAAACAGACTTTTATTACAATACAGACTGATTTTTATATAATAGCCTTTTGTGAAAATTCACCCATTTGGCTTTTTTAAAAAATTAGCTTGTTTTTTGACAAATAATTCACATTGCAAATGAAACCCACCAGAGTCAAATGCACGCCTTTCTCCCCTAGGGCCTCAGTTCTAAAGCAATTTCTAGACCTTTAAGACGTAGTCTCAAACACTGACATCAGGGAGGAAAGTATTACACAATACATATTCACACACACAACTCCCTGGGGCATCGGCTCTCTGGTTCTTGCTGCAGCAGCTACCACACCCTTTGCAGGCTTGGGAGGGACAGGAGAGGAATCGACTAGGCCATTTCCTGGTGTGCTGCTTGCCTGTGACATCCGTCCTTCCACGGCTGTTGTCTCCTTCCAGCTGGAGCACGCTGTGCAGAGCACTCTGGCTAATGATCTAGTTCAAGCTCAACCCATTAGCTGCGTGATATTGGAGAGCTCATTTGTCTCCACAATTCTCTTTCCTCATCCTTAAAATGGACGACAACGAGCTACATAGTATCCACTGTACTGCTAAACTTGGGCATCACAACCTCTCCGACACATAAACATTGCAAACTCTAAATAAAATGTGGACCAATTCCCACATGAAGATGGCTTAGAACACAGAGTTTGCTGATGAGAAAGTGCTAGTGTGGTATATATTCATTTCCCAGATACTGATTAAAGGTTGTCCTTGTCCCACTGGTACACACGTATCTTTTCATTTAAATTAAGAGAAACACACAGCAGTGAAAAACGTGGTTTTCAGCATCCACTTAGCTTCAGAGCTAACTGCTCTAATTGTAACCGAGATGACCGAGTAAGTGGAGGTCATTTTTGGTCACCATGGCTCTGCCCGTACCAACCCTGCCATCACACAGCTCACCCTTAGAAAAGGCACACTCACCACAGGATGGAGCGGTGTTCCTGGGAACATAAATTGCATCTGCTGGGCAAGCATGGCTGCTGCAGTTTTTTGCTGGATCAAATTGTTCCTCCCATTAATTTCTAGCTGGGTTTTTAAGTGTGTCGGAGGATGAAGATATTTGCAGTTCTCTCTTGAACAGCGGCCCTGCAAAACAGACAATCCAGGGTTAGGGTTGCACTAGGGAGTTGGTAACACCATTGCCAACAATGTCACACTCATTACTTTCATTCTTTACGTTCCAAGGCAAGGGGAGTGCATGTGTGGTGTGTGTGTATGTGTGTGTGCACATGTGTGTGCATACATGTTTGCATGTGTATATGTGTGCATATGTGTATGCATGTGTGTGCATGTGCGTGTCTGCGTGTCTGTGTGCACGCACACGCATGCGTGTATACATGTATGCACGTGTCTGTGTGTATATATTGTGCGCACGCAAGCGTGTGTGTTAATGGAGAACGAATCAACGTATCAAATATTACATGATTATCCAGGTCCCTCCCCTTATCTTTCCCCCTCCCTTCCTTCTGCCTGTCCTTCTGCCAAACCTAGACAACTCATTTCAAAGGGCTGACAGCTATGAGCAAGGAGGAAGGCCTCCACGATCAGAAGCACACGCTGATCTTGACCCATGAGCCTCCCAGCTCGCTGCCCACTCCCAGCTCGCTGCACACTCCCAGCTCGCTGCACACTGCTTTGCACAGGCTTAGAATGAAGGTGGAAGGAAGTTCTACGTGTGTGACCTAGACTGGCCAAAGACATGAGCGCACCGCTGTCGAGGGTGGGCAATGAGGACAGAACTCCTGGAACTCCTGTGAGCTGGACAAGCATCCGCACGTTTGACACGTACACAAAGCTGCCACCCTGTCCCTCACCCGTCCCCAGGACAGGAGACTCTGACTTAAAGTCACAGATGACAGAGTAAGGCGCGCGCTCATGACTGTTACCCTCCGGACACGGAAACGGGTAAGATGAGAAAAACCATTAGGTGATGAGCACGTACAAACAGACCTGAAGAGTCACTGCATCTGGAACAGCAAAACCCCGAAGTTTGCAAAGCTACCGGTCATGTGAGCAGTGCATTTACGTGCGAGGTAGGCAGTTCCCAGGGAAGGAACAGACAGCAAACTGTGGCAGTCATTTGGAATATCAACATTCCCTAAAGAATTAGTCTAACTGCAACCTGGCAAAAAGAATATGAGTTTGTTTATCAGATTACAAAAAAAAAATTAAAGCAAGCGTGGTGGAGCTGGAGGAACGGGTTTGTTTATAGCTATTCTGATTTATAACATCTGGAGCTCTCTGTTTCTCTAATTCCAGCTGCACTGTTGGCATCTGTAGCATCTCCTTTAGTGAGAATTTCCCCTTGAAGGCATGGTGATGGGCAGACCCGAGTCCCACGGTCAGTCCTGGTGGTCTGTCCATCAGGCCATGCCATTCTGAAGCTCCATTGACAGTGTGAGCGACTGCCCCAACTGTCTTGGAGTGGACATGAAAAGGAATTGATTTCTCATGAATCCTTAGCGTCTGCAATATCAGTTTCTCAGTCTCAAGTTCTTGTTGTGGCTTTCTTATTCAGCTTCCTGGAGGCAAACAGGCATCCTAAGGCTATGCCAACCGTATGGACATCAGGGTAGCTGGAGATGCCACTACCCCGGCCCCTCTGATGCTCCACAAATCCGTGTTTGATTGTTTCTGTCTTGACTTCTGAATCTTAGTTCCCCTTAGTGCTCTGCCACTTCCCAGGGTCCCCTGATTCCTATGAATTTATTTCAGCCATCCTTTACTTTACATCTCTTTTCTTTTCTCTCTTGAAAATCCCCCCAGCCTCCTAGTTTGTTAAAATTTAATCTCCAGGAGAGCATTCGGATGGGCTCAGCTCCTTCATCTCTGCATGTGGCCTGCAGTGAGTCAGCTGCCTTGATGTCAGATGTCCAGATGAATTCTGTCATCTGTGAAGGAAGGCAGTGACAGGATCTGAGACACAGCTACCTCCCCTCAGCCTGGGTGCAGAGGGATTAAACAAAAAAAAAATCCTTGTATAAAAACTAAGGCAGCTTCGGTGATCTCAGTTTCAAATCCCCAGCCGTCTACACTGCACTGGGCACCTGACACCCAAGAAACCGTGCAGACCATGCACACGTGAGTCTGCGTACACAGGTGTGGGAACGGGCTGGATACAGGGTGGAGGGACGCAGGATTCTAAGAGGGAAGATGGAACCAGCAAAATGTCTAACATGCATCAGGATGGTAGATGGCTTGGGGTATAATTATCAATTTGATCAGTAATCTTCTAATTCGATGCTTTGTTGCTACTCGTACAGATTTCAATTGGCTAGAAAATATGGCTTTCTGGTTGCTGCTGCTACTTCTTCTCACAACTGGAACCCTTAGAGAACTCTATTAACCACTTTCCTGGTGATAGAACGTGGTTTATAACATTAGATTCATCATGTATCAATGGACCTCCCTTTTCACAAGAATTAATTCAATTTCCTACTGTCCTGTCTCATACACTCTGAGTGCAGAATATTATTGATCATCAGTGTGCCCGGCAATTTATACGTGGTTATCTCATTTTCTCCTTACAACAGCAGTGATGATTCCCTCCTTCGGAGAAGAGTAGATGAGGTCTGAGGAATGAGATAACACTTCCCAGACCATCTGTGCTAAGGAGTGGGCTGTACTGTACACCCATGTCTCTCTAAGTCAGTTCTACCAGATATTAGCAATGGTTAAAATCAGGGAGAGAAACAAATCTAGCAAATGTAGCACTATCCTTCAGAGAACAACAGGATGCGGGACAAATGTTAGACGTACTGGTATGCACGTACGTGAGGATGTGGAGCCAAGAGGTCATTATTCATTAGGCCTATGTGTGGATGGTGAATAGGGGGTCAGTAAACTCACACGCTGGGCTCATAGCTGAGCTCAGCCTTTCCCCACCTGTATACATTAGATTGAGTGATGATTTTCTTAATTTATATTATATATGTCCAGGGCTCCATTTGAAAGCTGCACCATTATGCAGCTGTTAAAATTAAGACACGGATAAAGTTCACAGAGCTGTCTGGTATACAGGAAGTTGAAGAAAAAGCATGTGTATATGTTATTTTGTTTGGAGTAAGTCTAAGATCGCAGATTTGCTACTATTCTCAACAGTTCTTCGCTTCTCCCACTGGATAAGCTTTCGGATCAAAGAACGATAAAGACTAATTAATTGTTATTATTCCCATATCATGTCTGGAGTTCCTTTCAGCTCAATAGAATGTTTCTGCAACAGTCCCTAGATAAACAATGTGGACCCTAGATCAGTCTGGCTGCAGGGTTTTAAGGAATGGTGTCTGTGGACATCTCAGACATTCTAATTCCATCACTGTGAGACGCCAGGAAACAGAATCTTAGTAAGAGACCCTATCGGACTCCAAAATCCTACAGGAAAAGCTACTGTCAAAATATAATGAGCTATCTGACACAGTAAACAATTTGTAGAAAAATTCTTGTGAAGGCGCAAGATTTCTCAGGATATGCATCCTTGCACAAAACAACTGTTGATTATCACAGCAGGTTGTCATAACTGACTGACATGGGCAGTGTGAAGATTTGAAAGCATCTCCATAGACCACCATGAAGCAAAACCAAAGCGTCACAGACAGTGTCTCCTGAGGTTAGCTCAAGAAACAGACACAAAAATGTACTGGTATTTTTTCCCTGTGGCTGCTGGGCGTATTTATTGTTTTTCTTCATTTCAATGTCTCTTCTGTTTTGCTTCTTGGTAGAGACATTTCTCAGGGGATGCAGAAGCAAGGCCCAGCCCTGGGAAAGTGGTGTGAGATGGAGTTGGGGGCACACCACTCAGGGATCTTCCAGGGCCTTATAGTAACTGGAAGCTGGAGCCCGAGCTGAGGCCCGTGAAGCAGGCTCGCACTGAGGATTGATTTGGAGCCAGCAACCCAAAGCTATAAGCTTATTTCACTTCTTGTGAGAGGCACTTGCCAGGTGCAAGGATGGGAGATGGTTGTCAGGTTCCAGGCCAAGTCATGGATCCACCCGACTGATATGTACTGCTAAATATTATGCCTAGTGCACATAGAAATGAGCACAAACACCACACACCCTCTTCCTTCATGAAGCCCCGTGGGCTGTCAGTAAAGATGATGCTGACCAAAATTTGTGTATCACACATTATGAGATGTGTTCTGGAGGGGACGCTGAGGAACAGTCGAAGAGACGTCCAGAAATGATAAGTGTTCCCTAAACTGAGAACGGAAAGGCCAAAGGGCGTGTGTTTGATGTGCTGTATGAACTGTGCACGTATGTTGACTGTACGGCCGGTGCACATGTTATATGGTTCTACGTGTTGTGTTTGGCACGCTCACGTGTATTGAGTATGCGTGTGGTGTGTTGCTGCATGTGTTAGGGGAGGAATAAGATATAAGGACAGAAGAAGAGAATATGCCACGGGAAAGAAGTACGACCCATCTGGGAACATGCGTGTGGCTTCCCAAGCTGGAGCCCAGTGTGAGTGAGTTGAGTGGGAGTTGGAGAGGTGAGAAAAGATGAGGCAGGAAGCAGTGGGTAGAAGGCAGATACGGAGAACAGCGAGACTGCAGTTAGGGACACGGTCTTCATGGTAGCATGAGGAGACTGACACGTCTGCTTCACGTGTGGCAGTCCGATAGGTGCCGGCCTCACCTTCCAGCGCCACATCACCAATTCTACTGTTGTCTGTATGACTTGCTCAAAAGTCCTAGAAGAATTCTGACTGGGTCTGTGTGGCTCAGTCTGCATTCCCAGGCAATCTCTACTCCAGGAAAGTTTAGCTTAAGGATGGTGGTTACAATGAGGTTTAGATTTTCAAGCAGAACTGAATTTATTAAAATAAGCAACCATGGGAGGGTTTCAATACGGAGAACCCACGCCCATCTGCAACAGAGTGAGTGCGGTAAGACACCGAACGAGTGTACCATGTCTTTGCAGGACAACAGACTTGAGCTATCAGAACTGAATGGTCATTGAGTTATAGGGCAGGGGATGGAAAAAATGTAGCTTTGGCAAAAGGAAAAGACTACAGAATCAGGTTAGAGTAAGAAAGAGCATAAAAGAAAAAGGTTGATTTTTTTCTTTCAATTGCCTTTTTTTAATAAAAAAAAAAAGTGATTTTTAGAATCTTTTCCCAGGATGCTTCTAATTGAGAAAGTCACCTGGAATACGGGAGCAAGAAAGAAAGCATTAACTAAGGAGTAAAAGACAGGTGCTCAGTGTATAGAACTAGCAGACATTGTCACAGCGCCCTCCCTGTGTGTGGATCTACAGTTTGAATATAATAGAAACAGTGACTTGATGAAGAATTCTCATCGTGTGTTTGCCTCGGCCACATGATGGGTCATGGATTCTGAGAAGGTCCTTTGAGGGAGACGGGACTCCGGGTGAGCCCTAGCTCCCAGAGCTGCTCTTCTGAGCTCCACCCCTCCCAATTTTGCCTGGTCACTGAACTCTCAACAGGTTAGCATGATGCTAGGGACAGGCATGCAGAAGGCAACCACCAGGGCAGATGGTTTGTGCTCTCAAAGTAGCCACTGGAGACATTCTTGCATCTAGAGCCCACTGTGGGCCACAGAAGTGGTTCCTGGGGAAGTTGAACGCTCTGGACCTAACCTATGGGCAGGAGACAGCCAGGGAAGCCTCTCAGATTCCAGGCATTCCGCAAGCTTCCTGAAACCTGCAGTCAGGAAGTTTGCCCCCACCCAGGGTTACATTCCTGAGTTCACTATGTGGCCTGGAGAAGTAGTTTAAATTAAGGATTAAAAAACAGACCCAGACAGGGAACCAGACCACTAGGTTTTCCAGTCCAGATCTCCTCTTGTTGCTGGGGGCACTTAGGAAATGTGAAGTACTGCTTCCTTGAGTCCCATTGGCAAATGCAGATACTGTTGCCAAACTTCATAGCTTCTCAATAAAAATTCAGAGTTAATTCATACGCAATGCTTGAACAGCGCCTTGGCACAGAGTAAGCGCTATCTAAAGCTTTATTATAATAATTATCATCATCATCACCATTAACCCCTTCTTAACTCAACGGGTAATGATACGTATTTTAAAATGGCGCTCTACTGCGTGAGCAGTTTCTCTGCAGCTATGATTCTGTCTGGGCTGTGTACCAAGCTCTTTAACCCTTCGTTACTCCTGTTCTCACACCCGGTGCCAACTTTGGATACTTATCTTTTCAAAGGGCCTTAGATCTGTCTCTCTTTACTATCTGTCTCCTCTGCCGAGACTTGTCAGGGCTGGTCCACACAGTGTGACTCACCCAGCGTTAAAGCAGTTAGTGTTACAGTTGGAAAGTCCTGACTGTGGCTTTCTCCCCAGACGGCCGTGGGAACTTTTACTAGTACCGTGTAAAAGGCTATGTCTTGGTTTTTCTCATCTACGAAATGAAAGCAGTTCTATCCTACTGTGTCAATGTCTCCTAACAGTTGTCAGAGCCCGGGGACAGCAGAAGTCGCTCCAGAAATATACATAAAAGTCTGAGTACTGTTTTTCTAAATCTCTGTTCTCGAATCCTCCCAATCTGGTGAAAACATGAAGTCACATAAACCAACAGTTACAGTAAAAGGTGACTTTGGGGACATCTGCTGGCCATGGTCCAAAAATGTGCTGAGGATTATGAGAAGTCGGTCTAGCCAGGTGTGAGGAGAATCGACAAAGTATTGGGTTCAGATTGATTAGGACCAGGAGGATTTATTAAGCGCTGACAGCACACATGGCTCAGAATTGAAAGCCCTCATCTGACAGACCACCATCTTGATCCTTGTACTGGAAGTGGCTCAGCAGAGATTTCCAAAGAGGCTCGACTGGCTGGGTGGGCCAGATGTTGGCAGCCTCAACTTCCCAGTAGTTTCAAGGTTTGTGAAGCAGGGGTAGCACGGGATGGGAAACTGACTACGGTTTGAAAAGGAAGCTACATTTTTAAAGGTTCATTATTCCTAGGGTTCAGAGTCTGGTGGGCTGAACTTAACATTTGACCGGAATTCTTGCATGTAAAAGTGTGGTGAATGGCTTGGTTATTTACATCAGAACTTGATTTATGACATTAATGATGGCCCAGAAACAGCTCTGCTCAAAGTAACTGACACAACAGGCTCTTAGCCTTGTTTTGAATTTAAATAAACTAATTGGGCCACATGAGTTCTTGTATTATTAGCTCCAACCACACAACACAGCAGATAAAATACAAACACAACAGGGGCTGGAGCCAGAGGATGCTGGAGGCTTGGGAGTAAATGATAACCAGATCTTCCCCTGACAGGGACAATGTTCCATGTCACTGGCATTGGGCAGATCTAAAGCAGGTCCTTTCTGCTCATTACTTGGTTCAATTCATAAGGCCATTCATCTTCTATAGACTTTCTATGTACTAACTTCTGGGTAAATAGCGGAACTGTTATACTTGTTAAAGATATTAGAGTGGGATAGCTGCAGGTGTCTCTCTTCCCAGAAGTGTTCCTTTTCCTCTGTCACTTCTCAGGTGTGGAAGAAACAGGCAGGAAGCTCTGAAAAAGATTCCTAACTGAGGCTGATGTGTAAAGGCAGAAACCACAAACTCCGGCTGTGCCTCCTCCAGTGACAGCACAGCTGGAGTTCAGCAGCAGAGCTGGGGTTGGGGACACATAGGTATGTGCACCTGCTGCCCTTGGGGACACATAGGTGTGAGCACTATGCTGCCCTTGGGGACACATAGACGTGTGCACCTGCTGCCCTTGGGGACACATAGGTGTGTACACCTGCTGCCCTTGGGGACACATAGGTGTGTGCACTGTGCTGACCTTGGGGACACATAGGCATGTGTACCTGCTGCCTTTGGAAACACATAGGTGTGTGCATCTGCTGCCTTTTCTGCCCAGAAAGCCATTGGCCACAGGTGTCATTCTCCCACCTATACCAACTGTGGTATACAGCCAGGGTGCTCCACAGGGGTGGGGCACTAACCTGGAGAGAGCAGACTGACATTGCTGCTTCTCTGAAGCTGCATTTAGGGCAGATGTCCATACTAGAGGGCTGGGGGAAATGGAGGCTGCCTGTCCCTGGTGTGCTCTTCAGGCAGGCTGTGGCAGATTCACTGAAAGCCAAGGAACTGCCCACCTTTTTTGGAGACTAGTGGTGTTGGCACATGCCTTTATTTTTTCGACAATTTTAAGTAAATGAACAAAAGTAAGTGGAGAAGAAAGGTAAGAGTCAAACCCCTTGTGTTTACTGTCTCAAAGCCTGTGTGAGCACAGGTTCTTGAAATGAAGTGACTGCCTGGCAGCTTCGTGCCTTGTGGTGGGGAAGGGTGTTCACTGTTGTCTTGATGGTTGTGCTTGCTTCTCCTCCCTCTCCCCCTCCTCCACATTTTATATGTTAGAACTGGAAACCTGCCAGTCTGGAGAAATCACTGAAACCAAAAATAACGACCAAATTCTCTAGAGATTCGGGGAAACAAATTTCTGGGCAACAATTGCCTCGTTTGAAAAATTTTCCAAATCTATTTTTTTTTCTCCACTAAAATATACATGCCTTCCGAGTCACACGGGGTGTTTGTTAGTATAGACCACACTATATATCAACCTAGCAAGAAACCCGTCTAGTAGCCACCTGTCTAGTGGTGACGCGTGGCTTTTTCTGATGCAGTGTTCAAAAACGTGTGCAGTGCCGGGGGTGAAGATGGGGTCCATGAAATATTCACAGCATGGCTCCAGAGATCTTGCTGTGGGGGAGGGGAGGCCTCTTTTGCTCCTTCATTTGCAGAGCCCACAGCACTGACTTCGACTGCTCACTCAGTGGCATGCAGTGAAGGTCACCAATGGCCTTCTTTCCCCCTTTCCACAAGAATGTGCTAACCCTATCATGTTCCACACTCTATGCCACGAAATGGTAATTAAGATTTAGAGTGTTAAAAAGCCAGGCACAATGGCACAAGCTTGTAATCCCAGTGCCTGGGAACATGGGGACAGATGAGTGGATCCTTGGGGCCCTATGGCTAGTCAGCCTATACCAGTTGGAGAGTTCCTGACCCATAAGACACGCTATAACAAAATACAAGGTAGATGACAGCTGATGTTGTCCTCTGGATTGCACATGTGCACATACACATGAGCACACAAGAGCAGTCGTATACACACACACACACACACACACACACACAAACAAACAAACAAAAGGTTAAAAATGGTGAATGTCACAGTGGGTTAAATACCAGGTGCCATTCAAACACACTTCCAGGAGCTTGCCAGCCTCAGCAGAAAAGGCTGGGTATGACATCACAGTCTTAATCAGATTATGTAGTTAAGGGCACAGGGTCCTGATAGGAAGCAAGAAGTGTCTATTTGGAGAATAAACGTTTAGCTAATGGTGGCCACCATTTTATCACCCATACTACCAACTCCAGAGGCTGGCCAGTCCCCAAGGATGTGCTGTCTATACAGAGGTACAGTACGCTACCAGCACAGCCCCTGCTACTGCAGTGGTTTTCAGGCTGAAATACTGTCCGGTGAATCACCTGCCTCAGGGTGGTGGGAAGGGTATTTCTGGAATTCATAGACAGATAGATAGCCTTAAAGGGTGACATTTAGCAAGTATGCACTGGTGTGTCTGTACCATTTGTTAAAACAACGAATACGGTTCTAAACAGAACATAGCCACACTCCCAAGCCTGGTGTTGTCAAGTATCTCTGTCACTCTTCTGTCTGCACACACCTATGCCACCCCCAAATTTTGGTACTGACTAGTGCAGGATCTCAGCCATCCAATAGTTAAACTCAACCTAGCAGGGAGCCTCCAATACGGAGCTTCCTTGCATTCTGATTGGCTGGTGTTCAATAGACAGGTACTTAAGGTAACCTAGAATGAATGTCACAACTGGTGATGAGCATTTGTGATAAAGTCACAGGGCATGGCTGTTCCTTGTAGAAGAGGTGGGAACGCTTCGCAGGAGGGGAAGGGAGAGGCTTGGACGTCATATAAATAGTGCTAAGGGAAAGAGTGGGCTGCTGGGGGGTGGGGAGAAAGATGTGAGGAGAAGGGAGAAATACTGGAAAATAAGAAAGCAGGGAGACATTCCAACAGTGCAATCATGCTGAATCACAGAAGAAAAAAAAACCATTCTTCTCAGGTTGTTCTGGCGCATTCAGTGGTCTGGGAACGACCTACAGATCCAGCTGAAGTACAGCGAGCCTGTGCTGTGTTCAGTAAGGCCAGGCTGGGTAGGTGCAGGGCAGGCCTGGCTTGCATTGTCTGGAGAAGCAGCATAGCAGTTACTGGGGACATGGGGTGGGGGGTTAGTGTGTCTCCATTTCTTTACCCATCCTGCAGATGGTTCCTGAGCATCTGCTCAATACCAGAAGCCGGGTGTGGAACAGCACACAGGACGGGGCACCGTGGCCTTGCCCTTGACGGAAATAGCAGGGAGTTATGTAATACTGCACCTATCACATAACAGGCAGTTTCTAAGCACTTTCCAAAGATCATTCCTACTTAATCTTTACTACAAGCTCTTAAAGAGGGACTGTTAATAGCCCCGTTTTATGGCATAGAACAGAGGCTCAGGGAGGTAGGGGTAACAGCTTCCCAAGGCCGCACAGCTCATAAGCAGCAGACCTGGGCTTCCATCCAGGCGAACCGGCCTCAGATCCCTTCTGTCACCCCCTCTGCAGAACCATTTTTAAAGAGACTCACAATGCAACGATCACATCACACCTTGCAGAACAGTCTTCACATGCTGCTACACTGCTACACTGTTCTTACAGCTTCTCCACACTCTTGGGACTGCTGCCCCAACTAAAGAGTAAGGAAGGAAGAGTTTCAGAGAGACTTCCAGCACTTCCCAAGGTCATGTCAAAGTCAAACAAGGATGTGTTTTGATCTGCCATTACTAAATCATGAACCCTGTCCACTGCCTCTTGGGGACAGTGGAAGAGGTTCCCAAGTAACAGATTTTTGGCTCCACATTTGAAATTTAGTTTAAGAAGAAGAGATGACCTGGTATTATAATGAACTTTTAGGTGGGCATAATACGGGGTGACCAATGTTCTACATTGAACTGTGTTTCCATGAAAAAGATACACTGAAGTCCTACTAGCTGCTACCTCTGAAAGCAACAGTGACCTTAACTGGAGCTCACCGAGAACTAAATGAACACCAGGTCCTTAGGTGAGCTGAGCCAGCCTGACTGCCTGCTGCCCCAGTGCCTTTATTTTTAATGTACATTTTTTGCACCTGTAAGAACTGTGCTTGCATACACTAGGCACGTCTAATGTTTCACCATCAAGCTACATCCTCCCAGACCTCACCCGGCTGTGTGTGTGTGAGTGTGTGTGTGTGTGTGTGTGTGTGTGTATATATGTGTGTGTGTGTATACATACATATATGTATATATATATGTGTGTGTGTATCTCAGAGTTTTATTTTATACATATACATATATACATACATATATACATATATACAAATATATATAGCAAGCATCAGAAAAGATATCATCTCACCAAGTTGTCTGTCTGCTCTAGTGTTTTTTGAATCTGTGATCTTCCTGCCTGCCTCAGCTTTCAGAGTAGCTGAGAGTACAGGCCCATGCCATCTGATCCAGCTACTTGTCAAACGGGAGAGCTGCACAGAAGGAACATGATGAGGTACAGGAAGGAGATGGCAACTCTAAGGCAGGGAACGTCTGAGGTCTCCAGATAGGCGAGAGGCAGGAAAGTGATTCTTCCTGGAGACGTAAGAGGGACCATGGCTTTGCTGCCTTGACTGTGCACTTCCAGAGTGGATTTCCATTGCTCTAAGCCATCCTGTTTCCAGTCCTGTTACAGCAGCCCCAGAATCTAGCCAACATCTAAGAAACATACACTTTGTTTCTGAGAATGGAGATTCCCACCTCTACAGTGTCTGGCTCTGTGGACTCCTTTCTTTAATTAACTTGGGTAACAAGATCACCTTACTTGTTTAGAAATAAATCACCACTGTTTGGAAATCTTTATCAAGCCCAGTGATTTTCTACCAACGAAACTAGTCGGTCTAAAAGCTACCCAACTTCTCATATGGAAAATCTAATAGGAGAGATTTATTTTAGGAACAGACAGAAATGTTTCACCGAGGAGCTCATTAGTAATTCAGGAAGGCCTACTGAGTCTCTGAAGATCTATTCTCCAAGAGAAATGTTGGGATAATTCTTAAATTCTGATTACAGACAGTGACTTGATAAAAAATGGTCCTTGGTATTAAAATTGCATGGGGGGAGGGAGCCCTCCAGTAAAAAAAAGGAAGGGAAAGCTAACAGACAAGTCTGGGCAGCATTCTGCAGTTGCTGGGCTCAGGTAGCCAGGCATCTGTACCATCTCATCCTTGAGGCGAGGCCACCTCCAAGGGTAGTTTGAAACAATAATGGCGGTAGGAGAAACGGGAAGACACTGCTTAGGCACTGCCTACTGCTGTGGTCACCTAACTCATTGATTTCTGCTTATCCTGACCAAGGTCCAAGTTCCCAGGACAGCATGACCCAGAAGTGACCCTGAATCTCTGTCCTGGATGTGCTGCCTTGGTACCCCAGTGTTGAGAACCACAGGGCGACTTTCTAAACCTCACTATTCTGCCTCCCATCAGCCATGTTTGCATACTGGAGAGCATTCCACTTGGCTTCTTCTGTTTTTGCTATCAGGTGTGGGGAGCTTGCTTACCACAGAACGCCTGGTTACACGCTAGGTTTTCTTTCTCAAAGCCCATCTAGACTCCGCTTGCTGTGGCCCATCTGGACACAGCACCTGTGGACTGTTTCTCAGACTTCTTGCTCTTTAGTATTTCCCTGAGGTGGACAACTGTGTTCACCACCAGCAGCTGACTTATCTTTGGTCCAGGTCAGAACTAACTCCTGACGGAATCCAAACAAACACCGAGCAACCCATCACTTCCCCTCCCTCTTCAGACTTCTGGGTAAACTGGAATCAATCTTCCTAGCAACCTCTAAGTGTGACCCATCCGTTGTTAACAGTTGGATGTTTGATTGAGAACAGTTCAGAAATTGCCTGTCAAATTGATCTATTTGCAAACTGAACTGATCCATTATTAAAGAGAATAATAATGAAAAATAGCATTATTCATACATACATACATACATACATAATACACTTATGTATATGGTAGTGATACTTGACATCATTTGTTGACCGAATATGTACCATTCTGTTATTGATCATTAAATGGTTCTCTTCAGCTGCATGCTAAACATTATGCTGGATGTTTTGCTTAGTAGTAAGAGATGGAGACGCCTCCACCAGACAGATGGCAGAACAAAGTCCTGCACAGACTATGGTTCGTATCCTTATGTGAGCACAGCACAGTGACCCCAGAGCCCCTGCTCTTAATTACTGTTCTTTCATATGTCCATATCATCATCAGAAGTTACTACAGCCATTCAAATCTTGCAACACACCAAGCCCAGTGTGGAGTCTTACGGAAATGATCTTTAAGGTTCACAATTAGCCTGTGTGGCGGGGCTTACTTTTCAGTTTCAAGTACAGGAGCCAAGATGCTGGAGGTTAACTTGCCCAAGGTCACACGCTGTAGTGTGTGCAAGGGGAATGTCCCAGATCTGATCCCACTCAGCTTAGCTTAAGCATCTGCTATGAATATACATCACTGCCTCCTGCCATGTGTCTAGAACCACGCCAGGCCTAAGGGCAGACAGCTATGAAAAACGAGATGTTCCCACCCATGAGGAACTCTAGATACACAGACCTGTAATCTTTAGACATGGGGACAGAAAGGAAGGACAGTGTAATGATAAGTTATATGTGAGTCTGACATTAGCCAGAAGGGTCTGTGTAATATTTCATAAATCATGCATCTTTACAAATTCAATTAAAGTGATGGAGTACATTTTATAAATCTGGTTGGATTTTAATATATCAAACTAATCATCAGAGAGAACGACCCTATCAGGCTGTTTTGTCTTTTTTATTTACTGGAGCTGAAGGTACTACCTGGTAACAGGCTCTGGCCTGCCCCGTTAGAGCAAAAATGAGGTCCTAGATTTCAGGCATGTAAACCTGGAGAAACTGCCTAAAATGCTAGTTATTCTGACACTTGTACCTTTTAGACATCCATCAGTGTTTTCTTTACTAATAACCAACACCTAGAAAGACGTGTCTCTCGATGAGTGCACGGTGTCTCTCTTCTCTCCTTTCTCCCATTTTGAGCTGTCTGCCAAAGTCTAGCTCAGCTGATCTGTTTCCATTTGATTGACTCCCCACCCAATCCCTAGGGTTCTTGAGAAGATAACTTGTGTTTCTTTGCATGTCTGAACGGCACTTGACCAATGGACAGTGTTGACGAGGGTACAATCAGTGTCGATGCTGGATTCCATTTTGAATGTACTCTCTAAGCTCCTTGCAAGCGGAAACTCACTCAGACTTCCATGAACAGCCAACAGTGAGGAACACACGGCCCCAACAAGTCCTAAATCTGTGCTTGATGAATAGATGAGTTTTGAAAGACAGATTTCCCAAAGCAAGAGCCTTGTAAACTCTGGGGGATGAGTGAGACCAACGGATGAATGAAGAGACCATGAACATGACCCGAAAGCTACGTCTGCGCTTGGCAGCCCTTGTACTATGCATAGGAAGATCTGTCCCCCATTAAACCAAAGGTACTATTGCCAAAAGGTTAGTTAAAAAAAAATAGATTCAATGTATTCCTTCAAGTGAAACTGCCAACAAGGTTAGAGGTTCCCACTTTATCAGCAATGCAACCATCTACATATTAATACAATGGCTTTTAAATAGGAGCATGGGTTCCACTTTAATAAAGGCTTCCTCTTTGTCCAGTGTCTTACATATGTTGCTTCTGTTTCTTACAACAACTTTGGGACCCTGTTTTCTCATCTCTGTTCTGGACGTGGAGTCAGCCAAAGTTGGGAGAGAACTGGCCTAAGGTGAGTAGCTTATTAGTGATTCCAGAGCTGTGGGTGACAGTAAAGACTCTTATTCAGTTCTCTACAAAGCCAAAGGGAAACACTTCCTCAGGCTCTGCCTCCACTCTCCACCTCCTCTCTACTGCCCAGAAGCCCCTGGATACTAGAGTTTGAGCCCGGGTGTTCATGTTGCTAATTGTTTCTACAAAGGAAACTTGACAGCAAGATGATTCCAACAGCAGTGCCCTTGCAGTGACTATGCTACCAGTCCACCAGTTCATCTGTCCGTCCGTCCATCCATCCATCCATCCATCCATCCACCCATCCATCCACCCATACATCTATCCATTCATCCACTCATCCATCCATTCATCCACTCATCCATCCAATGCTCTCCTCAGGTCTCTGCACATAAATGGATGTCCCCCTGCACACACATGTACACACACACACACACACACACACACACACACACACAGTGCAAGTACAACAGCAGAAAGCACTGAGGAGGAAATGCAGTATGAGGGACCTAAAAGGTGAATGAAGATTCACTTTAGGAGTTTCACTTTAGGATGCTGTGCCCAAGGAAGATCTCAATGTGAGTAGTCCTACGCTGTGCGAGAGGTTCAGGAGGCAGGGCCCCAGTGTTCTTGGAATGGCCGCCAGGGTGCATCACTGGGCCAATGTGTGAGGAGTGAGAAGAGTCAGGTGCACAGAAGGTGTGGCTTTCATCAGGAGGTCTTGGCTTTCACTCTGGTGAGATGCAAAATCAATGGAGGGTTAATGCACTGCACTGAATGACGGAGAGGCTTCCATGTCCCTCGCATATTTTTTAAATGTATTAGCAACTTTAATAAATTATGAGGAAGTGCATTATGTCAAACTTGCGATCGCTAAATACTGCTGATCTCATACAGAACTCCATTTAGCACTGCCCTTGTGATAGGAGGGCGGGTCAGAGCTGAGAGAGTCTGGAGAGCTCAAATACAAGGAGCTCAGAGGCAGTGGGCTTCCTGTTTCCAGGATGCCAGCCCTCCAGCCCCTCTACGTCCCCTCCTGGAGAGGAACAGCCTTCCCAGAAACCTCATCTCAGGCTTAAGATATGAGCATCTGGGAAACGACCAGGTCACTGCCACAGCCACCACTGGGAGCTGCATGGAAGGGACTAAACCATCCATTCTTATGGCAGTCTCAACTTCTCTATGACAGAACAGGGGAGAGGCCTGGGCACATCACCATCATCCCAGTTTGAAACTCACTCACAGGAAAGTGTAGCCCCCCAGTGCCCACCACTCAATCTCAACCTTCTGCCGGACACTCTGTTCTTTTCTTCTCTTTCACTCTAGGTTTCTTGCCTTGAGTTCCCTATGCTGCTGAAGATGATCTTGAACTTCTGATCCTCCTGCCTCTACTCCTTTCACCAAGCAAGGATCAACAAGTTGTGTAGGCCACACCCTGGTCAAATGTGGCTCTGGGGATGGAAGTTGGGGCTTTGTATGTGCAAGGCAAACACTCTCCAGAACCAAACAACACCCCCAACCCTTCTCAAGTTCCTCTGTCTTTTCAGTTGCCACGGGGCTCCATTATCTGATTATCAGGTCAGTTTTTTTCTGCTCTGTCCTCCAGGCAGAGGCAAATGAGCCCCAAGGGGACAAAAATGGGTAGGGAAGAAAAGCAGGGCCACTGAACACTGCTGCTGAGTACACAGACCAATAATTCAGCTTCTGTTTTTAAATTTTAAGCTAATCCACTGGATGAGCCCTTAGCCTGTCAAGAACAAGGCTGAGAGGGAGTCACTGCCCTTGTGGGCAGGACTAGAATGTCTACTTTCATGTTGAAAGTCCTGAGGTACAGGTCTTTACATCATTCTGCCACGTGTACATGTAATTTCTCCTGGGAACTTTCTAGAACTTACTTCTTCCTGAGGTTCTGGTTATTCTTCCCACTGAGCATTGCTGCTCCATTGGATGGTGGTTTTCCGCCAGGTCTACGTGGTCACCCATGCCTGTGTGGACCAGCTGTAAACAAAAAGCTATTTGGAAAGACCCATGTGACAATGTCCAGAGTTATAAATCCTACTGTGAGATACACAGAACACAGACACCAGTGTAATCCTTGTGGTTTGAGTAGGTATGGTCCCTATAGACTCATGGGTTTGAATGCGTAGCTGTAGAGAGTGAAACTATAAGGAGGTGTGGTCTTACTGGGGTAGGTGTGGTCTTATTGGAGAAAGTGTCACCATGGAGGTGGGATTTGAGGTCTTCTATGCTCAAGCTACGCTATGTGTGGTACACAGTCTCCTTCTGCTGCCTGAAGATCAAGATGTAGAACTCTTAGCTCCTCCAGCACCAGGCTTGCCTGCATGCTGCCTTGCTTCCTGCCATGATAATAATGCACTAAACCTCTGAAACTGTAAGCCTGCCCTAATTAAATGTTTTCCCTTATAAGGGTTACCATGGTCATGGGGTCTCTTCTTCACATCAATGAAACCCTAACTAAGACAAGCAATAATTGTACCCACGGAGGTTTCTAGAAGGGATGGTCTCCTCTAGAGATGGTGAAAGCAGAGGGAAGAAAATTCTATGTTTAAAGATATATTTAAAAATTTCAAAAACCAACAAACAAAAAATATTGTCAAAAATGGAAAGTCAGTTGCAAGCTCCCTACCGATGGTTGAATTCTAGCCTCATGGTTGGAACAAATCGTACACATTCAGACAATGTGAAGAGGAGACACTGCAAGGGTCCCCAACAGTGGACTCATTTCTCAGTGGTGTTCCCTATTTTTTTGCTCAGGATCACAGTTTGTTGCGATTCGAACAACACAGAAAGCATTAAAAATGCAGCACAGACAAATCTGTCAGTCACCAGCCCCCAGTAAAAGATGGCAGAGTGAAAGAAAATAGTAGAACCCTAGACCCTAGGAGCCCATGAAATCAGCAAAAGTCTCAGAAGTGCTGAAGGCAGATGAGAAACATCTTTGTTTTGATCATGAGGGAATATTGGATTTTTATTAATGTCGTTTTCTTCAACGGTGGAAGTGATCTGTTCTCCTACTCTATTATTGTGTACGGCAGTGAATCTGCTTTCATGTGCTTGGAAGGACTGTGCCCACGTCTGGGGCAGTTTTTGACAGGCACATCAGAACTTTCCCTTTATGTGCCATTTCTTTTCAAGCTATTGCCTAGGCAAAGACTTTTCCAGGATGTTCTTCTATGGCATGGGGGTTAGAAAATGCAAAGACTTACAGTGCTTCAGCCCAACACCAAGCACGAATAATTGGTCATAACTGTTTGCCGTCAATGGGTGGAAGGAATAGAAAGACATTTTCCTTACTTCAGAGGAACATGGTGGTGAGCAGCACAGAAAGAGAGGAATGGGTAGGTTAGCCACGAGGAGAAATATTGGTACCTAGAGGTTCCTTTGAAGAGCCTGATCCCAGGTGTTGGGGCTCAGAAACAAGTTAGGGACAGGGACCACTGGACCCTCCACATGCTTGCTTCAGCAGCTCCAGTGACCTCAGGAACAAACACCAGGCTACCAGTGTGGCCACCATTCACCCACATGATTCTGTATTGTAGAAAGACGTTTCTGAAAACTCAAAAGCTATTTGAAGAAATTCAATAACAGCACTTTACAGGTAATATAATTTCAGTTTCCTGTTTTTGCCTTTCCCAAATGTTTCTCTTTGTTTTTAATTAAAAACATAATTCTGTAAAGCATCACTTAAATGGAAAGCTTAAATATGTGAGCAGGTTCATTTTCTTGAACCAGTTCATTTTCTCACATTTAACTGTAAACATTAGAAAAACAAGGGAGTAAGGTAGGTGGGGGGCAGACCAGCTTGAACAGCACAGTTTCATCACAGTTACTGCCAAGACCGAGGATGCTTCTTTGAAACTGCTCATACTTTTATACAATGAGAATCTTGGTCAACACACACGTCTATTTCCTGACTGGTGTGTGTGTGTGTGTCTCTGTGTGTGTGTGTTTGTGTGTACATATGAGTAAGAGCAAAGGCCAGAGCCTGAGGCCAGGAGACTTCTCCTATTGCTCTTTACCGTGCCTTTTGGGACAGACTCTTCCTGGACCTGGAACTCACCAATTGGCCAAACCAATAAGCTCAAACCCCAAAGATCCTTACGTATAGGCCTACCCAGATTTGGATTATAGTCATATGACAGCATGCTCAGCTTTAGTGGGTGCTGGGAATTGAACTTGGAACCTCGGGCTTGTGGAACTGTCACTTTAACGAGCAAGCCATCTCACCCACACCTATCCAGACCGTTCTTAACAGGCCTCCATAAACCTAGTTTGTCTCTGTTGCTACAATGTCTGCCTTGTCTACAATGTCTCCATTACATGTGCTTGAACAAACGCACAGGAGTTGAGTGACTGTTTTCCCTGTTCTGTTTCTTTCAGTTCTGCACTTTCACAAAGGATTCTGAAAGAAACGTTTTCACACACACAGTCCACCCTGCCTCCTTTTCAAGTTTCCTCCGTGTAAGTAGAATTACTGGATTAGAGTATGGATTTTTGCATGGCTCTTAATGCATTTTGAATTGGTATATTCTTAAGTGTAACCTCATCTGAGCGCTCAGCCTATCTCTGTGTTTTCCTCAAGAGCTAATCATATTACACTGATTTTTATCAGACAATAAGCACATGTTTTTCTTTTTGCCTTAACTGCCAGGAAACGCAGAGCTAAAGTTCAAATCCAATAATGAGTTCATCTCAGGTGACCTGTAATATGTTTCTCTCTTTTTCCTTTGGGTCAGTTTTCTACTTAGTTGTTCCAAAAAAAAAAATGATGAATTTTAAAAGTTCCATTAAATCCCTTTTAGAAGCAGGTGGGCTGACTCTTACTCAAATGGAGAAGCAAAAGGCACACATTGACTCTATCTAATGCAGAAATCATCTACTGCAGAACCCTGTGTAATTAACACTGTCTGTTCTTGGTTCTGAAGCCTAAGATGGTTCAAGGTTATGCAATCCTTTATCCATGGAGACACTGAGAGACGCAACAGAAGACTTGGGGGAACGGAAGTATCTGCAGTCCAAGAACAAACTGACCAGAACCCAGCCCTTCCCATGTCCGATCCAGAAACAGGAACATAACTCGAGTCCCTTGGCATCCCTCCTTGTCCTGACACTGTGTTGTCCAATCAGGAAGCATCTCTCTACGACACTTTCCATTTCCTCCCCTTAGGTTCCTCCCTGCCACCATCACCAGGCCTGTGTGACTCTGTTCTTGTCCACTTCAGCTCATTACACACTGTAACTCTATTAGTGGCTCTGAGCTGCCCAAAGGACGACACACACCGAGTGGCTTGATCCACAGAAATGGATAGACTGACATTTCTAGGGGCAAGCTGTGCAAGACCAGGAAATGAGTGGGTGTGTTCCCTGAGGGCTCTGAGGGAGAGGCTTCTCTCCTTGGCTTGTAGGAGGCTGTTTTCCTCTATGTCCTTTCATATCATTCATATTTTGTCTCTGTCCAAATGTCCCCTTCAGTGAGGACACTAGACATACTAACTTAGGACTCACATCAGTGACCCTACTGTATACTTGGTTACTCCTGTAAATAAAGATGCTGTTCCCACTTCAGTCCTGTAGGACACTGGAAAGGAGTCCACGCTCCCAGAGCACGTATCATCCATGTTTCTGCCAGGAGCATGGAACTCCCTGGGCATTCTCCCCCAAAACACAGAGCCAAGTGGAAGAGAAGCAGCTGGGAAGAGACAGTACTGTAGAATGGATGGACGCCATCAAAATACAGAACGGTACACGTGTGAAGACGTCATAACCAAGTCCACCATGATGTGTGATTAGCTTATGCTAATAGGGTTGAAAGAAAACAGAAAACAAAAACCCTGTCTCCCAGTAAGCCAAACCCTGGGGAGCAAGAGTTTTCACTTCACCCTCTAGTGATCACAAAAGTATTTCAACTTTTTTTTATCTCTTCCTTCAAATTTTTCCTTGTTGCAAACATATTAATGTCCATATTCAACTCTCTGGCATTCAGAGTCTTTTCCCAACTCTATTTTAAGGTGTGATTGCCATCTCTGTTTTGAACAAGAATTCTCAGAAAGAGGCTGTGTCTGCAAAGACTGAGTGACTGGGCCTGGGTAGAGCTGCAGTGGATGTGTGTGTGTGTGTGTGTGTGTGTGTGGTGTGTGTGTGTGGTGTGTGTGTGTGTGTGGTATGTGTGTGTGTGTGTGGTGTGTATGTGTGTGGTGGGGATGGGGTGGGATGTTACAGGTCTAGCATTTAATTATATTTTATCTTAGGCCAGTTTAATTCCCCCTAAGAAAACATTTCTGTGCCCATCTATGTCAGAACTAACATCCTGTGACAAACAGATAAAAAAAAAAAAAAAACCTTTTGTAATCTACTAGACCAGCTGACCACTAGCTCCCATCCATCCACAGGCTAAGAGTACCTTCAGACAGCGTCTAAGGCCCACAGGAGAGAGTCTTCCGTGCTGCTGTAACCGCCTCTCTGAAGTTCACACCAGTGTGGTTTTCAAACTCCTTCGTTTAATTCTGTGTTCTGTTACTACAGAACTCCTTGAACCTGCTCCCCACGGGAACCAGGAACCTGGGGTAACCTAGCTCTGTGGTACCTAGCCCAGGCTCTCTCAAATTTGGATCCAGATAAACTTACTTTAAGGTGAGAGATTTCTCTCCATCATCAAATTTCTCTAGCACATTCTTCTTCCCTGCAGTCCTCAGCTGCATTACTCTCAAATTCCAAATACAATGGGCTCTTTCCCTTCCTCACACCGGAGTAGCTTGCTGCCTGCATTACCCTCTTACACACTATCTGCCTCCTCAGCCCTACTTCCCATTGTTCCCAGACCCAGACTGAGGCAATGTCTTTTCCACCAGCCTTTGTCCAGCTTTCCTCGTCAGTAGCTGAGACCATATCCACTGTCTTCAAATCACTTCAGTGTTTCCATTTGCTGGAACGTAAGATCCTAAAGCCCGGGGACCTGCCATGCTTGTGTCCTTCAATGCCCTGCTTTATTAATCGCCCCCCCCCCAAGTGATAACCTGTTCCCTTTAGGAACACATAAAAGGGGAGAGAGCTATCCTGACGCAGAGGTAGGCAGTGACATTTCAGAGTCATGTGTGGTTATTTCAATCATGATGGCATCTGGGCTAACAACACAACAAAACCCAACAAGGGTTAATATAAGGTCTAACATCTCGATGTGTGGCTTGGGCAGTGTTCAGTGCATGACAGTGTCAGTTTTACTAGAACATTCCCTTTGTCTCTACCATTCCCCCACCCACCCAAAGAAAATTCCAAGAAGCTCATTTCTAAAGAAAAGTAAATATCCAGCCGGCCGGAGGGATGACCTTTCTCTAACAGAGGGGATGGATTTGCTATCCAGCCAAATGTTTGAAATTCTTCCGCCAGCATGCATAATTGAGAGAAATGTGTTAATTACCCTTACATGACAGCTGGTAGGACTTCCTGAACCAACTCTGAGCAGGGCATTGATCTTGAACCACCAGCGTTAAGTCACTTTACTGTGTTCACACGAAGACGAGGCTCCCACGGCGGGTCAGAACCGGTGGGTCAATGTGCAAGGTCCCCGTGAACTTGGGCTGTAAGGCTAAAGTTATGGCAGCGATCCAACACTCTGGCGACAAAAGCACCAGTGTAGTGCTTTGTATGACATGTCAGCGAGAGAGGTGGGAAATCCCAAGGAAATAATCCCTATGATTACAAGAGCTCTGTGGCTCCAGGGTGGGTTTTATCACAGTGAAGCCCAATTCCACAGGGCACGGGTTTCCCCTTTCCCCTCCCCCAGCTCTCTGCCTTCAGAGTCACAACAGGGCCTGTTATCTAAGGGGCCTGGCACTGCGTCTGGCTCAGCACTGCGGGCATTTTGAATAGGAAGCAGAAATTACGATCCTTGCCCTACAGGACTCACCAGCTTGGCACTGGATAGAAAATAACCTAATTCTCCAAGTTTCCAGACCCGAGATTTTATGATTCCACGATAAAGGGAACTATTTTATCTTTAGACAGAAAAATGTCATGAATATTCTTTTGTTTTAAAAAGCAATTTATATCCACTGACTAATATAATTTGCTACACTACTTCTACACAAAATTTTTCAGTTTTTTTTTTTTAAATCACGACTCTATAACAGGAGAGCTCTTGAATTTACTCTTTCTTCTCCAATCGCTGATTCAGCTTTTCTCTCTCACCTGAGCCACACAGGCATAGCCTCACTTAACTCTTCTGAAATCCAATATACTCGCATTTTAGCTTCCAACATAACCACTCTGTTGTCCGTTTATACATTTCTGGAAAAACAATCTGGTTTTGGTTTAGTCTAGGGAAAATACATTAAATATTTTCCCCTTAAAACGTGTAGAAGAAAAATATACATTTCTTTTAAACAACTGGAATCAATTTATGTCTCTGGCACAGAGAGCGAAAAAAAAAAATCAATGGAAGTTAAATGTTGAAAGGCAATGCATGTCTTTGTAAGGGTCCTTGAACTTGTGTCCACCAAGAGAAACAAGAGAAAGGGCCCAAGGCTCTGACAACCAGGCAGGATGGCAGGGCAGATAATCAGGCAGTCAGTGTGTGTCTGTGTGTGTGTGTGTGTGTGTGTGTGTGTGTGTGTGTGTGAGGGGGGGGGACAGACAAACAGAGACACACACACAGAGACAGAGAGGGACAGAGAGAGATACAGAGACAGAGACAGACAGAGACAAAGATAGAGACAGACAGACACACAGACAGAATGTTGGACAAAGATTGCCACTGGATGTCGTCCTTAATTTCCTTCTACCTTTTTTTTTTTTTTTGAGACAGGGTTTCTCATTGAACCTGGAGTTTACCAGTTTGGCTAGATTAGCTAGCCTGTGTTGGGATTACAGCGCATGCTACCACACCTGGCCATTTCAGTGTGGGTGCTGGGGACTGAACTCAGCTTTGTGGCAAGCACTTTACTGATTAAGACATTTTCCCAGCCCCAAATCAATATGCTTTTGAGGAAGACATATCATGCATAGGATGCTGAGAACACAATCTATAAGATTATGTTTCTTGCTGTCTTTTAAGAAAGTTATTAATTTAAGTAGGGAGCTCATAGGAACATACACAATAATACTAAGGTTCTCTACTGACGAGAATTGAGGGTGTAAAGGCATGCAGGGAGACCTCACGAACACTGCAAAATGTAGACAAGGTTGTACCTTCATAAGTTCCTCAGAGTCCTGTGGAGAATCCATTCCCAGCTAGACAGGACCTTACAGTTACTTGGCAACCAATATCAGGTATTACTGAGTACCAAGGGACCAGTGTTTTTATATTTTCTCTTTCCCTTTGCTGAGGTTTGGAATCTTTCCTATTTCTCTAGACTTGGTTATTCCTCTTTTCCTCCCTTAAATGGTGCAAGTGAAGTGAAGACTCCCAAGGAGTAAAATTGGCACTTGGTCCCAGCATTTACACTGGTGGCCCAGAACTAGCCTCTCATCTTGCCTACAAATCACTGCAGTCGAGCACAGTATACTCCACTCCAGTTACAGAGGTGGCAAGACAAAACTGCCATGAGTTTGTTCCAGGTGATACTGGAAGGTTTTAGAATGTATATCAGGAGACGAGAAAGCCAGGCTTTAAGACAGAAAGCCAGAGCCCTCCCTCAGTACCATTAAATAATGTAGAGAGCTCAAGGAAAATGGAGGTTTCAGAAAAGGAGGAGCACACGCAGTAAGGATCAAGTCCATATTGGAGATCAGATCAAAGGCAATATCGGTAGAGTGGGGAGCAGTAGGAAATAAGCTTGAATGGCTCTCTCATCTGAAATTTCCTAGTAAATCAGATTCTTCTGGCCAGAGAAGCTGGAGGATAGAAAGAAAAATAGATTTTAATACTATAGAGAAAAATGTCCATTTTTCAATCTTTCCTGTGAGTGAGCAGAAAAAGGGAGAGACGCAGGCTAGCCACAGAGGCTGCTCGGTCAGGAATAACCATCTCTCTCCAGATTCCTTCAATCTGTCCACGCACCCAGGTGTGCGCATGCACACGCATGGACAACAGCATTTCTTCCATCTATTATACGCTTTTCTCCGACCCCTTTTCCCTTTTCCCTCCTGTCAGCTCTCATTAGAAATACTTATCTCCCGAGTCAAATGCACTGCACTTTTCCCGTGAGAGCCACCAGAAGAATACCTAAGAAGTGGAGAACTTGGATCTCCAAGTAATGAGTTCGGCTTTCAAGCAGTCAGCCTAAATCTATACCAACACGGCATTGGCTGAGCGCTGGGGACCAGTTCATTTGCTGATTTCTCTTATATTTATGTACATCTTAGATTCCATTCTGACTCCCAAGCATTAGGCAGCACTTAGCTAAGGAGGAAATTCTCCTATTACAGCAATTTCTTAATTACACATAAGAATAGAGGGAGAATTTGAGAATAGTAGTAATTCATGCAAAAGTACTCTCTAACTATTGGTATTAAATTCAGCCGAAGAATGTAGCCAGGGCTACTGATACATGGAGGCAGGAAGCTAAACAGAATGTTATCTCTCTGACAGTTCTGCGAAGGTCGTAATGAGCATTTCCTTGCTCTCAGGGAGAGGAAATGGTAATTAAAAGAAGGAAGAACATGGGTAGAAAAGCCCAACAAGCACAGAAGAGCGAATTTCCCCTGGCGCCACAGGTGGATGATGAACAGGTTACACAGAAGGCGTGAAACTCAAATACAGCCAAATTAAGCAGAGTTGATTTCCTTCCAAAGCCCTCTTCCCGAGAGCAGGCCACAGAGAGCATTATTGTAATCCCATACACTGATGCTTCATGTTAAGGTAAGATCTACGGACTGGAAGATGCAGGGTAACCTGAGCTCAACCTTAGGACCCATACAGTCCTGAGAAACAACTAACTCCCACTGGCTGTCCTGTGACCTAAATAGCACACAAGCATGTATGTACACACACACACACATGCATACACATATGCACACAAAATAACTATTTTTGCCTAAATAACTTTAAAAGTGTTGAAAAGGTAGGTTTAGGACTCAGAACCAACCATTTAGAACACTAATATCAGAGGACACAGTTTGAGTATGACCTAAATGCTTCGGACCAGAATTATTTATTATTTCAGACATTTTTTTAGACTCTAGATTACATGGCCTTAGGACTCAAGTGTAAACATGAAATTCATTGATGTTTTATATGCACCTTATATACATAGCCTGAAGGTAGCTTTAGACTATAGTGGTAATTTGGGGTATGAAACTAAGTTTCATGGTGTGGGGTTATCCCCTAGCCTCTTCATGTGCTACTTGGAAAGCTTGAGGTTTTTTGTTTGTTTGTTTGTTTTAAACTTTTGGGACTTGGGAATTAGGGAAAGTCACCCAAGTCTACAGAATCCTTCACCCTTCCGATCATTATAATTGTAAATGGCTAACTGAGAATGCAGAAAGCAAAGGGTATTAGCAAATATTATTCCATGAAAAGTCAGCAAAGAAAATAAACTAGCCTACACTGTTGACTTACTTAGATAGGTATGTTGTAAATATAAACTTTAACTCAGACAAAGGGGCATCATAGGCCAGAAGGGACAGCTATACTGCTTAGTCCCACTGAGTGGCTTAATTCCTGAGACATTTAAGAGGATAAGATATATGACAAACCTTCTTCCCCTAAACCACTTTCCAATCAAACTAACAAGAGAAGTTTGAAAAACACAAATTCTTACGCAAACTATTGCTCAGTCAATAGAATTCATCAACCAACAACTCTGGGATCTCACAGAGTACTCCAAGCAACAGCTCTGGAACCTCACAGAGTGCACCATCCAACAGCTCTGGAACCTCACAGAGTGCACCATCCAACAGCTCTAGAGCCCCAGTGATTCTTTGAATCTGGGCTTAGCTGTAAGAGACACTATTATAACAGCTGGACAAGGGCCTCAGCTTCCCCTGTCACCTCCTGAGAGAGGGCTTCAAGTTTTGGGAGAGGGCTTTTTGGGTCATAACAGTAGAATTTATTCAATTATGGCGTCAAATTATATCCCAGTGACCTGAAGGATCTGGTGCATATCCAATTATGCCTAATTTGTACCCTGGGATGTGCCGATTCCATCTCCGTGTAAAATCCTGGTAGAATCGCAATTTAACAAGCCTGACAGGATATCAAAATTGCTATGTTGTCTCCAAACCTCATTAAATGGAAGTCTGTGCTTTCCTATAACGTTCAGTGGGAGTATAAACTATTATTATTTCTTCTATTTGTTTATGTAAGGCAGATGTGCAGTTACACTTTATTAGAAAACAATAACCGGTTAGAAGAAGCTACCGTGAAGCAGGGCGCTCTGTAACCGCAGCAGTGATGTCTGGGAGAGTAAATACTTCATTGTCCTTCATGGTCCCAACATTTACCGGAACATAATATATTCCTAATAAGTTTGACATAATCTAAGGCATCATGGCAGCATCCTAAGCAGGCTGGGACGAGCTGGCAGCTGGCTGGCTGTGCATCAGCTCTGTGACTTGTTTATGTGTCCTCTACCTTGAATGTCCTTGACCTTGACTCCCTCTTAGTTCCCCCATGATGTCAACTGTCCATCCTCCATCATCTTTGTTTTTCGCTGATATCTGTGGTTTATCCTGGCCTCTATTTATGGGTACATCTTGATCTGCCCAGCTTCTGGTACCCGCTACTTGTTGGCCTTTGGTTGTGGAGCTGGAGCAGCTGGTGCCTGTCTCAGAATGTTTGTCACCCAAATCCGCTAAGTTTTGTCCATGCACCTCAGTCCCAGCACTCTCCAGCACTCCAGGCTCACCACCCAGCCCAGTTTTCTTGTTCTGGAGTCAAGCTTGAAGATAACATTCAACGAAGTGCAGCAAGGTCACTAAGTTCTCCAGACTCGGGGGACCAAAGGGTTCAAATCCCTTCTCAGCCACCTAGGAGCTGTGGTTATTTGCAGTCTCTGAACCTGTCCGCTCAAATCTCAAAGTAACTTCTATAAATAGGAACCTTTCCATGGAATCGCTGTGTACGTTGATGGCATGTCGCTTAAGAGACCCAGCCTGGCCCTTGGTTAATGTCCTCTGAAGATCAGCCAGTGGCCCTTCCCTGGAACATCCCCATCCTTCCTCTCAGCTCTGTCCCTGAAGTCAACAGAATCTGGGCTGGGCAAGTGGACAAAGCCCACAACTGCTCCATGTGAGGACTGTCCCAAGTGTCTGTTTTATCCAACTGTAGCGGGGAACATTAGGTACTTGCCTACACCATATCGGGGACGGAGTTCTGTGGGTCAATCTGCTCTCTTCCTCTCTAGATTTCAGATGCCTAGAAATGGGAATGATCTCGGGGTTGGTTATAAAGATTACGTGACACAGTGCTTTTCCAGAGCCTGGCATGCTACGGGCCATATGCCAGTACTCCATAGACAGCAGTTAGGAGACTTTCCAACTGAAGCCAGTCTTCGAGTAACGCCACGCACCACACACAGCAAGGCTCTTCTTGTCTCCTGCCACTCTGCTCAATGGCCTCTGAGGAGTTTGCTACCCCACCTCAATCAAGTCTTTCAGAGAAAATCGCTTCTGGCATTCTGCTCCTTCATATTACAGAGAGCTTTGAGTATTTTTCTGTAACCCTCCATCCCCCCCCCCCCATATGACTGAATGAAAGAAACTGGAGGAAAAAGTCCTTACAAGACTGAAAATTGTGTATGGCTTGGATGGGAACAAACGAACAGCCAACACATCAGGAGACCTTTGGTTCCGGCTTTCCACAGGAGAGTAGTTTCACGGGGAAGAGACGGGGCAGACGGCTGATGTTCCAGGAAGGAATGGTGACCTCTGAATGTACGTGAGGGCATGCGAAAGCAGCCCTGGGGAAATTGTGAGGACGTTTTACCGGCTGTGACCTCAGGGAAGATGGATGGAGCCCAACCAGAAGAAATCTGAGAGGTTCAGAGTTTGCTGCTGGGAGGCCAGGTAGTTCTGGAAACAGGAAGAGTGAAATTGGGCCAGGGAGCTGAACTGACTTATAGGGTTACTTTTCCCTGGGGGTGAGGGAGCACACAGTACCAGATGCAGCCTGATACAGCACTTCCTGTGGGTAACTCAATCTTCCTGTGCCACAGCACCTCAGACACCAGGGTGACCTTATCCTAAAAGCCCTTGGTAACACCCTGGCATGGCTTTTCTTCTGTCTTCTCCACAGTCAGTGGCATCACTGCCGGTTGTCCATGCTGAAAAGCTCCAAGGCGAGATGAGGTAACTGAAACCACACAGCTCCAGAAGTATCTATATCTTTGATCTGGATCCAAATCCTGCTTCTTACTTACTTATGTAATTCTGAATCATTAATCTCAGCCATTTCATCTAATTAAAGTTTTAAGTTGTATTCACTTTGACGTTATCCATATGGGTGTTTTGTGTGTCTGTGCGCCACATGCATGCAGTGCCCACAGAAGCCAGAAGAGGGCGTTAGGTCCCCTCAGCACTGATGTTACAGATGATTGTGCAGCCAACATGTAGGCACTGGGACTTGAACCAGGTTCCCCTGGAGGAGCAGCTAGTGCTCTTAACTGCTGAACCATCTCAAGCCCCGTTGCTTAATTTTCTCCATCTGTAAAGTCAGGCTATCAATTCTAGTGATGTACTGAATTAAATATTTCTGATACATATTATTTATGGCTGAACAATTCCAATCTTGTCTCGTTAAGGAACCTTCAATGAAGCCTTCTGGTTCTTATCATCACCATTCTGAAATCCCATATAGCTTTATAGGTTGAGTCTTGACTTGAGCATATCAACTGACACAGACGTCTTGCATAGTCTATTAGGTAGGTGATAAGTCTAGCTTCTCATTCTGTCTGTCACTGTTATGAGTGACCAGTACAGTACTGTGGGAGCTAAGAAGTGAACAGAAAGGCTAGGGTAAGAGTTAGAAGTTAGTGGAAACATGGCTTCTTAGGGGTTATAATCAGGTAATGTTGAACAGCCAGGATTTGGAGCATCTCAGTGGTGATGAACATGGAAGCATGTAATAAATATATTGTAAAGATAGGAGGAAGGGAAAGGCGGTGTGGGCAGAATCAGATGAAAGGTCGTATGAACTGCACAGAGCTGCCTCACTCTGCATCAGACAGGAATATAGACAGGTGAGGGCGTGGAACTTGGTCATAAACTCCCCTCATCACAAGAAGTGATCTGGAGAAGACAGATAAATCCAAGTTCTCCTTGTTAGCACCTCAGAATACAATCCCATGTTCCCCTCTATTTTCTCTCTGTGGCTATGGGAGAGGGGAGAACAACTGATTTACCAAGATGTATTCTCTTTTGTTCCTTTGATAATGAAGGCGTGGTTGTCCGTGTGGTCATTTGGCTAGAATTTCCAACATCTATAGCTACAAGGGAGTATCCTATAGTCTGACAAGCATCAGAGCAAGGATGTGGAAGGAACCTGGGCCTTTAGTCTTGTAACAGCAGTCATACATCCTGTAATGACTGTGGAGAACCTTCTTGCTTGTTCATGTAAGTTATATGATTAAAAGCTATATAATTGTTGGGTCCTCTGCTACTGACGTATATACATGTAACTATGACTAATATATGTAGCTACAGCTACATACTTCTTTGCATTTTAAATACAAACAGATAATGAACACAGCACTGTAGCAAACTTTACATTCTTCCTGAATAATATATTGTGGCAGTATTTTTTTTTCTGGCCATGTAAGTTTATGCTTGCTGTAAATTGAATCAGAAAAAATTGAATTGTAGTATACTATTTTGTTATATTGATGAGCCATATTTCATCTGAATACTCCCTTTGTGGCCTCCTCCGTTGACTGGATCTACTTCTCACTGTTACGATGCCGAAGGCATGGACATACATATGTTGCTTCTCTGTGCACATACGCAAGTATTTCACTAGAATACATCTCTAGACATGAGATGGATGAGTTGAACAAAAAAGAATATTTGATGATACAGCGTGCCTATAGATTGCTCTACTGTTGTAAACTTATTTCTACCTCTATGAAGGTTGAAATAAATAAATCCACAATTTCATATGAAACTTGATAATTCCCCTTAACACAGCATATTACTAGTCTTCGCATTTTATTCAGTCACAGGAAAACAGAGAAAAGATGTTACTAAACAATGAATCAATTAAAAAAAAAATAAAACTAGCTAAAAGGTAGTATAAGGGACCCAAGCTATCCTTGTCCGTACTTGGTGAAATCTGGAGTCACTTGAACCATTTGGAAAAGCACACAATTTTTCAACCCCGCCCCATCATTTCTCAGGAAGAAAATGGTCATTCCCCAAACCATGCTGGTACACCTCAGATCATTGCTTTATTGTTCCTATTCAACACTACAAGATTACAGGGCATCTATACACTGGTACCTCAGAATGACCTTGGGCCGTCGTGAGGATCAGCTCTCCTGTGCCAGTGAGCTTGACTTTGCACTGTGAAGAATAAGTTCCCTCATGTCTTTCCTGCCATGGTGAGGCCAGTCTGACCTCCTTCAGCACACACAGGAAGAGTATCGCATACGTATCCTTCCCCACTGTTACAGGTACAAGGCGAATGGACACACTACTGTCCTGTGAACAGAACCTTGCCGGTGAGTTATAGAGAGACAAGAGGAATCTGGATATGAGGGTAGCCCGGGAAACTTAGAGAGCAGCTGTGGAAAGAAGGGGGCGTTGGTGTTTGGCAGATGGGAAGAGAGCATGGGCTGACTTGTCATTGAATCAGAATCATCCTGGTTCTTGGGCGATTTTGCATCAGGTACTGAATCTTGTTAGACGTTGTCATCTTTTAAGAAAGGCAGTAGCATTAAGTAATGATTTTATGGAAGCCTTCATTCCAGATGCCTACGCTTCTGAGAAACTTCTATTTTAGGGCAGGAGGCCTGGGGGAAGACATACTTCAAGATATAGATTCATTAATTAACTCAAGAAATTATTACTGAGTTAAAGCTCTGTCTTAGAGTGAAGAGATAAAAACCATTTAATTTGGGCTGCCTTACAGTTCAGAGGTTTAGTCCATTGTCATCATGGCAAGGAGCACGGCAGTATGCAGGCAGACATGGTGCTGGAGGAGCTGAGAGTTCTACAACACCATGCAGCAGGTAATGAAAGACACCAAGCCTGGCTTGAGAATTTGAAACACCAAAGCCCACCCCCTAGTGACACACTTCTTCCAACAAGGGCACTCCCTGATAACTAAACATTCAAACATATGAACCTCTGGGGACCGTTCGTATTCAAACCAACACACCCTACCAATTTGCAATTATTATCTATAAAGTTGAGGTTTGGTGGTTGTTGTTTCCTTATATTTTGGTTTGATCACCATATTCCAGAACTGTTTTTGAAGAATTACATTCCATATGCCAAAAAGGCTGCCCCCAAGTCTGGCATCAACTCAGGAAATCCGCACCTGTACTAATGACTCCCTTCAGTTCCTGTTTCACCTGTCAATAGCGACCCGCTTATCTACCTGCATATTTACTTACGTGTTTGACATCTATCTATTTATCTATTTCTAAGACTCTGTGGCCAGTTTAGCACTTTCTTTTCATGTGGTTCTAAGCTCTACAGCTTCTTGGGAAAAACATACAGAGAGAGCCACAGCTTCTTGGAAATGGGAAGCAAATCTCAGCAGGGGAATGGATGCTCTGCCTCCTCCATAAACCACAGCACATCCATTAAGCAGTGCTCTGTTTGCACTGCTGCATGACGGTCCAAGGAAGGTCCTCTCATCAGTGTTACTCTTTAAGTGACCAACGGAACAGGGAGACGTGCAGGACACAGAAGACAAAACATGGAGTGGCTGAGGGCAAGCAACCTCATAAGATTTCTACGTCGCCCTTGAATTCATTTCTACCCTATTCTCCCAGGCAACCTCAGTGAGACATTTCCCCTGATTTCTCTGACCTGAAGTCAGAGCTCTCTGTGCCCATCTATGGGCCTCAACAGCGCACTTATGATCTCACCGATACCTCTCTCGGTGGCCATACCCCCACCCGACAGTTACCCGATACTCATTTGATCTCTTGTCAGACTGTCTGCAACTGCGGTAGCCTCACTGCTGTGCCTTTTATCCATAGACAGAACTTGGCACGTATCAGGCACCTAATAAATTCCCAGTAGTTCATGAAGACACAGGTAAGGACTTGGGAAGTCCATAGGGCAAAGGCCCCCGAGATAAGACACAGCAGAAAATGAATCTGTAGAAGATATAAAAAAGCAACCCTGACCTTCAAATAACTCCCATTCAATGGAACAGACCAGAGACGGACGGGGCTCAGAGTGGGGTTCCATTTCCCATCAGAGAAAATGAAATTGGACCCTTGTCCTCTGAAATCCACTTATCTGTCCCTTCATCCACTCCATGTCCAACCAATTAAACGGACCCACTGTTTAAATGACAGTGAATTTACTTCATGCCACAGCTCATCCAGTTAACCTTTTCAGCTCTGTGCCTGCATGCACTGCGTTAGACCACAGTTCTAGGGCTTGCTGGTAGATTTAGCTTCCTTCACTTTCCAGTATGGGGATGAAGATTCCCAAATAGACCATCTCAACTAAAAATAGCATATGTTCCTCTTAACAGAATCCTCTGCAACTATTTGCAAATTTAAATGGGAAAAAGAAAAACCCTTTCGATAGCATCACTTCCAACGTCTTACTCAACCATAATTCTATTAGTGATGAATCACTGATGGGCCAGGAATAGATATATGCAACCTTCTATAGCAAGTTAATATATTAAGCACTGTGCCACTAAGCTCCTAAGGTAAAAATGTCTCCTCTGGGTGGGAGGCGGGACATTTTCATTAGCTTCTTTTTATAAAAGGCACCTTGACAAAAACTTCCTTATGTTCAGACACCAATCTTGTTCTGTTGTTCCCTTGTGTATATCTGATTTAAAGGTTAATAAGTAATTAGGAAAAACTCTCATCCCCAAATTACCAATTAATGTGCCATCATTTTCATTTTTAAAAAATGTGATTAATTATATTGTTGCACCAATGTCTTGGACCGGCTAATAAAAAGTTACCTAGGGCAGTTCTGAATCTTTCAGGGAAAGAGAAAAATTACTCAAGAATCAATCACTTTCTAAGACTACAATTTGGATCTGAAAGATCACACAAAGGAACGGAAATGACTGTCTCAATTATTTAGTGTGGATAGACTCTGACAGGGTTCCATGGTTTATCTTATGTACTGAGTCATTATTACTAAGGAAACCTAATAAGATATCTTGGCAGATGTTTAAATGTGCAAGTATGGCAAATTATAGTTATAACATAAAGCAGCTGTTTATAAATGAGATCAAACTCATAAACAGTCCAGATATGGCTTATTGGTTTCCTAGGAGACCGTGAATGGAAAGTTACGACTACTGCGCATTGTGCATTGAAACTGTTCTCTATACCTTAAGTGCCGGTGTGAGTCACGTATTAAATATTCACAGGATTCCAAAGTTGAAGAGTTCATGATTCAACTTATACCACCAATCCAAGAGCTTGTCTAGATAGGACAGCTTTGTACACTCCATTGCTGCTTTCTCACCATTACCTGCTTGGATCAAACAAGTTCCTAAAGGGTTTAAGTTGATAAAACATCACGACTGTACCAGTCACAGCTCAACACCATTTGGATACATAGCAAGCTCTACTGGGAATTTTTGTTAGGACTGAAATGAACCAATGTGGTGGTAGGAACCACACAACTGAAATAACCATTTTCGGATGTGTGGCAGATGTTTACTAGTTGCTGGGCAACCAAATATTTTGACGCTGACGCCAGAGGAAATATGTACTGCCAAGCTAGGATCAGTTGCTTTAGCAATTAGCTCTGCATGGGACTGTCTCTTACTATCCCTGCTGTAGAAGTACCTTAAAAAGACATTTAATCCAGAAATCAATCCCAGGCGTCGACTTGAGCAGTGTCTGAGACCAGAATGTTCAGCCCTTAAGGCACGCTTACACACTTCCTTTTCCTATTGAGCAAAAAATGTATCTTCCTATAGATCTCCTCCTTTGCCTGTTCTTCATAGAGACCAAGCCTCCTTCCTCCACTGTGTGCCGACCACGAACATTTTGATAGAGCTATTCTGTTTTCAGAGTCTTTCTTTCTCTGGAGTAAGCATATGTAGGGTACCACTTCAATATCACATTTTTTTTCTCACAGTGAATGCTCTCCCCTTAGGATGAATGATACAACTGCTATTTCAAACTAGTCACAGCTAGGATTGGATGTTGCTGTTCATAGTTTCAGCCAGTGGGTTATGGATCATGATTAAAAATGACAAAGGAGTAAGAAGTTAAGGAGCTTGGTGCTTGGGCTTTTATTTTCTTATGTTAACATAGAAAGTGTTGTCCTTTTAAGATAGTTAGGTGTCTTATATGAACCTTGTAAGACAAGTGGAAACAGCCAGCAAGACCCACACAATGGATCTATACCTGATAAAAGCAATTTCTGAGTCTGTGATGATAACATGCACTTGCCAAATGGCCATGCATTGAAATCACAGGGACAGGAGGAAAACTACATGTAAACAAAGCCCTAGAATCCATTCCTGAACCTGACCAATAGGCAACTCCAGAGCAATGGTGTTGGGCCGCTATTGACATGGGGGTCAGTGAGGTCATGGGGTCAGCATGAAGGTCCTCAGCTAAAATATGCCTAGAATATGCCTAAAATATGTCCATAAAGCTTCCTTCCAGGTCAGTCTTTGAGAATGGTTGCAATTAATGTATCTATCTCTTTTCTTGAAAACCTGCTACTAAGGATGTGTATCCAGCAGTCCTACATACAACCACAAATGGTTAACATGCTTTCTAGCCGATGTAAATCACCGAAGGCCAATGAGTTACATCTCTTTGGATGCAATCTTTTCATCTGATACAAAGACTCACTCTGTAGGTCCCCTATAAAAGTATCCAAGAAAGAACACAGGGGTGTCTCAGATTGTTCTGTAGCCTGACATCACAATTACAGAGAACATAAGACAAATGACCATGTGTTGATTCAGGATCAGTCCCAATTTTAAATGTCAAATTCAAAGAAAGGATGCTCACATGAGCTAAAAGTCAATACAGTCGAGTTGGAAATATAAAAGTGGAACAAGATACATCAGGAAAGCATGACTTTTTTTTAAGGCAGTAGTTATAATCTCATGTCACAGCAGTGGATAAACTAAAGCAAAGATCATGCTCATTTCGATGTAAGGCAGAACCTGAACAACACCAGGGGGACAGGGAAACGCCACACACAGGATCACATGGTATCTACTACTCCAGGAAAAGTTAGTATTAGACAGAAGAGAGCACACATACAGGAGATAGTCAAATATATTTTGATCCTGTAGCTCTCTGGCTGGTCTCACATACAAAGATAAATGCTTATGAACATCAAGTACTTGAATGACTTAATGATTGACACATTGGCATAGATACATCTTCAGAGCAGGAAATGTACCTTCTCAGCTATCAGGTGTCATGCACAAACACCAGTTTTAATCTGCACGGAAACCACTTGAGTGTGTTTCTCAAGAAAAAGGTGTAGACTTCTTATCTTAATGATAAAGTGTTAGAAATTAATAGTGCAACTTCAAAGGAAAAATACCCCGAATGGCTGGCGGGTTTTAGAAACACCTGCTTAAGTAATGACTGAGCCACACAAATGAACATATCACAAATTAGAGAATGTTATTTAGCCAAAGCCTGTGAGGCATGGCCAAAGCTGTTTTATGTAGTAGATGTGTTTAAAATAATAAAGAGTGGACAAGATTACACATTCTACTCAGAATGGGCCAGGGGATAATAAAGGAGAAGAAACAAGGGTAAAATTATGTAAAACAAAAACTTCAGAAGTAATAAATTTATCTTTTCTAGAATTGATAATTAAGATCAAACATAATTCTTAAGAAGGAATAAATTCATCATATTTAGAATTGATAATTAAGACCAAGCACAAAATCTTCACATAAACCAGCAAATTAAAAAATTACAAACTTACGTAGAAAAAGTTTCTGATTTAATGATGAAAGGGAGATATGTCAATTGTCAGGAATAGACACAGCGGAAATCGTAGAGCTGTATGCTAATGCTGAGACTGCTTCATTATAGATGATCAGTGAAGACTGGCAAAGAGCTTGTAACAACTACTTATGAGAAATTAACAACAAATATCCTTAATATAGAAATTAAGCAAGTGACTTCAGTTTATAAAAAGAGCTAACTGGATTCTCCTGCATATAGCAAAAAGAACACCAACCAATTCCTGAAGCGCTTACTATTTATTCTGATGCCGATAAGTTAGGAGTGGCTAGTTATAAGTAAGAAAAATGAAGCAAAGTAATTCAAAGCCCATATGTTTCCGTTTAAAACTCAAAGTTGTATGCAATTCTTATGGTATCATTAGATTTTCCTGAATCTTTTAATATAATTACTGACTCTCAGTATGCAGAGAGGGTTGTTTTGCATATAGGAACTGCTGGATGTATTCCTGAATTAACTTTAATTCAGAATTAACTCATCTAGGCTTGCCAGGTCATTAGCACAAGGAAATGAAGAAACTGACTAAACATTAATAGGAACTGTGTTAGAAGTTTCACATTTTCATTGGAAACACACACACACACACACATTAACAGTAAAGGCTTAAAGAAAAAAAATTTTTCCTACCACCTAAAACAAGCCAAGAGAATTATAAAAAAATGTCCTACTTGTTCTTTAGAAAACCAAACTCCATCACCCACTGCAAGTAACCCTAGTCACACCACAAGAACTGAAGTCTGGTAGATAGATGTGTTTCATTTGTAGACTTTGGGATACTAATGTTCACACACCATACCACTGATATACACCCAGGCCTGGGCAGAGGGCTTAAGGGACTCCAGGGAGCTGATATCCACAGTGTGACAGTGATTGCCACTGGTTCTGTCTGTTTGTTTGCTTTCAAGACAGAGTTTCTTTATGTAGTCACCAACATCTTGTCCCCAACGCCTTCTGCAACTTCCCCAGACAGAGAGGCCCTCCACAAGCTCAATCAAGGGCAGATCACCCTGCACTCAAATCCTCGTGTCCAACTGAAAATGTTAACTCCTGCATGATTTCACTCCTTCTTGTCTATTTATCTATCTTGTTCCCAGGTGTTGGCAAATCCTTCCATCCTATGCTGGCCAGCTCCTTTTCTCTGCACCTGTAAAGCCCCTCTTCACAGGGCATCCTCCTTCTCTCCTCTCTCTTCCTCTCCCTTCTCCCCCTCCCCTTCTTCCTACTGCTCCTCCTTCCCTTCCTCCTCCTCTTCTTCCCCTCCCCTTCCTCCTACTGGTCCTCTCCTTCCCCTCCTCTGCCTCCTCCCTCCTTTTTCCCCTCCCCCCTTCTCCCTCCCCCTCCTCCTCAAGGTCTCAGCCCTGAAAGCAAGGCTTGGAAAGAAGCAGCTCCCTAGCCATCACTTCTGCGTAACACTGTCCCTAACGATACTGTTTCTATTGGAATTCCTTCTGCATAACACTGTCCCTAACGATACTGTTTCCATTGGAATTCCTTGCTTCTTTCCCATTGCAACAGAAGGCGGGAAGCAAGAAATACATTTTTGGAAGGGGAAGAAACCTGTATCTGGTTGACTTGCATGTTGCCCCCCACCCCCATCCAGTAGAATGACAGCACATGAGGTCAACAAACTAATTTCTAATGCCTGGCTCAAGGGCACTCACACTGTGGACACTCAGTGTTTTATGAATGAATAGGGCCTTTGACAAGTTACGGTTATTTTCTTTTGTTAAAATGTAAACCGAGGGACAATAAAAGCTTAAAGAGTTTATTTGGACAAAGAGCAATAGTCACTGGGAGCTCGGGATTGGCTGTGCTTGGGCTCCCTTCTGTTTTAGTGGAGGCACTTAGAAGGAATAGTGCTAAGGTTTGCTTATGTTTGCAAATCAAACAAAGCCAAGGTCACAGGGAGGGTGGACGGTGTGTCTGCTCAGCAGCTCTTCTGGCCTGGTGTCTATTTCAACCTGTTCTGATCTTGTGTTGGGCTGGGCTGTTGTTGTTTCTCTAGAACAGCTGCAAACTCTGTGAGAATAAGGTCCCCCGGCTTTTGTTCAGGAACCCAATACAGTGCTCGGCTCTTCGTGGGGTCTAAATGTTTGCAGAACACTTAAATGAATACAGGTGTCTGACTGTTCTCAAGGAAGTGAAGTTTCTTTGCTCCTGGCTTCGAATTCCAGTTAGAACACACGGGTTTGACTGGAATTCCTCATTAAGAATGCTGTCATCCAGTGGTTTCCAGATGTTGCAGCTTCTGTGAAAAGCCGGGTACCCAATGGGAAGGAAAACAGGGCTCCATGAATTAGCAGTCTCCAGTGAAGCCTGCAGATGATTAATTTTAGATTCCAAGCATCTGGGTCAGAGCTGAGCTTCACGGCAGGTTGGAAACGATCTCTTTGGTATCATTAATGATTTTCCTAAGGGCTAAGAGCGCCTGAAACACGCTTTCATAGGAGACGTGAGCCTGAACTGGATGGATATTTAATAACAACTTACATATATTGCATTCACCACCGGAGAGCTTCCTATTTTTAAAACGATGATGAATGTATCTTTTGAGTGGGGCGGAGAGTGCACGTGTGCACATCTGCCATACAGGCAAAGGCCTGAAGTTAACACAAAGTAACATTTCTCAATCATTGTTTGACCTTAGTCATTAATTTAACTTAATCTATTTGTTTATTTTGAGACGGGACTTCATAGCCAGTCAGTCTAGTGAGCGCCTGTCCAAAAATAAATAAATATATTCAATATTCCTGTTTCCACCACCCCAGTGTTAGTGCTTATCACACCTGACTTTTACTTGGTTGCTGGGAATAACTCAGACCCTCCTTCTTGTTCAGGAAGCACTTCACCCACTGGGCTGTCTTCCCAGTGCTGGGTCATTTGTGTGTCTGAAGCAGCTAATAACCCGTTCAGTCAAAAACCAGATATGCACTATTCTGGTTTTTAAAAGAAATGTCCTGGGAAGGTGATAATATTTTAAAGGAGATGAAAACAAACAGAAGCTGACCCTGGCTTAACGAGGTTAAGGACCTGGAAGCATTTTCTTGTCTTTCACCCACTGGCGATATTTCATCTGCTATAAGGCCTAATCTTAGTGTGGGTATTCAGCCTCGGCTTGTGAGAAATTGGTCCTGTCAGTCACAACGCTAAAATTCTAGCTGGTGGGGCAGGGTAGCCACCCTAAGTGTGACTACAAAGAAATAGGCCCGACACCTTCTCACTCCCGCTTGGGGAGCTTGGGAATCTCTGAAAGGTCAGCTCTCAGGGGGCGGAGCTGTCCTCAATGTGCTCTGTTGTTCTTGGTCATGACAGTGGTGAAAAGGAGGAACGCATCCTGCACTGTAACCTTTGAGCAGGAAGACACTGAATCAATCCAAGTGGAAAGAATATGCTATTTAGCATGAGTAGAGCCACTTCATGGGGAAACTGCAGAACAGGTGAAATTCATTGTTGACGTAGCCCCTCTGAGCAAGCCTGGTCTCCACAGTTCCAGGACTGTGCCCCTTGGCATGGTATACACTTGGCATTGTCTGACAAATGCCTTAGGTTTCTTGGGCATTTGTTCCGGGATGCAGGGACAAACACATCCCATGTTTCAGGTCTCTGTAGTGAAGGTAGGGGAACAGGAGCCGCCTCCCATTCTAAAACGGAAATGTACTGGTTTGATTCATCAGACTGTCCTTATTTACTAACAGAAAACTGCCCAAGAGACTTCTAAAATCCTCTCAGGTAACATGTTATTTTTTAAAAAAGTAACAGAACACTTCCAGCACGTGTGACACACAGAAGAGAGCTTATGGTGTAGACATGTCACGGCAGGCTGAACAGAAGGGCAGATCCCCGCCTTTGAGTTCATGGAGCAGTGCTCTTTATTAAGAGCTGGGCATGACTTCTGCCCCAACAGGGCATTGAAGAGAAACAGCAACGTCATTTAAAGATGATGACTTCATAGACGAAAAGAGAAGTATGATAATCAGGAAAACAGGAAGAAAAATAACATCTCAGAATAAAAAAAAAATAATAACTTTTGAATTGAGTGACTTTAACTTCACAGGAAAAACATAGGTCAGTGTTCTAGTTTTAGAATGACTGGCAAAAAAAAAAAAAAGAGAAAAAAAGAAAACATGATTAAATGCCAGCCTCAGTCTGTAACAAGCTTGGATAACTGTACAGATGCCCCACGGTGACCCAAAAAACCACTCACTGTCCCCTCCCCACCAGTGTGTGTGTGTGTGTGTGTGTGTGTGTGTGTGTGTGTCTAGGAATCAAACCTTGAAAATCACGTGTGCTGTAGGTACAAGGAGGCCACCACTGAGCCACAAACCCAGCCCACTCCACGAATTTTAGTAGCTTTTAAATGACACCTGAGGCAAATCTCCATGTATCCTTCCTGTCGGAACAGCTACAACCACCGAACATGACGTACAAATGTCTTTTGGGATGGAGACCAAAGAGCCATATCTGTGCAGAGCCCTTAGTGCTCATATTTACAATGGATTATGGGGGAAGCAGGTAACCAGACACGGTGTAGGAATCTTACAGAACAGTTGTAAGTTTCAAACTCCAGGCTCTATTTCTTTATGTTCTCCTGAATCTAACAGCTGTCAGGTGTTGGGATAGAAGAGTGAGCTCCTACCTCACGGCTTCTCATCCTCGTGCAGAGAAACAGGTGACAGACAAACAGGAAGCACCACGTAAGGGTAAGTCCTGTGTTCCTGTGAGGAGGTCTGTGATAGTCAAGCTAATGCCAGACTAAAGGAAAGAGCCAGGCTACAGTTGCCTGGCTGAAGACCATCCCAGGGGAAAAAGAAGAGTTGACTTAAAGGTCTTGCAGGACAAACACACTCATGTGACTGCAGTGTCAACTGAGCCAGAAATACAACAGAGTCCAGATCACCATGGATTTCAAGGGGCTTCAGACTTCACGATGAAACAGAAAATGACTGGAAACAGGGTGACTTAAGCTTGCTATAGTAAATGAGTGGCAGAGGCAAGACCTCCCACGCCAATCATATAACACACACTAAGAAGACAAGGAGAACAGGTCTTGCAATGGACTGGACATGGCAGTTTCCGTCTTCTGCAGTGTTCTGCAGCACCTAGCTCACACTCAAGGTCAGTTAATCCAGAGGCTAAGCAAGGCAGTCTGCTGGGAGAGCATATCCTCTCAGGTCTGTTCCGTCAGGATTCTATGGTCTAAGGCTACCTCATGGGTTGCCAAGTTTAGCCAAACTTTGTTCTTTCAGGTACCCGGATCACCACAGGACAGCAACAGTGTCCCTTTCTGGGTGGCAGCTGTCATCTTTAGAGAGACTGTGTTTTCTGCAGCCAATGTCTGCATTCACCCTCAGCTGCCCAGTCTCTGTAGCACAGAGAGCTGAGGCATTAGTGTATGTCCTGTTTCTGGTTTCACTTCAGCTTGCACATCTGGCTAATGTCTGAGAATGAGTGAATGAATGAATGCATAAACGAATGAACCATTCCTCAATGCATGAGGAACAGATTTCAGTACCCCTACTGGATATTAAAATCCCTAGGTTCCCAAACTCCTTATATGAAAGGCATAGCATCTGCATCTGAAGCACCCACATCATTTTTTAATACTGAACCTCTATCCTTACATACACATCGCTGCCTTCCTCAAAATACCCCATGGAACCAAATGTTAGGCTCACACTTGTGAAATCGTTGTCTAGGAGCTGACAAGATAAAATGGTCTGCATGGGTTCGGTTCAGAAGCATTTTCTGTTTTAAAAAAACTCCAACCCGTGGTTACTTGAATGCCCCTGTGGCTATGGCAGGCTACAGCAATTAGGCGTAAATGAGATGACAATGTTTGTTTGTTTTCTGAGACAGCATATGTAACACAGGCTCGCTTTGAACTCATTATATATCCCAGGTTGGCTTTAACTTTGCATCTATCTTCCTACCTCAGGCTCCCAAATGCTGGGAGAACAAGGATTTCAAGCAGGAGCCACAGTGCCCAGCTGGGCTTTCTATAGTCTTTCCAGTCAAACTATGCTCTCCCAAAGTATGTATTAAAGTCATAATCTCCAGTCTCTCAGAATGCGACATTATTTGGCAAGAGTAATTTCTGACTTAATATGTTAAGAAGAATTCATACTGGAGAAAGTAGAGCCCTTAGTCTGATAAAAGGAAGGGTGAGAGACACTCAGGAAGATACCATCACAAGAAAGTGAGGGAGAGAGGATGTCACATGTCTGGCAAAGGTCTGGACTTCCATCTGCAGAACTGGAGGTGACAATGAACCACTCCGACGGGGACTTTTAGAGTAACACAGGAGCCACAAAGGGGGCTGACGAGGTACTCACCTGGGGTTCATTGGAAGAGGTGAGAAGTGAACCCCTAGGTGTGGACAACTTCTGATAGCCTGAGTCTGAAACAGGAAGCAGTCAAGCCCAAATGTTGGCACAAACCCACAGTCAGGGAGCAGTGGGCAGATGAAGTGGCACCAGAAAGAAAAGAAAAGGCAGGAGACTGAGGGCATAGAGTTAGGAGAACAGGGTGGCAGAAGCAAATTCTAGCGTGACCAAGGTTGAGCCTTGATGACATTAAAGACAATGGTGACATTGGGAATGTCAACAGCGACACTGAGGTCACTGGTGGACACCCCTCACGCAGAGTTCCCTTTGTTAGCGCACGCATCCTCCACTTGCTATTGTGGCATTTCTGCTCAGCACCAGACAGGAACCACACCAGGAGCTGGGCACAGGGAGGATGAAATGCACGCCTGTGGTTTGGGAACTTAGGGCTCGTGAAGCACTGACTTCCAGGGTAGAGATTACTGAGGGGGTGTGCACGGTGTAGGTATTATATTATATAGGGTTTATCCACCAACGCAGAAGGCAGGTGACAGACGAGAGGACCTTTTATAAACAAGTTGAGTGACATCTGGAGTCCCTAAAGCATGACTTGAAGGGGACCCCACGACAGTAACAACTAACCTTATTCTTCCAGAATCATACAGCTTTCATATACAATGCCACCCTGAGACAAAATCATTCTTGTGACAGCAATCTAGTAAGTGCTGTATTTGCATAACACAAAAAAACACGACCAAGTATGGTGGCATGAGCGTTTAATCCCAGCACCCGGGAGGCAAAGGCAGGAAGATCTCTGTGAGATCAAGGCCAGCGTGGTCTACAGAGTAAGTTCTATGTCAGCCAGGGCTGCATAGTCAGACCCTGTATAATAATAATAATAATAAATAATAATAATAACCAAAGATAAACAATGTGTGTAGTTTATCTTTTCCTTATGATTCCTCTCTTGTTTAAGATTTCTAGTATATAAACATGTTTATTCCTGGGAGTAGGTATGTTAAAAAATTTTCACATCAATGTACTAAACTCATTAAGTATGAATATTGTTAAGACAGTGAGAATTCTAAGATTAATTACACCAAATTCCACAAGCTGAGGAAGAAGTAGATAAATCTCAATTCGGGAGTCACCCTTGAGGTCAGGTCCTTTCTCTTTCATTTTTAAGTTTGGCGGTCACAATTGAAATATTTAATTTTTGTATCTATATCCACATGCACCTCACTGACCTAACATATCTGTCTAGCAGGGCTATTAGAAGGTCTAAAAGGGCTATAGTCTGTGCTACATGACTAGAATGATTAATATCAAAAAGTTTAGAATATCTGAGATGGTATTTGTAACTCAGGTCAAAACTAGGCATGTATTTTGCAGAATCCCAAGGAATTACAGCAAATAGGCAGCCCCCACCTAAAATTCTGGCTGCGAATCCAGCACCCCAAGCTTCAGGTCAAAGGCAATCATATATTCTGATGGCTTAAGAGAATTCTTACTTTTTCATTCTGAAATTCTTGCCCATGAATTGTAAGCCTGAATTGCATTTGCCATCAGCTAGCTTATGACTAGTACTCCATGGATAAAGAAGTGAGATTGGTTTTCTTTAGAAAGATAAGAGGGTTAGGACAAGGCCGTGTGGCGACAACACACGAGGCCTGAAATGTCGCCGGCTTGTTAATGTGTCAATGAGGAATTGTATGTCCATAGTACACGTCTTCAAATTCCTGCAGAAGGCCTCCTGTTCTTAAACCCTATTGTGGTATTAACACCTGGGCCACAACTCGTGGTACAGAGAAAGGCTAAGTACTGTATAGCATTCGGGGGATAATTCACATGGACTATAGTAAATGCACACCCAAGGGGCAGCACACCCTGTTCAATCAATCATACACTGCAACCACTGTCTGAGGGGCTGGCGTGCTTTAGGGGTGAAACATGTGCTAACGGTCAACAGACTGTTATCGGTCATCTCTTACACATAAGACATCGTTCTAGGTTTGAGGACCCTGCAGTGCTCTCAGTAGACAAGATCCCCATCTAACTCAGCTCTGGTTCTCGCAGAATGGAGGAAGCAGACTGGTAAGATGCCAAAAAGCAGCAGGCCTGGGGAGGGGTAGTGGGATCTTGAGCACTGGAAACGTCAGAAAGCTTCATGAATAATCTGACATGCTTTCCAGAAGCTGCTAAGGATTGTGGGAGGGTAAACTGCTCACAGAATTTGAGGCAAAAGAGCTCTAAGCAGAGCAAAGGTCAAAACCAGCCCAGAAGCAAAGACTGCTGGGCACTGAGGGAGGTTGGGAGAGCAGACCACGGTGGAAGGAAGTCAGGTGGCTGGAGGGTGATGACCTCACTCTCTGATGGCAGGCTCACTGGGATGCAGACTCATCGCAGGATGTGTGTGTGTGTTATATCTTCTGTTTGAGGTGAGAAGCCACTCAGAGATCTGGAGCAGAAGTGTCATCCGACTGAGGTGCCAAAAGAATCACACCTTCTTTCTTGGAACTAGAGCATTCGTGCACGTGCTGTGGTGTGTGTGTGTGTGTGTGTGTGTGTGTGTGTATGTGTGTACGCACGCGCGTCTGCCGGAGGGATGCCAATATACTCGTGTGCAAATGGAGCTTGCCATTTCAGCCAGGCTGGCTGGTGAGCGAGCCCCACCCATGTCTGCCTCTCCAGTGCTGGGGTTAGGAGCCACGAGGTCATACTCAGGCTTGGATTTCATACGGGCACTGGGAATCTGAACTTGAGTCCTTGTGTGATACTCACTCCCCAGCCCGTCAACTAATTTTTATTTAGAAAGGTAATATCTAAGTCTCTAAAAATTGTGTAAACAAAATTTCCCAAGTACTCTGGGAATATTTTCACCCAAAATTAGCAACACGATTTTATTAGCTGGTTTCCCACTTAAAAGCTCAATTCAACTGTTTAAGAAAACTGAAACCCTTAGTCTCAATAAACATTAAACTTTAATTCACGTATTTCTTTCCAGATGTTCCTATTTGCAAAATAGCCCAGATTGATTCCTGACAGTTGCAAGGAAAAGAATCTGAATAGAAAATTCTCAGGCATTGCAGCCTGGGGAAAAGCAGCTCAAGGATCACCAAGTTGACCCTCAGAGGTGGGTTAACTTGGTCAAGGCCAGAGCCTGGCAGTAGATGAATTCTCTGCCCAGAAAACAATTTTGTCCAGCCTAGATTCTATGGAGTCACCCTAACTGGTGAAACAATCCAGAATATAAACTTTCAGGAAAGCACGTGTGCGCATGCGCGTGCACGTGCGCATGCGTGAGTGCGTGCGCGCATGTGACATCGGTTCGGAACTGATCTGGAGCTTTCAGAATGAAGCCACAGCTGCCGGTATACTCTCACATCGACAGCAGCCGACATACAACATAGAAACACCACTGTCAGACACACCACGATGTGTTTTTCCAACACAACTTTTGTTAAAGCATCTTTCTGTACGTACGGCTTTACTTCCAAGCACCTCAGCAAACTTTTTTTCAATGCCCACACATTTGTTTCAGTGAGTACTTACGGAAAGTTTAACCACATGTGCAAATATGACAAGAAAAAAAAAAGTATGTGGTCCCTTTATTGACACAGCAGCAGAGATTCCTCTCATGGTTACAAACACCCCACGGTGCTTATAAAACATCTAGCAAATGGCATCAAAATCTCAAGTCTTGGTATTATTGTTTTTTAATGCTGTGACTGATATATAGGACTGAGTTGCTGCCATCCCTCACCCACCTGGGTATCCTGACTTTAGACACAACTTCCCTTTCGGCCCATCAATGCGGAGAAGGACTGGGAAACTTCTGGAAGGCAGAGGAACAGCATTGCTACCTTCTGATGTACTCAGCCCTGGGTTAGGACATAAGGATGTGGGGAATAAATCAGAAGGAACATGTTACCTCAGGAAGTAGGAATGGCATCAACTCTAAACTGGAGGGAACTGAGTCAAGGAGCTAGAAGAACGTTCCTGAAGAGAAGCGTGGGGGCAGGGAGGGGTCGCCGAGAGCTGCTTCCCACCGTCTCTGTTACAGACGGCATCTCTGAACAATGCTGTCCTGTTTAACACAGATCTCTGTACCCCAAATGCTTCAGCCTACCAGCACACTTTTAAATCCCGATTTTAAATCTTTCTTTTTCTCACCACGTTCTGAGTGTACCTCATCCTGTGAAGTCAGACGTAGAATTTTCTACTGATGGAATTATGTCCGCGATTAAAACGTTTCGTACTTTGAAGGTCTGGATAAGGGAGGATCAACCAGTGTTAAATGAAAGAAAGATAGGCGGCTTCGGGGGGGATTAGCCTCATCACTTTTTGAGTTACTATTTTCTGCCTCTGTAAGCTGTGTGTCCTGTTGTAGGGACTTCTAATCTTAAAAAGATGAGGACGCCAGCGTGTTGGCGGCTGTGCAGACCTCAGTCATTTTCACCAGCATGTATTCTCACTATTGCTGAGAGCAGAAAGTTATTAAGTCATAAATAACCCAGGGAAGGCAGGGAGGACGGTGAGCAGGTGATTAGACAGAGGCCCATCTTACACCTGTGCCTGGAGGGCTCCTTTTACATTCTTCACGGTTTGATAACTCTAACGTATATGACATCACATTCAAATGAAGTCACCTGCAAGTCCACAGTTCTCAAACGGGACTGACAGCCTGGAGCAGTATCCTGGGATGCTCCCACACTTGAAAGAGGGTACGCCAGACGCTTCTGAAAATGAATCTGAAAGTCTCTTTTCATTTGACTAATGCTCAACAGACTCGTGGCTTCTTCCTTGAGTTTTGTGCTAAACCTAATGTCCTTCATGATTCTGGACCCCACTGTAGTTCTGATGAACCCACGGTACTGTGGTGAATTGTGAGGATTAAGGCTGTGGCTGGGAGACTTTACTCAGAGGTAGTCAAGGGAGACTACTATACCTTGGGTAGTCAGGAATATTTCCCCTACATTTCTCTAACTTTCAGAAACTTACAAAAACAGTGACACTTAATGTTATCTGTTCAACTAGAGAAGGCTAGATTAACAAAAGGAGTTATAGATGACCTTAGCAGTTAAACGCTCATCTCTGACCCATTTCTATAATCTGTTTGATCCTTCACTGGGTATTTCTAGTAGTAACATTAAAACAAACCAGCACACCTTGACTTAAACAAGTAAAGAAATGAAAACTAACAAAAACAGCAAAAAGATGTCAGGAGAGTAAAACCAATTACGTCATCCAAGTCAAAAAATGATGTCAGGAGGGCAGAAGCAATTATGTCACATAAGTCAAAGATGTCACTGTAGTTTTCTAGATGCAAAAACCTAAAGTGTAGCTCTCCTCTGCCACTGGCAAGCTGGGTGACCTTGGGTGACTCCTGGTTGGGGTCCTTAGTGATACCTCGAGAGTGACAGGTGTCTTGTGCATTTGTTAAAACCCTTCTGAGTGTGTATTTGATATGACAGATTTTATATGCATGATGTCATCAGCGGGTATGTGGGTGGTGTCATCCCCCCTGGGTAACTGAGTGATACTGTCTTCTATCTGATGCTTTCATGAGCCAGCTTTAAATAGCCACTGCTTTTACGGGAAACACTTCCACTGGTGAAGAATGAAAGGGTAAGTTCAGACTGCCTTTCTTTTTTCAATGAAAGGAAAAATAAATAAATACAAATACACAAATGAATTTAAATTATCACAGTTCAAATCAATTATGATTTATCTGTCCAGCTTTAGCTTAGTCTAGTCAGAAAAGCCTTTTCTGATGAAAGGGTCTGAAACAGTGGTAGCTTAGTATATGGAATTCCCATCTGATTTCTCAAGCTTTTCTTCTCTTGGGCTAAAAATAGGTTCTTCTGCTTTTATTATGAAGACAGAATTTCCTTTTTCAAGATACATAAATATTAACACTGATTTGAAGGCATGTTTACAAGAGTGATAAGTTAGAATTATAAGTCTTTTAAGACGAAATTTGTGTATTCCAATGTATACGGTATGTGTTTGTGTGTGTGTGCATGTATGTGTGTGGTGTGTATGTGGTATTTATGTGTATATAGCGTGTGTATGTGTATGGTATGTATGTGTGAGTGTGTATGTGGTAAGTATATGGTGTGTGTGTGTGTATGGTATACATGTGTGAGTGTGTGTGGTGGGTGTATGGGTATGTGTGTGTGCTGTGCATATGGGTCCAGAGGACAATCTGGAGTGTAGTTCCTTGATGCAATCCACCTTCTGTCAAGGCAGCAGCCCTCATGGCCTGGAACCTGCTAACCAGGCTGTGCTGGCCACAGACATCCCTCTCTCTACTTCCCAGGCACTGACCAGATTAGAAGTACCTCCCTTCTTTCCCCTCATGTGAGTTCTAGGCATAAACCCAGGTCCTCACAAGGCCTTTACAAATTGAGCTATGTCCCTGCTTTGAGACATAATTTTTGACATGTAATTTAATCACCTTAAGCACCCAGTCTCTTCAACACCTAATGGGGTCGAGTCACTTCCAAAAACTCATAGCACCATGGTTTCTCAGACAGGGCACCAAGAGCAAGAGCACCCATAATATTTTTTAAAATTGGTAAGCATATTGGAGTTTTTCATAGTCAGAAACATCAAGCTGCATGTCTTAACCATCTCCATTATTGACAATGTCACTATGCCCTTAAGACTACCTAAGCCGACCTGGAATTCAAAGCAGTGTGATTTTAGGGTTACAGTAAACCTCCAAGAGCTCTCAGTCAAATCAACCCACTTTTTCCCAAGTATAGTTTTTCATTGACTTCTCCCATTTCTTCAACCCAAACTCTACCCAACCCAATACATGATTGGAGCAGGTCAGGCTCCACAAGCATTTCTTGTCAGGTAGAAGCCAGCTCTCTTCTGAGGTCTCTCATGGAAGTGTTCCATGTGTATTCCTGCACCACAATTATCTGCCACTGTGCCCTACTTTCCCTCCAGACATGAGCTCATCAAGTGGATATCTGAATCACACTGGCTTCTTTCATGATGTTCCTTACAGACAGTAGGTCCTCCAAGAACCAGTTTTGAGTGTGCACTCGGTAATTTCTGCTAGCCATAAAACATTTTTAAGAGAGAATGAAAACCCTCTCAGGAAGCATTTTAGGAAGGCCCTAGTCAAGAATAGAAGCCACTAGAAGAGAATCAGAGATATGAGCCAGAGTGACCGGCACATGAGAGTGACAGGATGGGCTTCTTCACCTTCATGCAACCCGGAGAAGATCAAGTGTTAATAAAACATGTACTGCTATTGTCAATGGCCTGATTTTGATTTGAAACTCTTGGGCACCCGAATGTCAAACCAGACCAGAAATATACCATCATGTATTTTTAATTTAAACACTGATACGAGGAAAAAAATTTGTATGCCTGGTATAAATAAGTTTCAGTGGAAACAAAACACAAACCTCCCAGTAGCCATCACAAAGGACACAGAACCAATCTGAATGGTAAATACAGTAGAGTTCAGCACAAAGTGTTCTCTTGGCGAGCCCAACTCGACCAACCTGGAGGTGACGTGTAAAATGATTGTCTTACCTTGAGGGAATCAAAGCAGGCAATTACTCTTCCATTTTCAACCTGGCAACTTTTTGGGGGATGAGCAAACTTGCATTCTTCATCGGAGCGTGAGCACGTTCCTCTCTGGTACTGTCTGCAGACCTCCAGCGTCAGCCACTTCGTGTCTCTCACGGGGGCAACGTTCAAGGCCATGATGAGAACTGCTCTGGGCTCTGTTCCTCTCGGTTAAAGGACGAAACCAATGCAAGTCTCAATGATCTCAAAAGAACTGCTGTGAAAACGCCAACATGTAAGTTTGAAGGTAAGTAATGAATTCCTTAGTGCAGTCTGATCCAGGAAACCGGGGAGGGGGAATGTCTCAGCAGGCAGGAAGTCAGTCACCGATCGATAGGCCCCACTGGAAGACTGTGAGCCACAAGCAGCGCGTGCTCACTGTCATCTCTGGCTCCCAGGGTTCTAGTCTCTTGACTGCTTCGCAGATACACGCCTCTTTCAGTAAAATGGCACTCTTTGGGAAAATATTAGTTCTGATGCTCACAGCTTTGGAGGATGTGGGAAGACAACCCTCTTAGATCTTTGTATTTGAGCAGGATGGTGTTTTCCTTCCTTCGTCTTTTTTAAATTCTGAAATTAAATGATTAGCAAAATCAGATCACTTCATTCACTCAAAGGGTCAGGGTAAAGTCCATTCAACAAAAACTAACCAACCAACCAACCAAACAAACAAACAAAAAATCCCCAAAACCCCAAGAGCTAAACACAGGAAGAACTCCCTGAGGGCTGGTGTCAGCAAGAGTGATCTCCAAGGCCATTTTAAACCATGAAACTGCAAAACAGTATGACATGAACTTGTGTCCAAGCTCAGAGGAATCAAACACTTGACCTATCCTCTAAGCTCAGATTTAGAGTTTGTGGAAGTATAGTTTAGACCTCAGAGCTTTCAATATCACAAGAAAAGTGGTACAAAGAGGAAGAGGAGGAAGGGGAGGAAGAAGAAGAAGAGGAGGAAGAGGAGGAAGAGGAGGAGGAGGAGGAAGAGGAGGAGGAGGAGGGAGGAGCAACTGAAACTCTACACAGACTGATCTAGGCAATACTCCAAGAGTTAGGAGTGACTCAGACAGATGAGTGTGGCAGACACAGTAATTAGGCCCTTTGAAACAATTCCATCTAATGTGCTTAATCACCAAACAGTGTATTAGAAATGTGGTTCCCAATTAATTTCACATTTAGGTCATTGATTTTATTGTTGGGAAGGCTCTAAACAACTGTAGGGATGTGTCTCTCCTACGAAATGGAGATAACACCATTTTGGATGAAGTATGGGTTCCCTATTCCTTGAGTTCTTTTGAGCTTACAGAGATTTGATGCTGGAGTAGGTAGACTGGGCCCCCTGATTTCTGCTGAACTCGGAATGCTTCTTTGCTTCTGCTATTTGCTTGGTGCCTATCTCCCCTGCAACACACTATTAGCTAAGAATAATTCTTTGAAGCTTCTGTCTCGAAGATGTCTTAGTTCATGGTATCTTTTAGGACCCCAAGAAGTGCTTGTTGACCAATTGAACTTAGGACGGGTTAAATGCAAGTTAACTTCAATCAGGCTCCGTTTAGCTTTAATTGAGACACAACCCAATATTATCCTCTCTAGGCTGGGAGACGGATCAGTGGGTAACAACATTTGCTGCCAAGCCTTACAACCTGAGTTTGATCTCTGGGACCCAGACTGTACAAGGAGAGAACTGACTCTGGAAGTTGTTCTCTGACATCCACACACCCCTCACACAGTGATGTTTAAAAATGTAATAAACTTTAAAAAAAACTGTTCTCGTGTATTTAGAATGTGAAGATTAAAAGGCATGCCTATAACAATACTATAAGTTAAAGCTCAGATGTCTAAGATCAGCAGATTTCATCTGTCTTCATTCTTCAAAGATCATGAAATTAGTAACACTGAAATTGAACATCAAGATAAACACAAATAAAAGTAAATTAACCATCTGCAGACATTGTATGTAACACAAGCCTTGATGTCCTTCTAAAAATCTATAGCTAAGGGTACTTCATGAAGACTGGAAATAGATTAGTCATGCTAAACCTTTAAAAAGGTTTCTACCAATGACAGGGACACACAAGACATTGTCATAAAATTAGAATGGGACTTAAAGCTTCCTGGGGCTGGATGAGGTCTCAGTCACATTTAACTTCCAAGCACAACTTTACAGTGTGATGTGTTTCTCATGGGTCTGTATGATCCTAGTACATACAAGCCCAGTACACTACACTGCTTGTCACATAGAGATGCATGGGTTTGCATGATGCTGGTACACACAAGCCCAGTATACTACGATGCTTGTCACATGGATGTACAGCATTAACCCTTGATGGTTCGGAGAGAGTCTGTCACTGGGTTTTCTTTGCATTCACTGCAGTTCCAATCACTTTGGAGTGGACTCTCTGTACACAGTGTGCCATGGAAGCTTTATGGCTGGCGGCCTCAAACATTCCTGTCTAACCCGACTCTCGATCACATCAAGAGGTCACATTAAGTGACTGATCTCCATCATCTGGGCTCGCTTGCAAGAGTACCCCTGATGACGCTTGTACAATGAGCCCACCCGAGGATGCGTTTATGAGAAAGTTATCCCATCACTTGGTGACACGGACTTGTGTTTCAAACAGCACACACCAAGCAAGTTCAGAGGGCAGTAATTCTTAAGTGGTTCACAAGTGTTCCCAGAAAAAGTGAGTCCTTGCATTGGTGAAAATCAGTTAACCAGAGCAGACCAAGCCAAACAGACTTCCATGCAGTTGGGCTTCTCCACCCTGGAGAGAGCTGTTACGTCTCTCACGGGGGAGGGAGGGACCACAATGGTGTCCCATAAGTTTATTTGGTCATTTACCTTGATTTAGCAAGATGTCTTCTCCTGGGATGGTGAGAAGTGCTTTTTTCACCTGTATTGATCTCTGATTTGTTTGTGAAAGTGCTAGTGCAAGTTACGCACGTGTGTGCGTTTGGGGAAATGGGCAACGAAGAAAGCTACGACATGCCACTGAGTTCAATTATAAGATATTTGAGGGAGCCAGGCAGGCTCCTGCTTGTCTGTTTGCCAGTATGTGCTCACAGCAGCAACATCAGGTAGCTTAGACCAGCGAGCTTAAGAAGGTGAGTCTAATAAACCAAATCTACTCCGTATCAGGTTTCGCCAACTGGCCCGGACCTGCAGCCTCCTACCTCCACCCCACCTCCCTACCTGGTACAGAACAAAGGATCGGAGAAGCAAAAGCCAAGAAATGTTTCTGTTCATCTGTGGAGTTGGGGCCTCGGTGATAGAGGGGCCTCGGATGGATGGTGTTCTAGACCTGAGTAGTTCCTACTCAGAAAACACCATGCAAAGCCCTCAAGTTAGGCAGGTTTCCGGATGACAGGAATGAGGTACACGCTGTCCTCAAAGGCAGGAGGGCCCCCAACCCTCACCCCCTCCCCCGGGCTTCATAGGTAGGCCCGAAATAGGCAAACCTGCACAGATGACAAGAATAAAGGTTCAATGGTCTTGGCCATGCTCTCAGCCCAGAGAACGGACTCCCGCTTATAGTTTGATAAAAACACAACCAGAATTTGGGTTTACAGACTGTCATGACAAACTGGCCTCTGGACATACTTATTTTCATTGGCCAATGAAATAATGTATTTATGGAGCATAACCAATGTCTTACAACAAGTACACACTCTAGATAGTCTACCTCAGGTGGCACTTGACATGCGTCTTTGTTGCTCTGGTGAGGACACTTGACCGCCAGCCATGTTCAAAGGCTCCACACTTGTTTTTAACTATGGCCACTGCATTATTGAAATTACCATTCTTTATCAAATTTCCCGACGCTCCTTCCTATAGTCCCTGGTTAACATAACGTACTTTTGACTCCTAGGAGTTCTTTTTTTGCAGGGGAGGGGGTTAAGATTCCAAATATAACCTTTTTTTTTTTTTAAAGATTCCATATGCAAATATTTAATATAAACTCGCTTCTGAGAAGACAGCAAGCTTTTCGATGACAGTCGCTTTATGCCAAAGAAAAGTTTGTCGCAGGAACACACTGCTATTTTAAGTCTGTTGTTGTAAATCTGTGGCTTGCGCTCTCCTGAGAACACGCTCTCTGTTCCTGTCCTAGAGGTTATGTCCCTAGTTATGAAAGTCCCAGTTTCCTTGTGGTGTCACAACTAGATACAAGCAAGCAGCTGTGGGACCCTGGAAGACAAAGCGGCTTGAGGTAGGTTTAGGTGAGGTTGTCATAGCTGGTGTGCAATGATGACAGGACCAGGCTGGCTGTGCCCACGAAGATCTAATTCAAGGCTGGATCTGCTAGGCTGAAGAGTTGGAAGAGCAGATATGTGTTGGGCTGTGCCATCCAGGGCGGGAGCCCCTTCCGTCTGGCTATGTGACCACATTTAAATCTTTATCCTCCCATTTATGTTCAGTTTCAGATTGACCCTCTCAATACAGCTATTGGAAGATGTTCAAGTATGGCCGAGCCAAGTTGAGTATAGGAGCCCCCCTACCAATCTGTAAACTCTATGAAATCTAAATGCACACCACATTATATGCACAATATAAATTTACCATTCACGCTTTTTTACACGACGTGTAACCAGGGTCCCTGACCTTCTATTCCTGGTAAGTCAACTAACTGCTTCCTTTCTTCCGTTTCCTGTACATTTTCATGGCGGCTACCAAAGGATGGGTTACAGAAATACTAAATAGGAGAGCCCCTTGTAAACAGTACGGTGGTGTCCCGATGCAAGGTGATGAAAAGCGCCCTTCCCTAGGTCCCATCCATTGATGGAACCCACTCTCAAGTCTCTTCCTTTTCCACAGAAGGAAGCCACGATTGCCCCTGGGTGGGACCTCCTGCCTTAGCACTGATTTTAGGAGCAAGACACAATCTAGTTGATGACACATGACTGCACAGGAGACAGGGGCCGGTACCTACAATGGCCCTCAAGCCCGCCATTTATTTTTAAACAAGTGTCGCTACTTCTTAACTCAGAACTGTAAATACCGATAAGAACACTCACAATACTAACTTATCTCCCCAACTCCAGTGAAAACTCTTATGGAATCTGCTTCGTGTGATAATGCGTCCTGGCTGTTGTTTCTGAATCCCTTGAATTCAGCACAACCCCTGGTCTGTAGAAAACACTCCACAAATGTTTGTTGAATGAACTCCTGATCCCTCCTTCAGCGAACATCTGCATTTTAATACAGAACAGATTCAAAGCTATAGGAGTAAGGTTTTGATGGGGTCATTTGGCTATGACCTAAAGGAACATTCCAGCGGACACCCTTATCCATTCTGCTGTGGTCAAACAAAGGGTGGGCTGGTGCCCCGGGATGAACAACTCAATCTCGATGCCTGCTGTCAGCCCAGTGATTGCCAAAGAGCAGGACCTGAGCCAGCAGCACTGTGGCCCCGTGAAGCCTATGAAGAAATGCAGACTGCTGGGTCTCCCCAGAGATCTGAAACTGGGAGTTCAGGGCAGCCTGCCACCTGTGTTTAATAAACCTCCTGGAGTAACCAGTGCCAGCCTGACGAGTATTCCCTGCCGATCTGCAGTATGCTCTATGCTTCCTCCTATGCTGAAGAAACAAAGATGGCTGCTTCGGGTTACCAGAAGGATTCCTACAGAAGCAGCTACAGGAGGGCGGGTGCGGGAGATGCTCCCTCAGGGCCTCTTCATCATGTCTGGCCAATCAAAACAAAGCAAAGCTAGAGGAGCAGAAGCACCCAGGAGCTCTGTTCCAGGTGAGATTTCTGGGGGCATGAGGGTTCTCCACATGCTCACCTCAGGGGGTTTGAAAATACAGGCCTTGGGGTGGGGGTGGGGGGCTGCTTTGTAAAGGACTTTCATCTGGTGGCACAGTTGTCAACGAGGAGAAAGGGCTATTTTGTAAAGCACAGGCACCCACTGCCCATAGTTTCTAAGTCCAATACCCAGGCTCCCTATCTTCAAAGGGAAGACTCGCTCCAAGTTCAAAGACAAATGGCTTTCTATAGTATTTCTTGAAATTCAGAAGGCCTCTCCCATTCAACTCCACACACTAATGTCAACTATTTTTAGGGTCCTTTCCTCACATGGCACTTCCATTTTTTCAAAATTTATTTAAAACTCTTCTAGGTGTTAGCTTTTTTTTTTTTTTTTGGAGAGCTGTGACTCTGGACTATATAAAAGAATTTGCCGCTGAGATTCTATGACAATTGCTAAATTATGCAGCCAGTAAGCTTGGAACGCCTGGCCCTTCGCTGTGGGAGAGGAGGAGGTAGGTGGCATCCCAGAGTTCCACACCCTCAGACAAGCCCAGGCTGAGGACCCCCCAGGTGTCCCACTTTGTGGATAATTTGCACATTTCTGAAGGCAAAAACATCCATCATGTCCAATCTTGAGGCAGAGATTGATCAAAATTTTAGACCGCCTTAAGGGAAACGGCTCTGCCCGCAGCACAGCCTGCCTGGTTCACTCCTGGTCACCTGGGCTGCCTCTGCTGTCTGCCAGAAGAGGCCTCCTGCGGCACTGATTAAAGGATCCTTGCAAAACAAACCGTTTCTGAGTCAGACAGTCAAGGACTCATTAGCCACTGAGTTAGGCAGAGGAGAGGATGCCTTTACTGTTACTTTGCACACACGTGATTACAGTGAAGAGCTCTTGTCCCTTTGACTTCCTAGTTCTTATTTTTTTTTATTACAATTTTTGGGCTTTAACATTTAAAAAATTAAAATATACATTCATTTCTTGGTTGGGGGAGGGGGATGTCTCTCTGTTATTCACTGTGTAGTTCTGATGAGCCTAGAGCTCAAACTGACTCTCCTGCCTCAGCCTCCTCCAGAGGGCTGAGGCATGTGACGTCATGTTGGGCTTTTCATGGGTAGTAGTGGAAAGCAAGGATATTCCTTTAGATAGGCTCTTACTCCGTAGCCTTGGCTAGCCCGGCATACACTATATAACCCAAAAAGGGTTTGAACTCTGGCAATTCCCCTGCCTCAGTCTGACAGAACTAGGATTATAGGCTATATCACTGCACACGACTGAAATACATTAAAAGAAAATGATCTTTCCTTCCTGAGAGTAGCGGGATATCTGAGCACCCCCACCTCTACTTCTATAGACAGCTTTAAGTGAGCTCACAGTGAGCTCTCTCCACTGATGAATGAATTTGCCACATCCCTGGCCTATCAGGTGCAGAAACAGCAAGGATGGGAGGAGAGTCTGGAGGAGCCACCAGCTGAAGTGCCAGGGCTGAGAGCCACTTGACTCTGAGGAGTGGGGGTGATTCTGTCCAGTAATCACTGCCTTGGAGAGGAGATGTCAAACCAGGCTTCCCTCAGACAGCTCAGTGGAGCAAGAGGCAGAAACGGTCAAAGGAAAGAAATAAAGAACCCACTGGGCTTTTCACAGAAATCAGAAGGATGGTGAGCGTGGTTATCTCCAAAACCGTTTGTCCTCCTAAACTCCTTGAATTCGGTTTCTTCCTGACTTATTAAAAATTATCTTTATAATGGTGCATTGAAAGCTAAGGGATGAAACCAACTTCCATAGCCTGGCGTCTAGTCTTCCCTCCAGATAACTGTGTGAACCTCTTTGAGCTCAACGATCAAGTGGACGATAACACCTAGCCCGTAAATATCTCCTGTAGTACAACATAATTAGTAGTATATTACCAGGTCTCTCTTTACGGTAGCAAATCTATATTCATTTAGATTCTTAGAGATATTTGCATTAAAATTTAAGTTTTTAATTTCTAAGCTGTCTTAGTATCACTAATGTTTTTAAGAATGAGGCAGTTGTATAAAGTGGGACAAGTTTGTTGGAATGTCACCAGAAAGCATTGGGAGCTTTGGAAAACCATATTATTGGGTGTAATTGTGTTAGTCAATACAGGCACAGAGACACACAGAAAGAGATGGAGATCCTGTACCTTTAACAGTCTTGAAAACCAATGAAATACATGAAATACATACACACACAGATACACACACACACACACACACACACACACACACACACACACGAGAAGAATTCTCTCTCTGATGAGGTATACGAGGCATGGACTCCCTTCTACAGATGAGCTCCAGAAACCTCTGATAAGTCCTCCTCTGAACCACTAAACCATCATTGAGTGGGGAGAGAATTCTGACTGTCAATGGTATCTCCATTTCAGATGCTACTCAGATCCTTTGAACACACTTTCTAATATACTGCTGAAGGAATATGAGGCAGACAACCCCCCACACACCGAGGTTGTGCAATAGGTCACCGTTATCTATGACAAAGGCAATAAAGGAAAAGACTCTCGGCTAATTTTTTTTTTCTGCGTGTGGCATGTCTTAAAGTCTAAGTGAAAAAGTCATAAAAATACAGGGTTCATTTTAATATTTGAACATTTCCAACCTACTTTCATAGCCAATTCCAGGAACACACAGAGACAGAAATCTCATCTTTAATTAGAAGAAAGAAAAATTCTAAATATACCCCTAAACCCACAGCCAGAGAGAATAGATCCAGCACATATTGTATTCAAATAAAAAAAATTATTTTTCACATTGTGTTTTCTATACAATCACAAGTAAGCTAGGAGAGGCTGTGATCGGAAAGAAAGCAACCGCATTAGAGGACATTCAGCACAGGGCTTGCCTCCCAGTGGCCCATGGTGGCAGCTAGACAGGGTTTGTTCAAAGGCTGGAGCAATGGTTGAAGAGAAAAGGTAAGACCCAGGGGAAAACTCTGTTGTAGTGATGGTTGGCACAGAATGAGGGTGACGGAGACTCATTTCTCTCTCTAGAATGCCCTTTTCCTTTCCTGGCCACACTGTCTACAGTAAACAAAATGTCCTCCCAGCTTCCCCTTGTCCTTTTCTCTCTGTCCCTCTTGACGCCAGCCCAATGGCCACTCCTTCTGCCTGCTCATATGGCGTGGCTCTGTATATCCCCTATACATTCCTGTTTTTAATGTTTTTTTTTTCCTCATCTGGTGGTGCTCTTTTGAGAAACCGTAGGACTTCTGAATTGGCTCCCAAGGCTCCTGTGATCCGAGCAGACTCTGTCACACATTCCCGCCTCCTTTAACTGAGAGAGATTTCCCCACAGAGATTTATTCAAATGCCTCTGGAACCATGAGCTGACATAACTGTCTCCTTCCTTAAGCTGTTGCTGTCAGGTATTGTAGGTACAGCGAGGCAAGCGAGAGAAACACGCCTACACATGCCAGGGCTCCCCTTTGACATAATACACATGGAAGGGATGCCTCATGTAGCCAACAGACATGCATAGATTTAAAACAATCAATGCATTGCTACAGCTGTAGGTAACCAAGCTAGGAAGGCACATACGTATTAGAGTCAAAAACTCATGTCTGTATGGATCTGGCATATGTGTGATACGCATGGAAAGAGGTTGTCACAAGCCTGGCCAGTGGCAGTTTTTCAAAGATTCACTGATGTCAGATGGGACTGGCAGCTCTGTTTCTGGAAGCTCAGGGCTGCCCACAGTAGTAAAAAGAGGAACTAGGATAGAACCTGAAAGTGTGTGTCCAGTACCTGTGTGAATTAAATCCGTAAGTGGTGAGGGAACATGCTTCGGTTTGCACAACTGCTGTCATCTTTAACAACTCATAACACTAAGACATCCCAGAATGAAAGCCTGGTGTAAACAGATAGAGCAGAGTCGAGGTCTCAGCTTCTGTCAATGTGATTAGACTTCTGACATCATGGAACTGTCTGTCAGGACACTTAGTGGCTGTGAAAGACTGGCCATTGTTCATAGAGTCATGCAAGACATCAAAACGTGTTCACTCACATCCGGTAAGCTCCACAGTGCATCTTGGGGAGGGGTGGTCTTCATGGAGAAGAGTGACATGGGTCTCAGGATGTCCAAGTATACTCGGATACAGTGAGCCAGGATAGTGAGCACCAAGGACCTCAAACGGCACCGTAAAAACAATGACGAGACTTTGCCTGGAGAAGACTCCCTAGGTAGGCAACCTCTTAACACTTACTCTGGAAGAGCATGTGAGAAGTAGGGAATTGTTCAAAGGCTGGAGCAATGGTTGAAGAGGAAAGGAAAAAACCCAGGGGGAAACTCTGCTGTAGTGATGGCTGTCACAGAAAGACCACATACAGATCATGTGTGGTTGACAGCAAGCAGGAACCTTTGTGGGGGCCGGTGGGAACAGGAAAGAGATGAGGCGAAGAGAACTTCATAGCATGTGTTCTGTGTGGGCAGAAGGACCTGATGCTGTGCTCCAGTGAAAAAGCATCCATCAAGAAGTCGGGGCCATTTGGAAATGGGGTATGTAAGCCTTGGCCATGAGTTGACATCCAAGCTACTCAAAATGGCAGCTCAGGCCATGGAAAGGCTAAGAGACACGCACGCTCCCCCAGTGAGAGCAAGAGCAAATCAGACTTGTGTATGTCTCTGGGAGACAGACAACTTGAACAGGATTGGGTACAGTTCACTTAGCTTCTTAGTCGTGACAGAAGAAAAGCAAAGCAGGCTACAGAAAAAGAAAAAAATCAACATAGGCGTCTCTCAACCATCCAGAAGGAAGGGAGGAAGAGGCAGAGCTCTAAGAAGCCCGTTGCCACCATGCCCACTGCGGCAGGGACAGCAAGGCGCATGCATGGACAGCTGATTAGCAGTGAAGACATTTTCCTGATCCATGTGGCGATTTTTGTGTCTGCGGAGTGAAGACAAGAGCAGCCAAAGCACAGACACAACCGTAGACAATTTGCGAGGCACGGGGACCGCAGGACAGACAGACAGCAGGGCTGCAGGGAGAATGCCCATGTTCTGCACCAAAGCTGGATGTGCTGGATGGGACCTTGGGCAGCTCTGTTTCTGGAACCTCAGCTCCTCAGAGTAAACAGAGGACGAGGAGAGCACACAGAGCAGGGGGTAGCCTCCCCAACTCTCCTTCCTAGGCTCCCTTCTTTTGCGGTTGGAAGGAAGGAAACAGGAAGAGGCTTGGGAAGAATGTGGGGGAGAGTGGGAGTTGGTGAGCTAGAGATGACCTTTGGAGGAAGGAGGACAGAAGACATCGGCTACTGGGATGAAAAGACAAGCTGCTCAATTCTTCCTCACAGGTAGAACGAGGGTAGCTTGAAGCTACACAACTGGAAAATCAACTCCAGGTAGCTCACTGTCTCGAGGCACTGACACTTCAGTCAGGTCAGCTGTCCACACACCACACGGGAGGGGTGGGTCTGGATCCTCGGATGTCACCGGAGGTGAGAACAAGGATTTCGGGTTGTAACGCAAAACGGGAGGAGAGCAGAGACAGAAGAAATGTGAAGTGTGTTAGACAACCGGGCTTCCGTGGAGAGGCAGGACCTGGTCCTGGATGGAACACTCTGGTCTTGTCTCTCTTTACCCGTTCCCAGCTGGCTTAGAGCAACCATATGAGAAGAGGGATGCACACAGAGATTAAGGGTCTCGAGATGCAGTGTACACTACCCGGAAGTCCAGAGTCCGAGGGAGATTAACATGAGGAAAAACCAGCTGAGGTAGGTGACATGGCTATTTTCCCCCAGTCGAAACTGTGTACGGCATCATGGGACCCCATAAATATCTCCATATGTGCATATGTGCGGCTGCGTACATGCCAAACCACAGCAGCAGTGACGTCAGAACCGGGCGTGGCAGCCACAGCAGCGAGTGAAGTCAGAACTGGGCGTGGCTGACACACCACACCAAGCATCTTCAGACAAGGGCTCAGCACACCAGAATCACACGTGCTCAGAAAACAGAAGAGTCAGCAGCTTCCCTTCTACTCACTGCGTGGCTGCTCAAAAGGTGCGATAAAACACACACACACACACACACACACACACACACACACACGCACGTCACCTAGAGAAAGCCAAGAGCCGGACCAACCAGGACAGAGCACAGCGTAGAACCCACTGACGGATAACAGCTCTCACCCTTGGGTTAGCATATTTAATGGTGAGATAAGACCGGCTTAGAGCTTAGAACAACATTTACAGAGCAGCATCTGCGACAGGCTTTTCAGGTGGAAGGTAACACAGATGAGAACTAGGACAGAGTTCAGTCCTATGCTCACTGGAGGAGGAGGCAGAAGGACTGGTACTCGAGCACCCTGCAATACCTTCTAGGCCTCTGCTTAAGCAATCATCTGTCCAAGTTTAGGCTTTAAACTCAGGCAACTTTTTTATAGCTTTAGACAGCGCTGTTTCCCAGAGGCCCGTTCTCTCAGCTCCTCTTCCTCCCTCAGACACTCAGCATATAATACACAGGTGAACGACGTGGATGACCTTTCTATAGAGATTCAGGATCTGGCGACTATCCATCTTCTGTTCTCCATCACCCAAACCACCTTTATTTCTGTGTTTACTCACAGTGTAGGCTCTCAAGACATCTATCCGTGCTACCTCACACCTCACACCTACTTCCCACTCTCACATTTACTTCCCACCTCACCCCTACTTATGACCTCACCCCTACTTCCTACTTCCCACCCTCACCCCTATTTCCCATCTCACCCCTACTTCCCACCTCACCCCTACTTCCCATTTCATCCCTACTTCCTACCTCACCCCTACTTCCCACCTCACCCCTACTTCCCACCCCACCCCTACTTCCCATTCTCATCCCTACTTCCCATTTCACCCCTACTTCCCACCTCACCCCTACTTCCCATTCTCAGCTCTATTTCCCTTCAAACAATTAGCACAAAGGAATCTAGTCAGAAATATATGCAGCTCAGCTCTCTGCCCACCTCCCTACATGTGACAGTGAAGAGTCTTGAATAGTCAACAGTGGGCTTCATGGCTGGTGGCATGCTCTCTCTGACCAACAGTCTGTAAGAGCCCCTGTGATTGGTCCCATGATATCTATAGTAACCTCTCTCCTTCCTTTCTTCCTCCCAGCCATTCTGGACTTCATCAGGGTGGCCAGCCCATCCTGCCTCCAAGCTTTAACCTCGTGGATCCTTCTGCTGGGAACACACTCCCAGACAGTCACGCCTTGGAGGTCAACGGGGAAACCTCTTCTGATGTAATATTGCATCAGTGCTCCGTGCTCATGCTGGCTCGCCCTGCTGTCTTCCCGCCAAAGCCCTTATCAGGATTCAGTGCTCACACACTTATTCTACAGTCGGAACGTGATGACTGAAAGAAAGGAATGGCGTCCTTTGTATATCCCTTGGCATCTAGAAAAACACCTAACTTCAGGACATAGCAAACAACCGGACAAATCCCTGCTGAATGAAGAGTGAGCACATGAATGGGGAACACATGGCTGGACAGGCTCCAGAGCTCAGTCTGCGCCTGCACCTACAGAGTTCAGTTTGCGCCTCCACCTGCGCCTGCGCCTGCCCCTACGGTGGACTTCGTTCCATCTTCAAGATGAGACTTGAAATAGACCTCAGCCACTGTTGTTCTTGCTGTTGTTTCTGTTCCCCAGGAATCCCGTTTCTGGGCTTTAAGAGGGAGGGGGCTTGGCAGTTTCTAAAGCCACTTCTGTCCTTCAAGTTCTGTGGCTGTTCGGTGACTGGCAAGGCTGATTTAAGTAGAGATGTATTTTTAGGGACTCTTGTGAGAATCTTATCAACTCGACTCGTTTGACCTAGATTCGTTAGCAGGCCCTTTGAGCCATAGGATCTAATGGGAGCATATGTCACGGGAAGGGGGACATTTGCAGAGTGCAGACTTGGGGGAGGTCAGAGGGGGCACAGGCAGCGGTGCTAGCCTCTGACACTGGTCAGGTAAGAAGGGTCAGGAAGGAAGAGTCCTGAGAGAAGGCGTAAGCCCCAGCTGCTGAGGGACATGACACCTCGCTGGCTGAATTATCCTTCCTCCTGTTTTCTCTCCCACCAACCCAGAATATGAGCTGTTGCTGCAAACCAGGTCTGAGCGGCAGCCACCTCAGACTTCCTGGTGGAAAGGAAGGAGTTGTTGAAGGCACAGACTTACTGGAGGGTGGTGGTCCTGGTGCTTTGGGCTGTCTAGGGAAAAGGCTGTCGACCCTGAGAGGCTAGGAAGAAGTCCTTTAAAAGATGGTGCTTCAATGGCCTCCCTCTTTGTCTTGTCTTTTTCTAGCAACTTGAGCAGCAGCTCAGAATAACTAATGCCCCAGTACTGGAACATCCCTGAGGATACTTCAGACAGTGGCCTCCCTCGAGGTGGGGCCAAAAGCGTGCTTTCTAAGGTGAGAACATCAAGACACATTATGCTGAGAATATTCCAGCTCTTAGCTTCTCTCTACTTCTGACCAACTTTGACTACTTGTTGGGGACACAGCAATCCTGGAACAGAACCAGACCTGACATACAGGGAAGGAAAGTTCCATGTGTTTCTAACTCCTTAGAAAGACAGAAATCTGCTCGCTTGCTTGACCCTGTAGGTGTCAGCACGGACAGACCCATGACCTACACATGATGATACCTCATGAACGCTGAGCAAAGCAAGTCTTCCCCACACCGTACGGTTTGAACACGGAGAGCAGAACCCAGGAGTTTCAGGAGCTATTGACAATAGCTCAAAAAAAAAAAAAGATTTTTGTTTTCTAGAGATTTTACTTAACTGTAGAAGAAGAAGGGGGTGTCTATGGGGAGGGGTGCGATTTTCAGCCACACTTCTTTTATTCGCCATTGACATGGAGTAACTGAAGCCACAAGAATGAGTGGTCCACAGACGCAGGTTTGAGTCAACAATTTGTCTTACCTTAAAGGAAACCGAGCTGTTGGATACTGAAATCTACAACCAATAGTACTGTGTTTAAAGTCCTAATTCTGAGGAATAAAATGACCCAGACAATTATGTATAATCTATAACAGAGAAGCCTGGGGAACACGTGGGCACCACGAGATGACATCAATGCTCACTGTGTAGTGGAGGGAGTCCCGGCAGCGGGCTCCTTGCAGTGGGCACCTCTGTCTCCTTTTCTTGGGCTCAGCTCCTTTTGTCACTTCTCCTTGGAGGCTAATCACCACCCAGCTCCGTTCTCCTGCTGCCACCACTTGTCATCATTTCTAAGCAACTTCACCCGGTGCTGTGTCACCATGGTAACCATGGACCAACGGTTTGCCACTGAGAACCAGGGAGAAAGGAAGCAGCTGAGGGCTGCTCTGACCCCGGTCAGCAGTCACATCTGGGTGCCGAACAGGCTTCTTCCCATTTTATGGAAGGTGAAACTGAGAAACAGGTCTGCGGTCTCCTACATCATCTTGTCCACGGAGGAAGAAAAACCCAGGGCTGAGGAGTGCGCCCCACAACTCTGTGTCTGTTACTCACATTGACTTCCACTGAAGCACACATCTAGCTCTGAGCATTAGGGTTATGTCTGGGAACCAGCAACCCTGCAGACCCCACTCTACTGCTCTTGGCACAACTGTCTACACTCTCCATTTTCCAGAACACGCTTGGTACCCAGGTGCGAGCATTTTGGTTTCCCAGGCCTACTGGCCGGTGGACTCCTTTCTGCCTTGGTAGGCCCTCCACCCAGGACACTGCATTTCCTTTTAAAAACATATCCATTTCCTTTAATTTTTTTTTTTTAAAAAGAGACACACTGCTGAGCTGGGAAATTAATAACCCGGCATAACCTGTGATACCACCCTCAAGACAAACTCTCCAGCCACTTGTTCATTATCTTCTGAAACGATTTTATCACCCATGTTCCCACGTGGACACTTCAATTGCTCTTCTAAGCCTGCTTGCTACTCAAACTGGTCTGACCTCTTTCTCAAGAGAACCAATGGCTTAGAATCAAACCAAATCTGACAGAGGGAAGGAAGGGGGAAGGAGGGGAGAGAGAGGAGAGAGAATGAGAGAGGTGCGAGAGAGGGAGGAAAAGAGGAGGAGAGAGGGCTGGAGAGATGGCTCAGGGGTTAAGAGCACTGACTGCACTTCCAGAGGTCCTGAGTTCAAATCCCAGCAACCACATGGTGGCTCACAACCATCTGTAATGAGATCTGATGCCCTCTTCTGGTGTGTCTGAAGACAGCTACAGTGTATTCATATATAATAAATAAATAAATCTTTAAAAAAATGACAAACCATATTTAAAAAAAAAGAGGAGGAGAGAGAATATGAATCTGAGTAATACTTTTCTCTGATATCCAGATTTTTATATAGCTACTTATATGGATATGTGTTTGGCATATTCCAAAAACCAAGATGGTTTAGTTCTGTCCTGTCTTGGTCACTGGCACACGTATGAAGGGTAACTGAAGCATGCATTATTCTATTGTTTTTAAAGTGTGACTTTGCTGATACTGTTTATCTTTAACTAGCAGCAGAATGTGAATCGAAGGTTATGATTACAATGCGGCTCCCGTGTGTATGTGTGTGTGCGCGCGCATGTGTGTGTGTGTGTGAGTGTGTGTGTGTATGTGCATGTGTGTGTGTGAGAGTGTGTGAGTTTGTGAGTGTGTGTGTCCATGTGTGAGTGTGTGTACAAGTGTGTGAGTACATGAGTGTGTAAGTTCATGTGTGTGTGCATGTGTGTGTGCTTGTGTGTGTATGTGTGTGTGAGAGTGCATGAGTTTGTGAGTGTGTGTGCATGTGTGTGAGTGTGTGTATGAGTACGTGAGTGTGTGTGTACAAGTGTATGAGTGTGTGAATTCATGTGTGAGTGTGTATGTGAGTGTGTACATGTGTGTGAATGCATATGTGCAGGTGTGTGTGCGTGTACCTGTGTGTGTTTTCACATGTGTGAGTGTGTGTATATGTATACATAATGGCATTCCACTTACTGAAAAGTATGTGCTTGGTGGGGATCAAAATATCTCACTCACACTTTACAGGAGGATGCCTCTGACAAGAAAGGCACTGCTTCATTCAGTTCACAACGCTGAGAGTCAGAGACATGAGCATGAGCCCTGGACATGACATCTATCTACCTTGAAACTTCACTAGCTGAGACCTGAACATTACACTGGCCCATGGAAGTATCTGGAAGACTTAAAGAACACCAGGACAAGGTATTGCTGCATCTGGAGCCGTGGCAGGGAGCCTGCAACACCATTGATGGAAATGTTAGTTTAGGTCACTGATCAGCCCTGGAGCAGCAGGCAGGAATGGAAGGCTCTGCCGGTTTCCACTTTTCCAGTAAGAATGACTCATCAGTTACAAATACTCCGTAAGGCTATCTACCAGCTCACACGCTGCCAGCTGCTGTCACCAGGCCTCCTAACTCAGCCAGCAAGCATTCCAAACTTTTGCAAATTATAGTTCTTTTTGTTTTTAAATCCATCAGATAAGGCACGTCTATGACCCCAGGCTGGTCCATTGTAAGGATTCACTGCACTCTGTCATAAACGGATGGCTTAGTTCTCCCTTCCCTACCTTCCAAACAAGGAGAGTCCTAGGAATGTGTGTGTCTGTGTGGTTGGTGAGCACTGACTCAGCCGCCCTCTTCCTCCACCCCAAGCACAGCTCATTAGGTACAAGGCTCATCAGGCTCCAGGGAGAAAAGGCGGCCAGCATTTCTTCCTCCAGAGTGCAGAAAGGAAAGGCCCTTCCTTGCTTACGGATCGCCCCCTCTGGGAGTACTCTGTCTGTTTTGCAGAAAATGGACAGAGGTGAGAGTTCAAAGAATGGAGTCTTAACTTCTGTCTATTACATGCCAACAGAGAGATCTGGAGCAAGTCACAATTGTCTTCTCAGCCTCAGTTTACCCACACACAAGTGATCAGCCTAGACAAAACAGCAGCTGCCAGGCCCAGATCAGGCAGTTACAGAACCAAACGTCAACACTGTAGCCCTCAGAAGCATACTTCAAGTTGTTGGTAGCCCAAGAAAAAGTGAAATACTTAAGTGGCGAGTAACTTAAAATTTATCTCCGATAACCGCACAGACGGGGTGTAACAGAAAGTAAGATCTAAGAGGCTTTGAAAATATATAAGGAGGCTTGTTAACCCTTCCAGCCCTGAAGAGCCCAGAGCCTCTCCCTGCTGCTGCTATGTGTGGATCCGGCTAGAGGAGATACTTGAGAAATACTGATCATCAAGCTACTTCAGGCCGCTTCTACCCCGGACACACTAGCAACTATGTTTCTTGCCTCTTAGAGAGAGGCGGATCTCCAGGGAAATGCCTGTGACCCGTGGGGATCTGCGTTTCTAACCCTGGAGCAGAAGCCAGGGTTCATTATAGCTAATAATCCGTCTGACTCTCTAGTCCTCCTCAGAGGAGGTAAGGACGCTGCTTCTGAGCCCAGAGCCTGCAAGGCGCAGGAGAACACTCTGACATCACTGACACCACCTCGGCCAGGAAACCCATGCACTAATTTATTTACTGAAAAATAAGGAAACCGGCTGTGGAAGCCACAGCAGAGCAGTGTGCTGTGGCTTTCAGTTGTAATTGCTCATCTCAGAAAGAGGCATGATTGCTTCCAAAACACCCATCACATATTTATCTGTCTTTAAAACTTACACTGTCTGAACACAATACGGTAAATTAAAAGGAGTCTGAGAATTGTAGAGGACCATGTAATCCTACAGTCTTAAGAGTCAAAAAGAAAGCGGAGGGCACAGGGATAGGAAGATGTCAAAAGCGAAGTTCAAATTAAATGTTTAGATTTTCTAAAGAAAGTGTTCGGGAAACACGTTTCAAAGCTATAGTAACAAGAACTGATTTCATTTCACCTAAACTTTTCAAGCAAAATCTTTTTGGTCTAGCTTCAGAATGTTGTTAAACGCTTTCCTTCCTTCCAGTCGTTAATAACTAAATCCTTCCGTCTGTATCTAAAATTCAGTGAATTATGGTTTCTTCTGACAAAGAAAAATCGTAATTATTATCAAATTTGGAAATGATTTGTTCTAGTTCGCTTCTCTATTGCTGTAATAAACACCATGATCACACACAATTCAGAGAAGGAAGGATTGATTAGACTTACACATTACAGTCCAGCATCGAGGGAATCCAGGCGGGAGCTCAGGGCAGGAGCCTGGAGGCAGGAACTGAAGCCAAAGCCATGGAGGAATGCTGCTTACTGGCTTGCTTTCTTATAGAGCCCAGGCCCACCCACCTAAGGATGGTACCGCCCACAGTGGGCTGGGTCAAAAAAAAAAAGGCTCACAGACGGGTCCACAGGCCAATTTGCTGAAAACAATTCTGTAATTGAGACTCCTGCTTCCCAGATAAGTGGCTATCCGTCTTAAGCTGGGGAAGCTAACCAGCACATGGCTCGGTTTTATAAAAGTTTTATCTAAATATCTAAATGCTTATTAGCAGAGTTAAATAATTAAAATTGGACATGCCTAGAAAAAATTAACTGACAATCCCCAAGAAAAAATCTAACACATTTCCTAAAATGTACATTTCCAGAAAATATCATCTGATAATTTCTATGAACCAATGTACATGTTAATGCCGTCTCTAAAGAGAATGTTGTATGTCACTATTCTAAAAGGTAAAAGGTTTTAGTAAGAAAATTATTAAACTTGAAACTTGCTTAAATTCTAACTAAACGAATAATGCCAAGCTTTCTTCAAATTAGACACTTTGAGGCCCCAGGAAGCCAGGCCTCCAATAAGTGAATGCCAGCTATGAATGAGAATACTTGAATTTTCTGTCACTGGTGTCTGTCTCTAACACATTAATATTAATGGGTACCATAAGAGTTTCAGGAAAATGTATGGTTTTGCTTGGAAATTCAAGACAAAAAATTTGCAAGACCAACTACACATCCCTAACAAGGGTAGACTAAGGAGATGTAGGATGTAAGACGGATGTATAGACGGACGGACAGAAGGACAGATGAATGGATGGATGGATGGATGGATGGATGGATGGATAGATAGAGAAATGAATCATAGCAAGAATGGGTTATTCATCTTTAGTTTACATGTGTATCACAATCAAATTTTCTTTAAAACATAGACTTTACATGTACCCAATCTTAAGTGTACTAGAAACTTCATTTATAACATAAAAAAATCTAATAAATATGTAGTATTTAAGTAGATTTTAGTTAGCAAGATTTAAAAAAATCTGATTTTGGTCTCTATGATTCATTAAAAATCTCTTGGGGACACTTGTAGCCACTATACAATGTATAAAATACAAGCTGCTCACAAATTTCCAAAAGCCAAGAACTGGGGCATCAATATGTCATGGGGATGTGTGACACAGTTATTGGACAAAAGGGGGCAAGTTGTCATCTGAACATGATCTGATTACAGACCCAGAAAACTCAAGAGAATTTAATTTAATCCTCATGTGGAAAAAGTGGGCTCAGTTGGATGGCTAGAAATAAGATTACTGAATGAAGTTCAAAGGCAACAGGAGGTTTCTACCAGTGATCAGGTAGAATATACAATAAAATATTTAATTTATGTAGCTTTACGAACATAAAAGAGCTGGGAATAATTCTAGCTGGAAAACATATTGGACAAGCATAAGCATGAGTGAGTTTCACTTCAGGATGTGATGTGATATTTGAATAACTTCCACACAGGTGTCTGCTAGCTAGCGCTCTCTCTCTCTCTCTCTCTCTCTCTCTCTCTCTCTCTCTCTCGTCTGCTCTGTTTCCATCCCGCCTTGTAGCGGAGGGACTCAGATCCAAGCCTAGCAATGTGTTTGTTGATTATTAATGTCTCTGTGCTAGGGACCGAACTGAGGGGCTCCCATTTACAAGGCAAATTCTTTTTTCCTCACCTCTTTCTCCAACTTTATAATTTTTCTTTAAAATGGAGAAATGGCTCGGCAGTTAAGGGTATTTGCTTCTCTAGCTGAGGATCTGATTGGGATTCCTAGTGCCTAATCTGGGAGCCTCACAACTCCAGTTCCAGGGTATCCAAGGCTCTTTTTTGGTCTTTGCTGGTATTCAAACACATGTGGGTGGCATACACTGACACAGACATACCAGCATACACATAAATAAAAAATAATTAAAAATTTAGTTATTAATCCAAATTGTAGACTCAATATACTTTTATTAAAATCTCAGGTTGTTTTAGTGTTGGGAAAGGTTGGTGTCAGCTTATTTTGGATTTCTCTGAAAGAAGAAACAGAATTGAACAGAGATTTTTTTTGAAACAGTAATCACAGGACATCGAAGAAGTCTTAGAACACGAGGATGCTATTTAAGACAACAAAAACCATACTTAATTACTGCTGAAGGAACAGACACATAAGTCAACGGAATCAGGTAGAAATTTCTTAAATTTTTAGAATGTACTATGTGTGAGCATGGGTGTAGATGTGTGCACCTGTACTGTGTGCACATGGAGTCACAGCACAGCTCAAGGTAGTGCATTTCTGCTTTCACTGTGTGCAGGGATTGAACTTGGGCCATTAGGCTAGCACACAAACCCATTAGCTACTGAGCCCTCTCACCCCAACCCTCAACTCAAAGTTTCCTGAACAAGATCTTAGTATATATAAGAACTAAGAATACGAGATAACCGAGCTCTGTGTGGAGAAACAATGTTTGATTCAACAAGTATTCCTTTGAAAATTGGAAAACACAAAGATTGAGTTAACTTGTGAAGTAAATGTATACTCTGCCCCAATGAGTCACCACCTGATTTGACTACAAATACAATCGAAAGAGTGGGGAATACGGACACACAAGCCTCACTGAGAATCAAAATTATTGCAAGCAGATAAAAATGATACAAAAGCCAATGTTTACCATTGAAACTCAAGACTTCCAATCACAGCTGAAGTCTGCTTGAATGCAGAGTAGACCTAACTTGCCCCACAGAGTCTCCAGTTCAAAGAAAACTTTTAAGTTTTATTAGGAATTGGGAACAGCACAACTCTTGAAGTCTCTGTGCTTCTACTGATCACAATGGGACAAATCCTTCATCTTTGTCCAGTAGCAAAGGCAAATCAAGAGCTGACAGCCTAAGGGTAACCCCTCCGAGTGGAAGAGGCAACAGGAAGGAGGTCAGGCTGAGCCTCATGCTAGGTGTGTTGGTAAAGTTACCCCTGACAATATCAAACTCAGCAAGGACAAGATATCTGCCTGCTGGAGACACCCACGGGGCCACAGTGCTGTCTGAGGCAGCTGCATCACTGAACTGAATCAAATCACATCAGGGGATCTACTTAATGCTTATGGGGAGATGTAAGAGGTGGTGCCCTGGCTTCAATCCAGGGGAGGCAGGCCTGGGCAGGTTTCTTTTCATTCAGCAGGAGTGGATAAACAGAAACAACCAACTAGGAAGCTCTGGAAGGACAGGGAAGGGGGATTGAGAGGATCCCACCGGGTCTGTTGTTGCAAAAGTAAAACTTAAGAAACCACCAGGTTGCTACAGAGTTTTCATTTCAATGAAGATCAAGAAAGCTGAAATGGAGGAGGGAAAAAAGGAGGAGAAGTGGGGTTGCAAAGGAAACAAAGGGCAGAGCAAGCATGGTGGTCATAAGAAGGGAAGCCACTGACATTTTGACTGGAGAATTAAACTTGATAAAATGGGCTATCAATGCTCAAAGTGGAATCCATGAGATGGAGATACAAAAATTTATAAACTACAGAGGGGGTTAAAAGGGGAAGCGATCAAAGTAACCCAAGAGCTACCAACTGATGTGGAAGTCCGAAGACAAAGACCCCATCAGGAACTATTAGATGGATGTTCATGGATGGAAATTAATGGAATAAAAGAACAAATTAAATCCAAGCGATGATTTGAACAGGATCAGAGAACGTGGGTACCAAGATGTACGAGAAGGACATACGTCCTGGCAACTCCCATGCACAGTTCAGGGGGCCTGCACTCAGCCATCATGAGGAAGGACAATGGAAGATCTGTAAATTATCGAATCCCTCTGTCCTCAAATTAACCACAAGTGAACAGTTTCCAGCTTCTCTCTGATGACACGTAACAGTAGAAGCCAATAACAAAATATTTAAGATTTAGGAGAGAAATTTAATAGCCATTACTAAATAGTCAATCACATCATAGTTCTAATATGTAAACAAAAGTACTCCAAGATATGTAAAAGATTAAAAATAGAACATTTCCTCAAATCCCACTTTGAAGGAAAAACATCAGAAATTAGCAATTAGAAAATTAAAATGTATATGTTCAAATTATAAACACAGCATAATATACAGAAATAAGCAATTTAAACTGACTGAATATTAAGTCATAAGAACTGTTGAAACAAATATGGTCTCAATATCTTCAAATTATAAGAACAGTATTATTAATCCCAGCACTTGGGAGGCAGAGGTAGGTGGATTTCTGAGTCCGAGGCCAGCCTGGTCTACAGGAGTGAGCTCCAGGACAGCCAGGGCTACACAGAGAAACCCTGTCTCGAAAAACCAAAAATAAATAAATAAACAAATAAATAAATAAATAAAATTTAAAAAGAAGAACAGTATTAAAATTTTTAAAGAGGATCTTCTAACCATGTAGAATGGCAGGGCCAAATACTTACTAGATGATTTCAAATACCTTTTTCTTGAGGAAAAAAGGTTTTACTCTCAGAAAATAAGCTGAAATATGAAGAGTCTAAGCAGCTGGGCGGTGTTGGCGCAGTCAGACCTCAAGTTTTGAGAATTATATGCAGCATATGCCCAATAGAAAATCACAATCCGCCGGGTGGTGGTGGCGCACGCCTTTAATCCTAGCACTTGGGAGGCAGAGGCTGGCGGATTTCTGAGTTCGAGGCCAGCCTGGTCTACAGAGTGAGTTCCAGGACAGCAAGGGCTACACAGAGAAACCCTGTCTCGAAAAACCAAAAAAAAAAAAAGAATCTAAGCTTAAAAAAATCATAAAAATTCCCCTCCGGCCTTTAAACTTACAAACATGTTTTTTTTCTCATTTTAAAGTGAACAGTAGGTCAAATGTTACTAGGATCAGGGGATGATAATTTTCGAATGTGGATACACCTTCCAGAAGTTTAGAACATACTCAAATATAAGAAAGCGGAGAAATAGCAAAACTATGATCTCACTAGGCCTGGATACAGTTCTATTGCTAAGAGCCATGTTCTCTTAGACATCACGAGAGGCATATTAAATATCATGGTCTGTTGTCCAAACTGTGTGTCAGAAATTATCTGTTACTGAAGGAAAAAGTCATGAGATAAAATACAGTTTAGTATTTAAACAACACAATGATAATTTGGATAATTCAGATTCACACAGTAAGTGGGTTGTGGGGTGAGGGAGTGGCCAGTGTTTAAGAGATCAAATAAAAGAAGCCAATGGCTTGCAAATTGTAGCTTTCTAATAATAGTGAAATTTGCATAACACTTTTCATAGGCTTGGCATAAAATGTTAAATTATAACTGCTTATTATTGTTTCTAATAATAAAGCATAACTAATATAAAACTAACCACTAAGACACCGTAAGTGGCAGTCGGAACATTCCATGAAGGGTCCTGCCCTGCAAGCCTGGGACTCCCCATGATTTTGCAAGATTCCAGAAGGGAAAGAGGGACTCTAAGAAGGGTCTTATTTAGATTCTATTATTCTCAAGGCAATGACTAATATACAACTTCTGATCTTTCATGGTTTTACACAGAGATACTGTGCCGTGGTGTGGTTTCTATAGGGACCATGGTTTGGAGACGGGCAGTCAAGACATGTGGCAAATCCTGAACCTAGGCTATCAGGGACCTGTAACCACTGTTTGGTGCTTCGGCCAATTCAGCCAAGTACAAAAACCTTGACCGCAAACGACAAAATATTATGAAGAATACATTGTTATGGGAAAAAATAAATAATTACATGCTAAATCAGGGAGTCATAAATACCAGGAGTTGCTGCCAAGAGATACTATTTCCTGTGGCACATAGACAAGAACATGGCTGTCCCATGGCAAAGACAGGAGGTTACAGCATGTGGTGAAAGAGTTGACAAAAATATTGTTGCTTTAAATTTTGACTCAGTATTTTTTAGATTTAGGTAAACTTACTTGGGAGGATAAAATTTACAGGAAGATCTATCCGACTAGCCTAGAGATTCAAATATTAGCTATCTTATGAAAGGTAAAAAAAAAATAATGTTAGTAAACTAAAATGTGGTTTAAAATGTGGAGTAAGGTGCCATGGTTAATCAGTTCACTCTGTCTGTCTGTCCGTCCGTCCGTCTGTCTGTCGTCTTCTCTCGTCAAGCTGTTTAATAAATGAACTAAACAAAGCGTCTACACTCCTAAGCTGCCTGGGTAGCAACAGCACCACGTCCTAACCACGACCCTTTAGATCAGGACACATACTAATGCTTCTGCTATATTGGTACCTTCAATCAATACACAGGAGGACTGAGCATAGAGAGAGGCACCATCCCTTAAAACCCCAGCAATGCGGGCCTGCAGCGTCCACCCCTGGCTGACAGCACAGCAGGGTCAAAGGGCCACACAGAATTTTCACAACCGAAGTAGCACACCCTTGAGAGGGAACAGATATTTTTCAGGGGGCAGAAATCTTTCAGAGGACAGACATCTTTCAGGATTCTAATACTGTGAACATGATGTGAAGCCAGATGCTTGTCCCTCTATGAAGTCTTAAACAGAAAGGGCCGAGCACGCTACCCTGTCAGTTTTCGTGAATCATCGTTTCAAAGAAGCACACTGGGCATCCTGGAGCTCTCCTCAGACGTTCACATATTTTTTCCACGTAATTATTACCTTGGATATCATCGGCTCATGTTTACACAGCGTTTTACCCAGCGAATAAGGAAGCTTCTAGCATGCCTATCTGCTTAAATTCCACAAGCAGACAATAGGCATTCAACAGATGGATTGTGACACGGTCGCAAAGAATTCCAACTGCTAGCTTAATACTTGAGGTTCAACGACACTTTCTCCCCAGGATTGCTAGCACTGGTGGGTCCCACTGTGACCCTATAAGTGATTCAGATTTATGATCCACCCACCCCTGTGCTATTTTTGGAACAGCACTAAGTGTATTAGGACAATCTCCTGGCTCTGTGCTAAAAACAGACTGTTAGCAGCTCATAAAGCCAAGGTCTGTGTCCTTCGGCAGGAAGGAAAACGACATTTGGGAGGCCTGTCTTCAAGTGTCTGCACAGTGGATCTTTCTCTGAGCAGGGTCAAAAATTCAGCAAGAGGAATTAATAAAAAGGAGGGAGGCAGAGAGGGAAGGAGAGAGAGAGAGAGAGAGTGGGGGGGGGAGAATCTCACACTGCTGAGCTCCTTAATTCTTACTACTCAATGCAGAAAATGTGCCTGCAAGTTGGGACAGATGACATCTACCTAAACCCAAGACTTTCATTAGATTGGTTCTAATGTCAGTGTCCAATGGGTGAATAGTCAGGTTTTAGAAACATTTTTCTAGTCCATATACTGGGACAATAATATCTATCTCTTGGTCCACTGTTAGCATTATACTTTTATAAAAAACGGTTTTTGAATGTAAACGCTGAAGTCCTAGACCATAGCAGACACTTAAAGGGTAGTCCTCTATTTTTTGGTTTTTATGTGCTATCATTTATCTATCATTTAGCTTCAAGATGAAACAAGGTGGTGGTACTCCCTGGGCTTGGTCTGATCTCCAAATTTATTTCAGCGGAGGAAAATAAGTGCTTCCTCAACTTACCTCAAAAACTAAAATGATAATTACACCTGAATCTACTGTGAAACACTGAAGCACAATGTCACGGGACCCATCTCAGAGTAACAGTCCTCTCCTGCCTTAAAAACAAACAAAAAGCAAAGAACGAAACACATTCAAAAGAGTTATAAAATAATTTTGTTCCTAAAGGAAGTAAAAATAGAAATGTATTCTATGTAGCTAAACTCAACTCAAATGTTCTTCTCCAAGGAAGACGTAAATTAAGATACTTAAATAGCTAACATTCCTATAGAAAAAAAACAGCTATCTGTTGGGTCTTGAAGACACCCAGAAACGGTGTCAGCAGTAACACGTAAGTTATTACCATTTTCTAGGCAGCGGAGATGATCCCTGAGACTTGGATGAGACTTTGCCAAGGTTAGCAAATGAACACCACCTGGTCCTCCCCTCCCCCCTCCCCCTTCTCGGCAGGCATCACTAAGCGATCCCAGTTCATTTTTCCCTTTGAACTTAGACTTGGCATCAAAGAACATCTCACAACCAATTTCCAGGCCGACAGCCACCCGAAAGTGATCAGAATTCCCCTGTGAGTTGAAACTGCCCCCAGACTCTGCCAAAGTTTACCTCTGAACACTTATGAAATTGAAACGTATAAGGAGCTTGCCTGATGAATAAATCAAGTCTTAAATTGACATAATTCTGATGTGAATATTTACTCTACTTCCAAGACCAAACTTCTCACTCATTTCATTAACATTCATTTAGATATAAATATCTTAACACCACTTATAAATCAGTCTTATCTCTTCATTAATAAGAGCTTCTTAAAGGTCATTCATAGATAAGACACCCTTGGCCGGCTCAGATTGCTGTATGTCACCATAATTAATAAAACTGTACATCTTTATGGATTGTGTATAATTCAGGTTCTTCAGTAATTAGACTGGAATAAAGTTTTATCCTATTTTACTTCCCTTCACATACATAGTCCGCCTGCAGTCTATGTGGCACCGACTACCCGATTCCCCTCTATTTTTATGAGCAGTGTGAAGATGTACCCAGAACTGATTTCTTCAAAACAAGCACCGCGAAACAAACGTCTAATTCTTTGGTCAATGTGAAACCAATCTCCAAACAAACAGGCCATTATATGAGGGGCAGAGAATTGAGATTACAAAGCCAATGAGAAACAAGGCACATTATCAGCTGGTCTCCACTGCAGAACACAGGTCACAAAAGCACCCTGGCTACATGAAAACGTCAAAGTTCCGTAGCCTCTTGCAACCTTCAATGGCTTAGGGCAGTCACCCCAAATACACCTTTCCCTTAGGTTCTCTCATTTTGATCTATTCAACTATGTTACTAGGCTCTGGTCTATTTCTGTCTCCTGTCCTTCATTTTGTTGTTTTCAGGCTTACCGTAGCCAGCGTTTACTCAGAACAGCTACAAAAGCCACGGTGTCTGAAATGCAAGAAAACATGAACTGCAAATACTTTAGGAGTTGGCTTTTAAACTTTTTGACGTCCAGTACTATGTGAATACACTAAATATAAAAATCACACTGGAATTTTCCATGCAGTTCTATGACCTCACCCTGTAAATTAGACTCAACCAGGAGGAGTTTTGAAACCATCATTATTCAGTGTCATGTGAGAAGGGGTTTTTGTTGTTGTTTTTTTCTCAGGCATTTCTAGCTCGAGGGGAGAGTAGAACCCTGTCCGCAGCATGGCCATGAGGAAGGATGGGCAGCTGCGCAAGTTTTTGTCCTGCTATGGAAGACGCTGTGCGTGCTGAACAGGCAAGGATCCAGGCCCCAGCCCCCTGCGTTCTTTTCCCCACAGTCTTGCTGAACAGTAATGAGAGCAGAGATGTGGGCCAGAAGGTACACAACGGCCACTCCCAGCCCTGTCCGCACCACACAGAGCAGTCTTGTTTCTCGACATCACCTCACCATATTCGATGGCAAATTTAACTCTTAATTTGTGTGGTTTTCCCCTGAAAGAAGGAAGCAAGCAAGCGGGAGAAAGCAAAGCTTACAGCTTCATGCTCAATTGCCCGTTAGTTTTAGTTTATAGATGAGACTTGCTATGTCCCAGAAGCAAGTAATTAGAAGGAATTTGTTAATTAGAGGGACTGTAATATTGTGATATCCTTCTTCCCTTTTCTTTGCTGGCTGTCCTTCAACACAGTCGCCAAGCCTCTCTTCTGAAAGAGCAACCTGCTGTTTAATCTGCTGCCCAGAAGAACCATGGCCGCCCACCCTGAGCCCTGTCCCTTGTAACCTCTCTCTCATCTCCTTGAGGTTGACTGTTCTGCTCTGTGTTTACAACCGGAAGATTCACCAATGGACCTGGAGGCCAGGCAAGGGCATCTCTGTGGCCCAGCATCCCGAACAGCAGCTAGCACAGGCTGTCTGTTCACCTCAGGATTGTTAGCTGAGAACCATCAAATGGAATTTTATAAGCAAATAAGGCCCAGGATTGTTTTACCCTCCAGGGCAAACTGAAATCACCGACTTCAACTGCACTGAAACTTGGTACATTGAAGAAATACTGACTGAATCAATTTTTCACCCCTACACACAGTGTCCGAGGATTTCATGGCCCACAGCTGCAGACAGTCCCTTGGGGAGCTCAGGGGAGGGGACCTGACTGGGTCAGTAACACCAAGTTTCTGCCAAGTCTGGAGGTGGAGGTGGAGTCAACAGGCAAAATGGCGGGTTCTCCACAGAAGGCGCTCGGCCTCCTTCTTCCTCCCCTGCTTTCATTTTCCCTCTCAGGAGCTTTCAGAGGATGATGTCAGTGGAAAATGACTCTACCATGCACGTCAGTTATAGTAGCATCCCCACAGATCCGAGCTTAACTGTACTCAAACTGTCAATCAGGCAACATAAAGGAGGAAAAAATAAGTCCTGCTCGATCTAAGCTCTTTAAAAACTATTAGGTGTCTCCAAGCCCTACCCTCAGGGCTCCAGAGACCGAGGTAATTCATGTACTATGTTAACTGTAACATACAATCCCACACCTCTGTTATACCTCGGTATCCTCTAGGACTGAAAACGGCTAGTCTCCGTGGTTCCAGACAAGGCCAGGCTTCACACTGTGCCCTACAAAATTAAATGCTCGTGGCGATCACGGCATTTCTACAGATGTCAGGTAGCAGGAGTGCTGGTACCCTTACCATCCTTCTAAGAGAACTAAAAGTGAAGCCTCCCTGAGCCAATCACAGGGCCTCATGTCTGGTGGTCTGACCCTCAAGAGAGAGCTCAGGCTCCTGCACAGAGGCCCTCCTGGATGGTGAAACCACATGGAAACGGCTGAGGGACCCTAGACAAAGAGCAACTTATATAAAGAGAACAGGCTACTGCATCCAAATACCCATTCTTTGCTACACACAAACAGCCTAGGGAACAACAAGGGAAAAACCTTAGTAATTGTGCCTGGTGTTTCCAAGATCCAGTCTATAACTGACATTCTAGAAGTCTGGGAATGTGGGTGGATTTGTTAAAAATCCCACCCATTTCCTTGCAACTAAGCCCAGGCTGAGGGAGACACCACCTCTGGTCTGTGAGGACCGGTCTGGCCTCTCCTTGGCAGCTTTGGAAGGCATCGGAAGCATGTGGAACCAGGCAATTTCCTTTCTGAGGAACTCCGTGTGTGTACACAATAGGAGCTCACTTCCTCCTATTGGCTTTTGTTCGAGCAGTTTCCTGCGATATAGGATGTATTCGACTCTCCCGCACTGCTATCTCGTCCATGGATACTACTCAACTCAAGCCAGGCCCACTCCTGCAGTCAGACCCAACTCACCTGCCTTAGCTTGGCCTACCCTTCTTCTCTATTTTACGTGAATCCGGGATCAAACCGAGTCAGTCAGTTTCTCCATTTTTGGTACACATGCATGCACACGTACATATGTGTGCATGTGTGCATGTGTACGTGTGCACTCATGCGTTTGTGGGTTGATCTGTAGGCGTTATTTCTGACTTCCTGATTGGCTGCCAATCACTTTGCTATAGCAACAGGACATGAGACAAACAGATTTTAATCCATATTCTCTGAAGGGAGGGGCTGGGCTTTGTGAAGATGATTCAGAATGCATTTGAAGAGCTTTCTGTTGAATTTTGACCGGGACATTTTTTTGAAAACCTTTCTCAAGTAAAAGCTGAAAAGTCTTTAGATCCCAGGGTACTATACACTTCCGTTTTTCACTCCCTTCTCTGTTTTTGACTTTCTTTCCCACTATTCTGTTTCAGTTTCCCCTGTTGATCAAATGGATTCTAAGCATACTTCTCTCTTGGTTTATGCATGACCCAGGTAGTACGACCCAGAGCTCCGGCAAACACCTAACTTTCCAGAGTCTCTGTGCTATTGATGAGTTCTCAGCTGGAGGCAGCAAGGACTTCTTCTAACACAGTCAACTGGGTCACCACATTCAGGAAGGAAGTGGGGTCTGGTTCCAGGAAGCACCTGGAAGCACCCTGGCTTATTCTTTCTCTGGGCGACAAAGCCGTTGACCTTCCTCGAGGATCAGAGGACCAGAATGACTGACAGATGCCACAGAAGTGTTTCTTAGCCCCAGAGAAAGTCCCTCACTCATTCATTCATTTCCAAAGTTTAAACTCAGGAGTTGGGTTCTAACATGGTCCAGTTACCATCTGCTTGAACAACCTAAAAACAGGCTGAGTGGAGACAGAATTAATTTTATCTGTGCCAAAACAGCTCAAGGCACGGCCTACTATGGAGACTGTTCAAGTGTTCCATTTTCGCACATGTGCTATGAGAAACCCTTCAGATATAAGCCCCCCTGTTCCCAAAAGCAACTGCATTTCAACTATGCTAGAAATACAATGATCCCTTTAGTCTGAGATAACAAGTTCCAGGGTCTCACCATTTCTACCAAATGTAAACATACCCCAAAGCCCAGCCTAAAATTCTTTTTGCAGCATGTAAGGCCTTCTGCTTTCTACCGAAAGAACAATGAGGTCTTTGTGAGGGGAAAAAAAAAAACGAGAGTTGAATTTGCAAAAATGCTTGAGCTGAAATCGCCGATCTTTCTAGAACTGCTTAGAGGGTTGTAGGTGTACACTCACCCCAGAAAACATATCTTAACTATTACGCACGTAATTTTTAAACCTGGCTATGTCTTTTGGGTAGGTGATCACATTTAACCCTACTCATCTGAGAAGTAGATGACACGCCCTATTTGAAAGATGGGGAAACGGAAGTTCAAATAGATTAGCAAAGTCGCCTGAGTTGTGCATCTGGTCTGCAACAAGGCCAGCGTTTGAATATGGAGCTTGGACAGCTTCTTAGAAGGAGAGCTAGGAGGTCTGTGAAGAATGTGTGTAAATCACTGGATTCTTCCATTCCTGGGTCCCACCCCAGATATCTCAAGTCAGTGTCTTGGGGCACAGGCCAAGAACTCTCCTTTTGTTTTTCTGTTTTAAATTCAAGCTTCCAAAGAATTTGAGCTGCCAACAAAACCAAGTTTGAGAGCAGTGTGATCACATTTTTGAAATGGGGAACGCAAAAGTCGTGTTTTCCTTCTCCTGGGATCACTGTTGGGTAAAGGGGGTGTGTTATAGATTCTTGGCCTTATCAAATCGCTTCAAACCTCACTCTGGCCTTGACCATGGTGTGCTTGTCTTTTACTTGTTTTTCAAGTGGCCAGGCTCTCAAGGGGGAAGAAACCGGCCAATCCATTTTGTGAGTTGTCTTAGCCATCCTCTGAAGACTGTCACTCACCCCTGTGGCGATTAAGCAACTAGAACTTGCTTTTAAAAAAACTGAGACACTCTAGACACCTCCCAGTTCAGCATTTCAGCTCTAGCCTTTCTGACCATTTTCCTTATCTACTAACATTCCTCTGTAAAGTCTGAATAAACAAATAATAAATAAATAATAATAAAGATCCCCGATTGAAGATACTAGGGCCGAGCTGGCCTCCCTTCAGTACTATAAAGCACTGCTCCACAGAACTGTGTGCACTCCTGGGGTGACAATGTATTCAGTTTACACTGCAATGGAAAGTTCTGCCTGTGTCTGGGCGGACGATGAGGCATGGATTTGTGTGAGTCTGACTCATAGCTAATCCTCATCTAAAGAAATGCCTGCCTGGATAATAAAATACTCCATTCACTCCATCTTATTCTGAAGATATTTGTTGGGGTTGTACTAGTTGCCAGACAACAGCTTATACAGACCATACATGAGGATTACCACAAGACACACTTAGTGGAGTCCGCATACACATCTCTCGTGATAGTTTATACTAAGTAAGGGAACAAAGCTCGGCCCCAGAGTCGTCTTTGCTAAAGGCCAGAGAATGAGCAAAACTCGAGGGAAAACAACACAAGAAATACAACTGTCACGTTGCACCGCCGTTTTGACAGCAGCCGAGTTTCTGAGTCGTGGCTAAGCCTGTAAGTGATACAAAGCTCATCTTCAATTAGAAATGGGGATCCGAGCAGCCGGCTGGCCTCTCCTCAATACACACATTCTGATGAGCACAATTCACTTCCGGAAAAAAAAAAACCCTGGACAATTCCTGGAGAAGCGTTTAGATCTCCATTTACCAACAGACATCAGACTTACCTGATTCTTCTTACCATCCTCACCATGAAAGAATCAAACCTGTTCCTGTAACTGCTCTCAAACTCTTTCTTCCCTGTGGCTTCAGGCACTCCATTCATTCCCAGAAGCTGCTTCTGGCTCAAAGGTCAGCAGTGTTGTCTGTCGGCCTAGCACACCTCCTCAGAAAGCCCCACCAACCATCTTACCCCTGTTGCCTCTCCCCTGCCCACTGCATGTCTTTTGATCCCCAGAAACATCACACACTTTTCAACAGCTATACATTCCATACTCGCAGAAACTTGTAGTCCAGTAGTCCAGGGTTCCAAACAAAATTCTTCCTGAAGCGTTCCCAAAAGCCAGGCTTGTCTTCTTAACCCCTTCCCCCCCACCCCCAAACACACACACACACACACACACACACACACACACACACGCCAGGACTACATGCCCAGCTCCCGTCTATCTCAGACTTCAGAGTCTGCCATTATTTCTCACAATCCTTTGGTTACATAAACCCTTAACGCAGGGCACCGTGTATAACATCATCTATTATACAGATTCCAAGGCACTGAGAGACGTCACAAGGCCCACACACCTGTGCCGAGACACACTCTCTGAAATGCCATCCACCGTGTGTGTCCCCAAAGAGCCTAGGATAGTCCCCTTAACTATGCATTCTCCAAGGCTGTGCCATCAACTTTTCTCTACATTACTTGTGTTCTTAACACATTTCTGTTTTCATCTCAAATATCAGCCTTCTGCAGATAAATACCAAATTCACACCCTGGTCTGCACCCCACAAATCCTTCATCCACACTTCTCAGAATACCTGGATGCCCAGGCTCAGACACCATCTCCCCATCCACGTCACCGGGCGTCTCTGGTATCTCTGTGTCTCCAGGTCCTCTCTGTGCTCTTTCCCTTACCCTCCAGTAAGTCCCACCCAAGCCCCTGGCGCCTGATTATGCACCTGGTACATCACTTCCTGGTTCTTCAACATTCCAGCTCCAGGAGCCTCCAGGGCTCACCCAAGTACCCATCATCTGGGTCTAAATCAGCCTTCAGCCATGGCTGATCCTATCTCACATCTGTTCCTGAGCACCTGGTGACTGCTGCACTCTAACGAAGTCTCAGGCCCAAGCTGCAGCATTCAGAGACACCTGCAGCTTAGTCCGTGCCAAGTGCTCCCTGGCAGGCAGGCTGTGGTCCAGAGAGGGATGCCTGGGTTCGTCCCAAGTCCACGGAATGCCATGGGACTTCTCCGAGGCCCCTGAGAATGTTGTCTCCTCCAGGAAGCTTTCCCTGCCTTGTTTGGATGGCTGAAATCTTCTCACAGGGGGCTTTGCAACACAGGTTATACATGTAACCCTTTACCACAGTGACTTGACCACAGTGGCTTTAACACGGTGCCTTAGCACCTTACTCATTCACCTTCCCTCTCACACACTGTAAACACAAAAGGGAAAGGAAGAGTAAAGATTCAAGAAACATCTTTCTTCTTATGCCTTTCCTGTAGCATATTGTTTCTGTAGAGCTTTTCACAGTCAACAGAAACTTCGAGAAGTAGAAAGCAAAGATACTGCAGGCCAAGGCTCAGTGACAATGCTGTCAGCCCCAGCCACGCATCAAGGGCCCCTACTGTGGGCCCTCCCATTCTGACTTTAAAAAATCTTCCTTGTGTGTGCGAGGGGGCAGGGGGAGTGAGTGTGTGTGGGTGTGCATGTGTATGTATGTATGTGTGTGTGTGTGTGTCAAAGAGAGTATATGCATCTGAGTGTGTATATGAGTGGATGTGTGTTTGTGTATAACTATGCATGTGTATTGTATGTATGTGTGTGAAAGAGTGTGTATGTGAGTGTGTGGATGCGGGTATG
>NW_021604567.1:17673778-17675226 GCF_004785775.1 Grammomys surdaster | reverse complement strand
CACACACACACACACACACACACGGAGACTGGCAGTCAATCTCAGGCATTGCCCACTATTTTATTGAGATAGGGTTTCTCACTGACCTGGAACTCACCAAGTAGGCTAGAATGGCTGGCTGGTGTGAAAGGATCCGCCTGTCTCTGCTTCCCTAGTGCTGGGATTGCAAGCACACATTATCTTGGCATGCTGTGTTTGATGTGGGGCCTGAGGCTCAAATGAAGTGCACTCTTACTGACTCTGCCTTCTCGCCAGTCCTATTTCATTTCATTTCTGAGATACACACTCCCTCTACCTAAATAAAGTAACAGGAACCAAAAGCCACACTGTGAAGGAAAAAAGACAAAGGGCATGATCTGAGGGACCGGCTCTTTCTTCTTTTTACTAATCTTAAAATCCAGATAGAAAAAAAAAATCCTAAAAACTAAACTTTCACGTATTTGAATAAAACAAAAAATGGAAAAAAGGAGATGTTTTTGTGTAAAATGAAAGGGAGAAGGAGTAATAACAACTGCCGCAGTCCTTGTCATGACTGAAGATTTCTTTCCTTTTCAAGCTTGAAACATTCGTTTCCTCAGGGCTCAGGGGTACATGTCCCGTTCTGGTTTCTGGTGAGATTGGTGGTGTTTTGAGAATGTGAACCACCCACTAGCAGAATCCCAACGCATAAGTAAAGACACGGGTGAGGCAGGAGAAGAGGCCTGAGTGGGAGCAGAGGTAGCCAGGAGCCATCTGCATGGGCTTTCTCAGTGTTTTATAAAAGCCAGCAAGTAGAAGCCAGCTACACAATCTTTTTATTAAAGACAGAAATGACCACAAACCCTAAGTGTTTAGCCCACCTGATCTCCACAAAGCCAACATGCACCAAGACTAAGAAATCAGACACAGACAGGGTTCCAAGGAGCGCCTCTCTGTCTCCTTGGTCCTATCATTCCGAGAGGGTGACCATGTTCCTCCGGTGAGGCTGGCTTGCTACATTTCAAGTTCTGTCTTCTCCCTCCAGAAGCCTGTTCTGGCAGCAATTGCCTTTTCCAAGCAGGAGGGGGGAAAACGTGTGTGAGGGAGTAATTTTGTGTGTAGGAGAAAAGTGTTTCTAATTTTCAGTCCTGTGAACGTGAGGGGAAGATGGAAAAAAAACGTGAGGGAGGGAAACGACTCAGTCAAAGCCTTCCTGGCTCCACCTCCCTGGAAGAGGCTGGAGGGAGTCCAGAGCCAGGCCATTTTGAGGACTGGATGCTGTGGTCCTTCCACGAGTCTGGATAGGTGAACAGGGATCAATCAGCTCAGTGGGTTCCCCAGGAACCTGTTATTGTCCTGAACAGAAGGTTCATCTCCTTCTCCTTGGGAAGTTAGCAACCTAACTCCAGGATTTTCTGAGTTCTGCCAAACTGTAAGAGGAAGCTCACCTCTCACCTCTCACCTCTCACCTCTCACCTCTCACCTCTCAC
>NW_021604567.1:17623883-17673768 GCF_004785775.1 Grammomys surdaster | reverse complement strand
CTCACCTCTCACCTCTCACCTCTCACCTCTCACCTCTCACCTCTCACCTCTCACCTCTCACCTCTCACCTCTCACCTCAACACCTTCGGAAGTCAGGGAGGAGGGGACCAAGAGGGCCACAGTATACTACAGTATACTCAGGCCCTCAGAATAGCTCCACTGTGTTGTCCTGACAACATATGCAGGCCATGCTGCTGCTTTTTCTTGCCTTTTAATTCCTCAAAACAGGAGCTGCAAACAAGAACGGCGAGCGCGATTCTACAGCCACAGACATTAACACGAGCATTTGCACACACCTGGGGAGGGAAATACAGCAGGTATCAATCCGCAGGGTGTCGAATGGTGACATTTTCCTAGTCTGCACACTGGGTTCTCCCAGCCCCTCAATGGCCTTTTCTCATCAGTGATTTCATCTGGTCTGGGTTATGCAACACACCTTTTAGCCTGATATGGGGGGTGGGGGAGTGGTCAGTGAGCAATTTGGCAGTTTTCACTGAAAAGTCAAAATTCCACTATGGTGGAATGTGGGTGGGGTCTGTTGTGTGTCCATAAAACCAGCAGTGGGAGGGGGGAGTGGGAGAGGAAGTGAGAAAGGGAAGAAGAGGAAGAGGGGGGAGCACTGGCAGAGGAGAGGGAAAGAGACAGGAGATGACAGGGAGGGAGAGAGGAAGAGAGGCAGAGAGGGAGAGGAAAGGGGGAGGCAGGGGAGGGGTAGGGGCTGGAAGAGAAGGGAAGGGGGAGGGAAAGAGGGAAGAGGGAAGGGTGGAGAAGGAAGTGGGAAGGAGCAGGGGGGAAGGGAAGAGGTAGAGAGAGGGGAAGGGAAGGGAGGGAAAGGGGGAAGGAGCAAAGGAGAGGGGGAGGGAGAGAGGGAGAAGCGCGGGCCCAGTATGTGCTAGAATAGATGATCTTTAGGTTAAACATCAACCTAAGGGTTTTTCTCATAAGAGTCTGCCTCAGTGTTAGTCCAAAGGCCTGTAGCATGTCATGGTTTTCTTCACATTAACACCTGGTCTAGGGCAGGGAGCCTGCTGGACACTCTCCTCTCTCTCTCACTCTGAGGGAGAAAAACCAGAAACCCTTCCTCATTCCTCCTTCAGGACTGGAGGGAAGGTGGGCACAACTTGCTGCCACTGACTGGAGCTGAGGTGAATTAGTTCCTTCAGTGACCTTGGCACCTATGGATGGTGCAGGGGTCTCTGGGTGTCTGAGGAAGAGGGCCACAGAGGAGGATGAAATAATCACCACGTGGGTGGAGGGGAGAGGGAAATGCAAAAAGACAAAGGCAACCAGAAATCTGCAACTCAGTGTTCTCCCCACCGTTGGGACAGCACGTCTTCTGGGTATAAACCTGCATCTTCTGGTTCATCTATCATTTTTAAGCCAATGTCCAGCGAGCGTGCTAGCAGATGTTTCCAGGAGGAACAGCAGTATACTATTGGGGTAGAAGTTGATAATTTTGAGGTACTGCTGGGTATCTATCTGCTTTTCCTATTGTGTTTAGACCTGAGCAGACTTGAGAAAACTGCTCACCCCTTTCTCTCTCTTTGCTGGCTCAGGATTCCCTATGATCCCAGCCAGCAGAAGTGTACGTACCATACCTGGCCTTCCTTGGAGACAGGTATCATTGGGGGTGGTGGGAGCCTCACTTCCATTTCAACACAGGGGCAGTTGTCTAAGCGAACGCTGTAGCTTATGTCCACCTGGCTTGTTAGGATCTACTCACTGGCTGCAGCCATTAGAAACTGCTTGTCAGAGCCTGGGGTGAACGTAGATATGGCCTCTACCAGATCAGGAACTTTCCCTCTTGGAGTCTCCTCTGATTTCTGTCTGCATGGCAGGCAAAACGCTTCCCCATTTGGGTGTGTCTCCCCAAAGCCCTTTCTCCTCTTCCAGTGCATGAGAGCCCAGAACAAGCTGGCAGCAGCTGGAGTACAAGTCCTGGGAAGTAAGGAGTTAAAAAAAAAAAAAAAAGACCAAAGCTGTCCTTTGGCCCTAGCAGCCCCAGAGGCAGCAGGTCCCTTTGATCCTGCCTCTTAATTGCAGCCTGGCAGCACTGTGAACTTTAAAGAAGAGGAACAGAGAGACTTAAGAGATAGGACTTGTTTTGTTTCCGGAGGGGATGGTCTTCCTGGTGGCTGCCAGGAAGCTGGTACCCCAGGGCTCAAGTGATGAGTTGCCTAGGCAAGACTGCATCCTGTCTTCCAGGCAGGCATCTGATCCGAAGAGATCTCCAGGAATACTGTGCCTATGCAGGCCACTTGGTAGGGATGCTACAGGCAGGGAGACGAAACAGGAGAAAGAGACCATGGCTTAGCATAGCAACACACAGAGCAGACTGCACACATCCCCAAACAGCTACAAGGGAGCAGTGAACACCCCTTGGAGGAGGGAAGAACTTCCGGCAGGAAACACAGTGCACAGGGTAGGGAAGCTGGAGATGAAGTCTTCCGAGCCAGGCCCAGTGGCAAAGGCCTATGTTTGTAAATACTAGGAAGGCTGAGGCAGCAATAGGACAGACACAAGGCCTCCATGGACTACAGAGTTCAGACTGGCTATTTTAGCAAGATTTAGCCTCAAAACTTAAAGTAGAGAAAGAACAAAAATAGCTCAATGAGCTTGTCTCTGGTGGGAGAGACCCTGTGCTCTATCTCCAATAATTCCACAATGTATTCATACGTGTTTCTAGGAAAGTCTCTCAGATAGCAACATCAAAACCAGCACAAAACTCCTCAGACTTGAGCAGGCCTCTCTCTCTGTCTCTCCTCCCTCCCTCCCCCTTGTCTCTCTCTGTCTTTAGCTCCCTCTCTCTGTCCCTCTGTCTCTCTCTATGTATGTCTCTCTCTGTCTCTGTCTCTCTCTGTCTCTGTCTCTGTCTCTCTCTCTCTCTCTCTCTCTCTCTCACACACACACACACACACACACACACACACACACACACACACCATACATAGCTGAAAAGTAACAAAAAGACCAACCAATTCTCAACAAACAATGAAGGTGCTCCCCTGTCCATGGTCTGGTGGTATACCAAGTTCCTAGTGAAAAAATGTAGTCCCTATGTGCAGAGCGCACCAGCGGCTGCTCCTGTCTGCTCTGTTTAACTCCTCGGGGAATACTCTGGCGTGGCATTCTTCAGAGCAAGGCCCTTACGCAGTCCCCACGGAGGCACTCCTGACAGAGGCATCACACTCAATCCTACCCAGGTGTGTCTGGCCTTGGTTTGCTCTTGATTCACATGTGACCTTGGGAGATCACTTTCCCCTTGCTTCACTTTCTTCATAAAACATTTTAATGGAATTGATGGACACAGCTCTCAACAGAAAGCTGGCTGTAGTGTAGACACTCGATAAACTCGATAAACATTTGCTCTATTTCACTCTTAAAAGGTTATTGGTCAATTAAAAAGCATGTCCACCCCACCCCAACTCATCCCTGTGTGGACTAGCAGGCATCAGACAGAAAAGACTTCCCCTAAATCGGCTTAGCTCCATTCCTGTCTCCAGGAGAGATCGAGAGAAAGAGAGCCTCATTGGTGACAGAAAAAGAGGAACCATCCCAGAGGAGAGAGGAAGGCTTAAGATCTCTACTCAGGCCTGGACTTCTATCAGTCCTCCTGATGATGTCTTTGTTTATGGACTGTAACCAATGGTTATGAAACCAATGCCATGCTGAGGGCATGTGACACATACCCATGCCATGCTACAGGCTCATAACACATACCCATGCCATGCTAAAGGCACATAACACAAGCCCATGCCATGCTAAAGGCACATAACACATGCCAATGCCATGCTAAAGGCACATAACACATGCCAATGCCATGCTAAAGGCACATAACACATGCCAATGCCATGCTGAGGGCACATAAGACATGCCAATGCCATGCTAAAGGCACATAACATATGCCAATCCCATGCTGAGGGCACATAACACATGCCAATGCTATGCTAAAGGCACATAACACATGCCAATGCCATGCTGAGGGCACATAAGACATGCCAATGCTATGCTAAAGGCACATAACACATGCCAATGCTATGCTAAAGGCACATAACACATAACCATGCCATGCTAAAGGCACATAACACATACCCATGCCATGCTAAAGGCTCATAACACATACCCATGCCATGCTAAAGGCACATAACACATGCCAATGCTATGCTAAAGGCACATAACACATGCCAATGCTATGCTAAAGGCACATAACACATACCCATGCCATGCTAAAGGCACATAACACATCCTGCTTACTCCTCATGCCCTTTTAAGAGAATGAGGAAAGAAAGCTGTTATCTGCATCTTAAGAAATGACTGTGGCTGGCAGAGACCCCCAAAACTCATTAATTGAGTGTTTAAAGTCTAAGGTGGACACGTTAGACTTCTGAATCCACCCATGACCTAGGAAATAAGTAAACAAATATATAAAGCAAGGAGAGGGGTATTCAAAGCTGAGTTTTAAAACATGTTTCTTAGGAAAGAAAAAAAAAGTCTCTGAAGCTGATACACACAGAGGCCTTACTTGAGGGTGGGTACCGAACTTCTTGTGCAAGTTGTGAGTCTGTATCCATGACAACCACAGACATCTTAGGCATAGGAGATGTCCACAGTTGGGCTGCTGCCAACCCTGCCAGCACCTAGCCATGATCCTGTAGACTGGAAGTCGACATTAGCATAATCTGACCTCTAAGCAAGACTGGTATCCTGCAGAAGCTGCCTGGGCCAGTGGGTGCCGGCCTCCACCGCTGCATGGGCTCTTTGGGTGAACTACTGCAGACCCACCATCCACTAACACTCGCATTTCTGCAAAGCTGCCCCAGTGTTCCAGGTCCTCCCCATTGAACAGGATGAGTGGTACCATCATCCTCACCCTCTGGGAGCTTGTTAGGAGACAAGACTATCAGCCCTACCCCCAACCTACTGAGTCCGAATCTCCATCCCTAATAAGATCCCCAGGTAACATGCAGGCTGGAGCAGCCCTGCTCTGGTTTAGTCCTCAGGAGGCAGGCGTCAGCAGGAGCACACCGACTACCTCCAACCACACCAAGCACTTTCTCATCTTGAGAATTGCTTTCAAGCAGTCCTTATGGCTGGGTTCGAGAGAATCTGATAGACCCAGGAAAAAACAAGACACCCAGGGTCTAGTGACATTTTACTCTGGAATTACCACCCCAACCAGTCTTGCAAATAGGTATCTTAAAAGGCAGATGCAAAAGTCTTGATAATTTTGCTTTTAAGTGTTCTACCTCTGAAAAACCTACTTTTAAGTCACCTGGACGTATGAAAGACACAGCTATGACTGTTCCCTTCTACGCCCACTATTCTGTGCCTTCAAACATGACTATGAACAAATGTTTGCCTCCAACAGGATGGTTGCCAGAGACTGGTGCTGAGGAGGGTAAAATATGTGTAGGAGGCTGTGATCGTTAATTTTGATTGTCAACTGGATGGGATTTAGGGTTACCATGGCAACAAACCTCTGGGCATGGCTGTTAGGAAGTTTTAAGACTGGCTGAACTGAGACAAGAAGGAAGACCCACCCTAAGTGTGAACAGCACGTTCTGAGGAGGAAGAGGTGTCCTGGGTGAGTAAACGAAAGGTACCAGGCCCCAGCTTTTCTTTCCCATTCTTCACTGTAGATGTAAGTCAGCCAACTATCTCAAGCCCTACTACCGTGAGGGACCATACCCTCAAACTGTGAGCCAAAGTAAGCCTTTCAAAGCTTTCCTTCGGTATTGGGCCCAGCGACAGGACACGTAAACTGAAGATTTTTACCAATTTGCACAGACTGGAATATGATCCTCAACAGTTTGGCTTACTTATTTCTTTGATGTATATTTAGTTTCCTGATTCTTTGTGACCTCCTGGTTTCTTCTGGGCTGCTGACTAGTCTCTTTTTCAAAGCTCGTCATTGGTCAACTGCCTGTTACTCTTGACGCTCACTCTTTCCACATGGTGGTGAGTGTGCATGACATTAACTGTTGTTTCAAGACAGCTGCCTCAGGCTTCGAAATTGGTAACCTGGGAACTAGGCTGTTTGCTGCCCCCTCCTCTCTGTGTCAAGTATAGATATCTCTCTATAAGATAACTCCACAGATATATCGCACTGCTGTCTAACGCTCAGTGCTGAACGCTCATGGCTCGTCGTCTCCCCTCCTCCTCCAAACCGCTTCTCACCAGCTGGTCTCCCGCTCTTCCTGTGCCCCTCTGCCCCTCTCCAGTCATAGCGCCATCAGTGTCATCTCTTATGATAGAATCCTTGATGTATTTCTGGCACTTCTGAGATCTTGCAGCTTCTCCTACTTTTCCAACACAGTATCTTTCGGATCCCTTTCTCCTCCTCTCCCACCTTTTCCCTACCTTACGCCTGGATTATTGTAAATTTTTTTTTTCTGTCCAGTGGCATCCCTCATAATAAATGGTCTAACCTCTAACCCTGTCTCAGAGATCCCAATATGTGTATTGTAGGTTATAAAATTAAACCCTGCTGCACAGCTCTTCGGCTGTACCCTGCCTTATTGCTCCCAACTGCTCCCATGTAGCCTGATTTCTTGCTGTCCCCTAACACTGTGTCCCTACTCTGTAGTCAACTCTCCTTGTGGTTCCTTAACCTCACTGTCCCTCTTCCCTGATCCCTGGACTCTCCATATGTTCCTATTACAAAATATTTGGAAAATCAGAAACAACCATCATAATAATAACCCCTCATTTACAAACAGTATTCTTGTATAGCAATGCCAATATGAGCTATACGTCATCAAATACACATGACAACTGACAGTTCAGAAGGATACACTAAATAATATATAAGTTGTGCTCTCTCCTTACTGATAAATAATCTTATCCTTGGCCCAGGGTATAGACTTTTCACATTAGAAAGACTGATTTAGACAAAATGCTTGCACGTAGAGCCAGAGAAGGTAACCCTTCCTCCATGAAGTCTTCTCTATCATCCGACCCCAACACAGCTTTTCCTTCCCAGATTCTCAGAACTTTAAAGCCGTAAGTGCTAAATCATCTATACCACATAAACTTCCCCAATGCTTTTAGTTTGATTAATTGAAGCTTGCATTCAGGATTTCAGGGGAGAGAGAGAGAGAGAGAGAGAGAGAGAGAGAGAGAGAGAGAGAGAATGAGAATGAGAATATATATACAAATATATTTCAGACTCTTAATTAAAAACATTACTGTCCTTCCCAAATTGCCAGGGTTGAGCTCTGCTCAACTGTGCAACGCACATTATAAGAAAGCTTCATGTCAGACTGCGGTGTGACACATTTAGCTCGGTACGTATCATACACAACACTTTCAACTGGTTTGGGAAGTGACTTCTCCACTTTGGAGTTGCTAAACCTTGTAGCATATTAGTTACCCTCACTCAAACCCTGTTGTCATTTGATTTGTTAAACAGGAAGTGGGAGTTCTGACCAGTAGGGAAATAATAAACAGAAAACTTAAAATAGCATATGTATTTAAGACGTCACTGTGACTATTATACTCAGAGTTTAAAAGAATGGAGATCACATACATCTGAAATTTCTAACACAATTTATGTTTCTCCCTTGAAACTTTTTTCTATAAGATACTTTCATCTCTCTTATTTATTCAGTTCAAAGCCTACAATGTTGGCTGCCTGAAGGACTTGAGAGTCTCAGAGGCCTGAGTTTACGTGGTAGCCAGGCTGGCTTTTATTGAGGCATGGCTGTTACCAAGTCTTCAGAGAGTTCTTATCTTCTACCAGCAAACTAAGAGTGCTGTTGATTGGGTGGGGCTCTCAGGACCTTCTAAAGTTCAGTTGCACAAGGTACATGTAAAGCAGCTTGCTTGTAAGGAATGCCCCTAACATAGTTATTTCCAGTCTCTGCATCCATCTTTCTACCAGTTTAAGAGAGTCAGTAAGATGCTCTCAGGAGAGCAGAAGGCGGTAGATGTTGCTGTCTTTGACTTGGTTATTCTCTGGCCTACAGGACATTATGAGGTGTTCATGAAATACCTCACGGTGATATAGCTGGGTTGGGGTATGGGGTCAACTTTGTTTTTTTCCTGAAGCTTACCCAAGGAATCCAAGCTGAGAATCTATCTCTCTGAGGGCTTTACCTTTGTGTCACCTAGGTGTAAATGGAATACTGTCTAAGAAAGTACTTAGGTGGGGACATTACTCTTAGGTCCTCAAATCTGGTACCTGGGACATTTACAAGTTTTTCTTGTGCTTTCAAAATCCAAGTCAATTAACCAAGGGGGTAGGAAAAAATACACACAGGCATGCACGCATGCGCACAGTCACTCCCAGGCTGGTCTAGAACTCACTTTTTACAAAGCATGACTCTGAGTCTTGAGTGCTAGCATTACAGATGTGCTTCACGACGCCTGGCTTTACCTAGTAGGAGGTAGGGGCTGACAGGAGGCCTCGGCATATCAGGCCTACCAACTGGGGTATCCCCCAGTCTCCTAACTTTTAAAATCTTTTAAACTTTTAAAATCTAATAACACATCTCCTGGAGTTTTTAGCCAGACTGCCTTAAACGAGGCCCCCAGTCCCCACCTCCCCGCTTAAGCTGTTAATGGAGATGGCACTAGCAAAAGCCCTTGTCAAGGGCAAGGAGCCCCACATCTGTTCATTACTCTTCTGGAGACAAGTCCTGTTCTGCTCTTGTTAGTAAGGATCTTCTCTCCTAGCTTGTGTGCATTGCGGACAGCTCAGAAGAGCCGTGCAGGGTTCCAGGGCATTTTCCACTCTCTCCTGTTTCTATAGAGGTGACTTACAACCCACAGTCCTTCAACAGCCAGCATGCTCCTCACCGAGGCCCAGCTCCTCTGTCGATGGAGGCGCACACGGGGCCGATTAAAAAAAAAAAACAAAACCAAACAAGCTTTAAACAGAGAGACTGCATTCCCAGCCTCCTCTCTCAGGTCCACCCCTAACACATCCTTTACCAGCACGCAGTTTGTGTTTGTCCAAGAGAAGGAATGTTCCGGCAAGGGCAAAATCCCCCAAATCACTACCATCAAAACAACTTAAAGTTTAGAAAGGAAATCAACTAAAACAAAACAACACCCCCCCTTGCATTTATGAAAGAATGTGGGGAAGTGTAATCCCCCAGAGGTAGCATCAGGTTTCTTCATAATTGCATCACGGGCTGTTGGGGGGCAGGCCGAAGCTCAGGCGTGTGAGCTGGTCTAAGATTTCCCTTTGTTCACCGGCTTGCATTTAAGGCTTTATAAATGATGTGCCACAGCCTTACCACTTCAGGCTGAAGCTGCGGTGCCTGAGACTCTGAGCACTCCCAAAAGGCATCTAATCTGCATGTTTCAAGCACTCTGACACACCATGGCTCACCTCCCTTTATGTTAATTAAACAACAGGAGATGAGCGGTAAGAAATATAGTAGGGGTAAAGAAGGGATAGACAGCTAAAAATCTAAAAGAAAATTTTTTTTTAAAAAATATGTTTCATTCAGACTTTAAACACCAGAATCACATCTAGTATAAAATGAATATCTGGCGGTTACAGTGCTACCTTAACATTAGCTGATAATGATATCTTAAAGCCTTTGAGATTTAGGCTTTTACGAAAGGTGTGTATGCACTTACACACGAAGACAGGTAGTAGGTAGCCTGAAGTCCTAACCAAGCCCAAGACCCTGCCCAAAGAGCACCTAACAAACACTTGTTGACTGATGTTGGATAGCTGACCCAAGAGACCTTAAACAATGCGTGCTTTGTCAAAACACTAAAGCACGTTGTGGGTCCAAGACTTTTTTTGTCATACTGAGGGGGCGTAAGGGAAGGTCAGCTGAAAACTGCCCACCATCTCAGAGCTGAGGCCCAGCAAACAAAGCTGAGGCCTCACTGAACATACCTGTTTTGGCTCAGAGTTGCAGTGGAGGCTGGGCCTAGAGCTGACAGACCCAGCCCTTGGAGGCCCCCGCCTGGAGCAAACACTGACTCCTCACTGAGGTATTACTCTTGCTGCAAGGGACACTTTGTATACATTTTCACGAAGGAAAACAAAACAAAAAACAAAAACAAAAGAAAAACGGACTAACTAAATGATGGAGAAAGACAAAACAAACAAACAAAAACAGCAGCAAAACTGATCCACCAAGACCGGATAAGACCCACTTCATCCTCCAAAGAGGGAAAATACCAAATTCCCAGCTCCACAAAGCGGCATGTATCTCTCTCTCTAATTGCGTGGTTCTTTCCAGAAAGGAAGCTTGGGCTCCTGACTCTTTTATTATTAGTCTGACATTCTGCAGTCTCTTTCCTTCGTGCCTCACAGGGCTTCAGGCTGAGCCTCTGCAGCTTTTGTGAAAAGGAAGAAGTGTCCTGTTCTCTGTGGGGTCGTGACCTTGGAGTCCTCGTGAGCTCACCTGATGGACTTTTAACCTGCTGATCTGTCATGACTCAGGCTCCCTGCTTGCTTCCCTTTCTCTGACACACTTCACTCCAACTGCCCACCTGCTTCCTCTTTGCCAGATCTTTTGCCTGACAGGCCAACAGTAGCTGTTAACCTCCCAAGGGCCTCTCAGGGATAGCTCTCTGTGGAGGTGCTGAAGGCACCCAAACTGTTTTCTACAGCGACTCCCTCTCTTCCCCGTACCATCTCTTCATGAACTAAAACCCTTCCCCCACTACAATGCCCCCTCCTTGCTTCTGCACTGCTACTGTTTCGTTATTTTGGAAAACGTAAATGAGTCAGCCTGCCTTTCTTCCCACATTTGTTTTTCTTGCTGATAAAGAGAATGTAAGAAGAAAGGAAGAGATAGATGTGTGTCAGGCTGACCCAACTCCTTCTCCAGGAGGAGTCTGCTTGAGCTCAGTAGCTAAGTCCCCTTCTCCCCATTCCTGCTTGAAATCCCGAGTACCTGCTCTTGGATCTCTATGGCACTCCCAGAGCTTGGGACTGGCTGGGAGCCATGTGATATTGATTTGTTTTCACCATGGCAACAGCAAATTAAAACAACGAGCAGAGGGAAGGCAGGCTGTTAAGCAGTAAAGCTGCATGACCAGTATATTTCACAAGCATCTTTTCCTCCCTTCGGCCGGGTTTTCGCTCTCCTTCCCTCCACTCTCAAAGGTTTATTACAAGAGGCAAAGTACTGAGAACTTCGCCCACCACAGCTCTCTAAGCCCACCCGCCTACCGGCAGAGGCCGGCTTGCCCAGCTGCTTCTAGAACATTAAGGGAGCCGGATGGAGGAAACGCTAACAACCATGCCTTGACTTCCTTGGAAATCTCATTTGTTGGCTTAAGCTTCTTTAGAAAACTTAAAAGAAACTGATAGAGACTGGAGGGTTTTGTATTTTGTAGCCTTGTATCTAAACACCCCCAAAACATTGCCCACAGTGTTTCCACACAAAGGCCCCCTCCCTTTGTACTTCACAGTCCATTGTCCCAGGAGACAAACAACTTTTGTTATTGTTGTTTGTACAAAACAGGTCCCTAGAATTCTAGGATAGAAAGCATAGTAACTGTTTGCTGAAGAGAGAGAAACTGAGGTAGGCACTTGCTTGGGCCACACTAAGTAAGTGGTGTGGGAGGCTGGTAATAGGGACTCCTGGGACCTGCAGTGTTCTCTAACCCAAATTCTTTCTTTAAAAGGAACTTCAATAAACACTAACCTTTCTCTCATCTGTACAATCAAGGGTGTTACAAGAGTGCCACCTGTGACACAGGGTTAACAGCGGGCACTATTGTATTCTATTTCCTTTGAGCCATCTGCCTTAGGACACGCTACTGTATCTATGAAAGCAGCTGTCACCCACCCCACCATCCAATCAACCTTGAACTTGGTAGCAGAACCTGGGCCTTAGATAATGGTTTCAGCGGAGCTGGGAATGGGCCCCCCGTTGGGATAGCTACCCCCTGGGATGGGACCCCCTGGGATGGGACCCCCTGGGATGAGACCCCCTAGGATGGGCCACACAGGTAGCCTTACTGAGCCGCAAAGGAGTTAGGCCAGAAACAAAGTGAAATAAGGCTCCCCAAGGCTCACGGTGGCTTTCACTAGCCAAGCCAGAAGCCTGCAGAAAGCCTGGGCCCACAGGCAGGTAGGAGAAGTTGCTCTATTTGGCCTATAAGGGGGATGGATGGGCTGTGGGTTTAAATGGGAAGACATAACTCAAGTCCTGCCAACTGGGAGTTCGAATGTTCTGGTCTGGACATAGAGAAATATCCCTCTCCACAAGCTGAATAAAAGAACACCCAGCAGAAATAGTTGGGGGATGACGTCAGGAGTTCTGGGCTAGTGTCCTGCACTTCTCCTTGAAAGTAAAAACCGTGGGTCTAGAAGAATCTACGTGGCATTGCCCTTATTTAAATGAGCACTGCTGTCCCTCAGAACGGAGCAAGAGAGGAGGAAGAAACTTCCTCTTATATAGATGGTAAAAATGTCTCTTGTTTAATTTTTGTTCCTCGTTGCTGCCTAATATACATATGCCCTAATAGACATTTTCCTACTTAATCTTTGTCTTTTAAAGAGGCAGTGAGGCTTTTTGAAGAACGTTGGAACATTCACGGAGGTGGCAGTTAGGCAAGTAGGCAAGTTTTTTTTTTTCCTTCGCTTCAGTGCTTGCTAACTATTCTAAAAATGTTACACATTTATTGTAAACACATGCTTCCAAGGCCTAGCAAAAAAGCACGGTTTCCTCATGCCTGGCAGAAATTTAAAACGGAAAAGGGCAGAAAGAATTCTTTAACACAGAGAGAGCCTTTCCTTCTCCTGGGCCAAGTGTGTTAAAAATAAATCTGCTTCAACCTTTCTGCCGCTGCTTCTCGGCAAGAAAGTTGATCTGGCTGGGCATAGTGCGAGCCCAGCTTTAAAAGCTAGCCTGCTCTCATTAAATTATTCTGCTGGCTGTGTGTTCTCATTAAAAATGCATACAGATCAGATAATTGCAGTAAGCATTATTAACCCAGCTTTACTTTTGAATATAATGGTTCCACTTTTAAGCTGGAAACAAAGACAGAGGCTGCCAGGAAAAGCAATGTAAACATTGAACTACAGTGTCTAAGACTAGCCAGGAAGCTACCTCTTCTGCCGTGGTGCTTAAAATGTGCTTTTGAAACTCAATTAAAGCCATTGCCCTGGTGCACCAGGGTGGCCCCCGATTTCCAAGAAACAGACGTATTTTGGTCCCAAACGTCCAACCGATGATCATTCACCATGATTTTTTAAAAATATTCTTAATTTCAAGTATGTTTTCAAAGAACAGGAAACACGAAACTTTATTTTGTAGCCCAGTCTGGCAGTAAAAACCTCTATTATCTTAAGAAAATACTGGCCCGGATCTTTCAGATAATTAAAAAAAATAATAATAAACGAATCTGTCCTTTAAATAAATAAATAAAAAGCTCGGTTTTTATGCCTCACCCCAAACGGGCGGCGTAGATTCCAGCTTTGCCATTTCTTGTTCTCAAATCCGAATGTTACGTAAAACTCCAGGGTTTCCTACGAGTATTTCGTTCGAATTAGTGGAATCGGTCTCCCTGGCTTCCCTAAGCACACACATGGAATGCAGCATACTGCAGCAAACTCTTTAAACATTAAAAAAAAAAAAAATGGGGGGGGGAGGTTGTTTCTCTTACCTTGTTTAGCTCTGCTCGTCTTCCTCATGTACAGTAACCCCAAGAACATCTGGCAGGAGCGAGTGGCCGCGGCTTCTCCACCGCATCATGAGGAAGGGGGGTCCATGCAAATAGTTCTCAGTCCCTGTTTATTGTACTCTGCGAGCCGCCGGCCGTGGCTGGAAAATTTTACCTTCAGATGATGAAGCAAAGACAGTCTAAACTCTGTTGCTGTGAGCTGCAGCCCTTCCTTCCCACAGGCCCCGCCCAGGCGCGGCCGGCCAATCCGCGGCCAGCTCGTCAGCCCTCCTCGTCTGAAACTGGTCCTCATAGGATGACTGACACAGCAACACAGCGCTGGCAGGCTCTGAAAACAGTGCGTCCATACTGATGGAAGAGGGATCTCCCTCTCCGAGGAAAGCAGTCATAGCTCCGAGACAAAGTGGCACATAATTGGCAGAGCACAGAGAGGGGTAGCTCAGACAAATACGTTTCGAGACACCCAGCCCGCAGCTGGGAGTTGCATCATAAACACTCCGGGAATCACGAAACTCTTAAGATGGCCAAGAAATCTAATTGGATCCCAAACTAAAAGTCTTATGGCGTTTCAGAAAGCATACGGATATAGATGTACATATACACATGTGAGACAGTAATTCAGTGTTTGTCACGGAAAGTGATACCTTACGAAACATTTGCATGCAGTCTGCATGACCAAGGGAGGCTTTAACCAAGTTGGAGTACACACTGAAGACCAGACCATACTTGAAGCCCCAGCATACAGCTTTTCTGGAGAACTGTCATTGCAGTGGCTACTTACTGGAACCCATATATTTTCCATCTAAGTTTCCAGAGCTCTAGAGACTTCAATTAGGGGATGCCGAACGACAGAATTGATACCTCTACATTAAGCTTTGAGGCTCTTGGCTGGCACCCACTGGGGGATTAACTGTATCTTAACCTTCTTAGGTGCCATTTGTTAAATGCTCATACGTTGGCCATCCTGTCTTTAGTGCCGCAATGACTGCAGGAGGGCGTTTACTGCTGAATACACATGGCGCTGACCTAAGGGACATCCTACATTTTCAATCTACAAAGATTGACCCACAGATGCCAGAGGTTCCCTCAAGATAAAGGAAGGAAAAAAGAACGGGAAGGGTTATTTTTTTTTCTCCCCAGTCAACAGCATTTCTGCATGCTTTGAAAACAAAAACAAAAACATATGGCATTTAGGAAACACAATAAGCACACATTTTCCTTCCACAAAACACAACATTTTGAATCTTAAAAATTAAGTATGTTGGTCCCGTGACTAACTCCAGGCAAGAACAAAGATCCTATTCATCTGAAAGATTGAGCCTAACTCTCATTTTTTTTTTATGAGCAACTGTTTAATGAATGCATCTGGAATGGACCAACGGGGCAGAATGTAATGACTTTGGTGTTTTTAAATTTTGCGATTTGCGTTCTTAAAACACAGCATTTCTTGAGACTTGTGGACTAATTTTCTTCAATAGAATATCTTGTTTTTAAACCTTAATGCTTATTTTCATTTCTAGTCAATATTATCATTTGTAGTCTGTTGTTTTGTTTTTCTGAAAAGTTAAATTAGCTACATTCAAACAAGTGGAAATCCTTTTAAAATATCAGTACACGTACTTGAGTGATCTCAAACTTACAATCATCTTCTTCCCCAGCTCCTCCTGCTTTTGACACGAAATCCCCGTTTTTTTACAATCTCATTACTTAAACTTTAGTTCTTGTCAAGCCCCATTCTCACCCAAAGACCTTAAGCCTCCTAGATTTTTCTCCTCCAAGCTAGGCCAGAGCCCTGACCTATTCCCTGTATGACACAAAAGCTAATTGATGGCCTTTGGGAGTCAAGGCTCTTCGGCTCTGGTCTTCCCTGTTGTCAGACAGGTTTTTCTGGAGTCATGTGAAGTCACCTTCCTTTTACACTCAAACCTGTCTCTCCATAAAATCCAAATTACAGACGTTCAAGGTCCTGCTAAATGTGGCCTCTACCTTTGTAGTCCACTTTCTGTCTGCCCTTTTCCTAAATGAAGCTCCCTGCTCTCTACTCTGTGTTTACTTCCTCCTGATAGACCTCAGATCACCTGCCATTTCTTCAGCTATGCTGGCCTCACCCACATCAGCTTCTCTGATGTTCAAAAGGCTTCTGTACTGGTCGTTGTACCAGACTATTTTAAGCCCCTAACAATGCAGCCTTGTGTAGATAGCTTGCCTGAGTTGATCTTGCCATTTTAGAAGGCTAGGTCTGTGTCTACATTAATTAAGAGAATGTGCATGAAGCATCTCTACAAAGGCTGGCGTGACAAGCGCACTAGAGGATATCTAACGTCAGAGCAATTTCTGTGTTGAACAAGAGGCCACACGCTAACATGCTGGTTATTTGGTATCACAAGAAATGACGTCATACATACTCATTTGTAAAAGCCAAACACCTGACATTTTTTCTCCACTTCCCTCCCCAACCATAACTTGAAATCTATTATCAAAGATACACCTGAATATTTAGAACATTTTCCTTTGTTTCTTCTCTGTCAATGTCCCTCTGGACATCCTCTGCCTTAACTCTTGAAATAGTAGCTGCTCCCCTGAGGGTTGTGTCTTGTCTTTTTCTTTTCCTTCTACTGCTTTCATCTTGTTTCCTGTTTCCTCCCAGTCTTCTATTTCTTTCCCCCCCGTCTCTCTCTCTCTCTCTCTCCCCCTCCCACACCCTCTTACTGAATCTATGATATCCTACACATGTAGAACCTTGCATATAGTGTGGGAATTCTCCACCACTGAGCTATGTGTAGCCCAGTCTTCTGTTGCCTTATTAAACATTTTTGACAAATGATGTTACTAAGTTTCCAGGCTGTGGGCGCTACACTCTGTGGCCCAATCAGGCCTTCAGTCTGTGTTCCTCCACCCTCAACCGCTAAGTTAGCTGGGATTCCAGGTCTGTGTCCTCAGTCCTGGCTGTGACTAGGTCCTTGACCCCCTTCAGGACTTTCGAAATACTTCTTACAGAATAATAACATTTAAAAAGAAATCTTATTTTTCACATTTCTTAACTTAAAACTTTATTAGGGGCTAAAGTGTTCACACTCCCCACCCTAACTTTAGATGCTGAGGAGCTAGCCTTGCAGGATGATATTCAGAGATGGGCACTTGGGTAGTTAGGTTCAGATGACGTCACAGGGAAGGCTTCCCGAATATATTTCTGGTTTTATAAGAAGATACCAGAGAAAGGGCTTTTTCTTCCCTTGTAACTTGGGAGGTCACAGTGAGAAGATGTTCCTCCAGGAGAGTCCTCACCAGATACAGACCATGCTTGGACCGCCCCCTCAGAGCTCCATTGTTTAGTTATGAGAGTACAGATCTTTATATATATATATGTATATATATATATATATATATATAACCATGTGATTTTATGGGATTTTGCTATGGCAGCAGTCCTAAGTTCAGATCCCCAGAGCCTACATACAAGCCAGCTGTGGAACTGTACATCTACAAACCTAGACTAGATGGTAAGAAAGCACAGGGGAATCTTCCAAACCTAGTGGGTCAGCTAACCAGGTCTGTATACAGAGCAGTAAAGAGCAAGAAACCCTGTCTCCAACAACGGCAGAAGACTGACACGTGACATCTTCAGCTCCCGACATGCTTATTGCCACATTCACATACTATACTCACGCGCTTCCACAAATTCATGCCTGCATCATACACACACACTATATATGTACACACACACACACACACACCATACGTACATATACACATGTATACTACACACATACACACATATATACCCACCTCTCTGTCACCCTCACCATCACCACCACCACCACCACACACATACCAACCCTTCCACACACACATACCACACACACACTATACATACATATATATCCCTTCTCTGTCTCTGACTCTCTTTCTCACACATACCCCACATAATATAAACACATATGCGTATCTTTAAGTTAAATACATACATATATATATATTTGAATTGCTCTTAAGAAAAATGTATAAGTCTTCCCATGCCTTCAAGGACTCCATGGAGACTCTGCCTTTCCAGTCTAATCAAAGGCCATCTTTGCAGGGGACCATTGCTTGACCCACAGGCTGAACTTAGGTCCACCTGTTGTTTTCTCTCCCAGCGCGAGAACTAGAGAGCCATGCCTCTCAAAATTCTATGGTGCACGCACATCCTCAAGGGATCTTGTTAAAATGCAGATCCAGTCTCAGGAGTTCCTAGGTAGATACTGAGACTCTCTTCTTCTAACGAGCTCCCAGGTGAGCAGGCTGCTGCCTGTCCACGGCTTCTCTTCAAACAGCAAGATTTTACGGACGCTTCTCGCTCTGTCGCTCTTACTATGGAGTGTGGTTGTACATTAATTTGGTTAATTATTTATTTCAGGTTTACCTTCCCTGTCAGCTTGTGAGCACCAGAAGGGAGCAAGTTCTCTCATGCATCTAATCTTTTTGTGCCTGGCACATGGGAGAAGGCCATCAACAAGGATGCGTGTTAACGGGACAAGCTGACTACTGCAACTACTGTGGAACCCAGATGGACTTCCTCGTCTTCTGCTTTCTTCTTAACCCTTCCACCGGTTCTTTTACTTTTTCCCCTCCTTTTTATAACTCAATATCAGTTTCTTGAAAGTGTGTAAAGAAAGTGAATTGATATGTAGAAAGTTGTACTCTTTATTGATGTTCCGTATTAAGGAGAAAGGAGAATAGGCAAGAAAAGAAACACAAGACATGTCTAGACGATATCAGTCCCTGGCACATGCCTATAATCTAAGCATTACGAAGGCAGTTGCAGGGTATTATCAGTTCAAGGACAGCCTGGGCTACATAGCAAGATTCTATCACAAAACAGAAAAGCAAGGGCTGATTGTATACCTCATCAGTAGAGAGCTTGGCTCACACACATCAGGTTTCCTGTCCAATTCTAAGGAAGAAGATTGTGCCTAAAGTAAAAAAGGAACAGAACAACTAAAATAAAATCTACCTTTGGTTTGTCCAATAGCAACTCTCAGCAGCCATGCGTTATAGTTCAGCATGTCCATGACTAATAGGAGAATGGTCAAGAAACCAAACATAGAATGAAGAGGAAGGTGGTTATTGGAGACAGTGACACCTATCTGTGGTCTCTTGACATCACCCCTGCTTACATGTCCCAGAGGTCACCTATCCTCATCCTGTCTCTCCCTACAGTTATTTTGATAACCTTTTTTTTTTTTGGTTTTTCGAGACAGGGTTTCTCTGTATAGCCCTGGCTGTCCTGGAACTCACTCTGTAGACCAGGCTGGCCTCGAACTCAGAAATCCGCCTGCCTCTGCCTCCCAAGTGCTGGGATTAAAGGCGTGCGCCACCAACGCCCGGCTTTTTGATAACCTTTTTGTTAAATTAGTTTTCCTTGTACTGAAAGAAGTTCGATATGCATTTCATTTCTCTGAGAGAGTGTGAGGGTTAGTGATACACTTGTGTGAACTCTTGGCTCCTCAGTTGATGGCACTGTTTGAAGAGGTTAAGGAGCATTTAGGAAGTGGAGCGGTGCAGGAAGATGCACCTTACACTGGAACAGACTTTGAGGGTTTATAGCCTGACCATACTTCCTGCCCCCCCATCCCCTGCTCTCTGCTTCCTGTGTGTGAATGAAATTGTGACCACCCAGCTTCCTGTTCCTGCTGACACGTCTTCCTGGCCATGATGAATTTTATCCCCTTGGACCCGCAAGCGAAAATCAACTCCTTTCTCCTCTAAATCGCTTATGATGGTGGTGTTTTTATCCCATCTGCAGAAAAGTCATGAGTACAAGAAATGAGCGTGACTTTCTTGTCGGTGGTTTATCCCTGTACTGACAATGTGCAGTTGTTGAACAAGCACTAGTGAGAAAACAAAAGACTGATGGAGATGCCACAGAGGTGATGGCTCTAATGCATAATTATATGTGTGTATAGACAGACGGACAGACAAACAGACAGTATAGGTTTCCTTTGAGTATCAATGCATTATATAAAGTACTATATCTATAAATTATCAATGGTGTATATATATATATATATATATATATATATATATATATGGTACAAGATTTATCTTGGGCACTTATTATATATATGCATATATATAACATATATGTGTATATTTGTATGTGTACATATATATCTACTGTGTATATTTTATAAAGTTTGGGTAGAGGAAGGAAAGCAGACATGTTACTGAAGCTAAGAGGCATAACACACGGTGAATGCACCACCTTGGACAGTCAAAATGAAGTCAAGCAAGTTTTCAAGCAAGGAGAACATGAATTTTTGATGATGTCTGAATGGTGGTGAATTCCAGAGTGTCCTGGTTAGTCCTTTGTCAACTTGACACAAGATAGAGTCATCTTCTCTGATTCAAAATCTCAATTGAAAAAAATTGAGGAACATAAGTCCATAAGATGGGCTTGTAGGCAAAGCTGTAGACAAATTTCCTTGATTAATGGTTGATGTAGGAAAGGCAGGTCCATTGTGGGTGGCATCATCTCTGGGCAGGTGATCCTGGCCTGTATGAAAGAATGCAGACTAATCAAGCCAGTAATCACCATTCCTCCACGGTGCTGGCTTCAGGTCCTCCCTCCAGGTTGCTGTCTTAGCTTCTACCCATGATAAGCTGTAGTGAGACATGTAAGCCTGTAGGCCCTTTCTTCCTCCCTCAGGTTGCTTTTGGACATGATATTTTATCACAGCAGCAGAAACCCTGACTAAGAGAAAATGATCAAGGTTTTCTGTGAGTGCAAAATGTCAGGCATTTGAGGACATATGGAAACGTTTGTTCGCCATACCAAAAGAGAAGTCAGGAAAGAAGTTATGGTTATTGTCTTAGGGTTTTACTGCTGTGAAGAGACACCATGACCAAGGCAACTCTTATAAGGACAACATTTAATTGGGGCTGGCTTACAGGTTCAGAAGTTCAGTCCATTATCATCAAGGTAGAAGGAATATGGTGGCGTCCAGGCATGGTGCAGGAGAAGGTTCTTTTTCTGAAAATTGCTAGCAGAATACTGACTTCCAGGCAGCTAGAATGGGGATCTTAAAGCTCACACCCACAGTGACACACCTACTCCAACAAGGTCACACCTACTCAAACAGGACCACACCTTCTAATAGCATCACTCCCTGGGTTGAGCAAATATAAGACAATATATAATATAAGACAAATATAAGACAGCAATCATAAGACAGGAAGACTTGTGTGGAGTGTGGCTGCTCTGTGCCTACTCAGGATGAGGCTCTTCCTCTTTTAACGAGACACTTCTAGCCTGTCCCTTCCCATTTAATCTTTCATCATTGCTTTTTGATTTACTTATCTTTACTTGTATAAAAATGGCTGTAAGCCCACTGAGAGAAAAGACATACATTAATAACTTGTATTCTTTACAGTGTGCAGTATGGGCATATCACTGAATATTTTGGTTGCTAAATTTCTCTTTAAAAATATGAAGAAAGTTTACATTCTATAGATGGCACTGTGCTTTTATTTGCTTTTTTTTCCAACGTGTGTATCTTTGGATGTGAGTGTGCACACAGATACACACACTCAATGAAAAAAATCAAAATCAGAGATCATAACATACAAGCAAAATGTAAAACCTAAACAGCAATACCAGACAAAACATCTCGAAAAATACCCCTGAGTTCTTTTTGTGTTGGTCATCTCCTGCTGGGCACAGATTCTGCCTGTAAGGGTGATTTGTATACCCAGTGGGACTCCTTTGGGGAAACTAATTTTTCCTTTTCAAGCAGTTGTTAATGGGAGAAAAATTCCTTGTTGGAGAGAGGAGCTTGTGTTCACTCCACATCTCAGAGCTGGGACCCTGTCTGCCTTGGACCCGTGAGGTCCTGAGCATAGTCTCTGTGATTTCAAATGCACTCAATCCTGTTGTGTCTGGAAAATTCTCCTTCTTTGGTGTCTTCCACCTCCTCTGGCTCTTACCAACTTTCTGTCTCCTCTTCTGCATAGTTCCTTGATACCTGAAAGGAAGGGTTTGATGAGGACATCCTCTTTAAGACTGAGTGTTCCAAGGTCTCTCGCTCCCTGCACGATGTCCAGCTGTGGGTCTCTGTACTCGGTCCCTTCTTCTGCAGGAGGGAGCATCTCTGATTGTGGCTGACTGAGACATGATCTGTAGGTAAATCAGGATGCCATTAGGAATCGTCTTACCTTCCCGTTAGCAGAACAACAGTACTTGGGTTTCCCCCAGGTCTATGACCTATTCAGCCTCATACTCTCTCCATCTGAGCAGTGTCAGGCAGGAGCTCTGTCTCATGGAGTGGTCCTTCCATCCAATCAGATAGTGGTTGGTTATTCCTACAACTTTTGTGTTATTGTTGTATCATGCAGATAAGTCACCATTGTATACCAAAGGGTTGGTGTTCACCTTTCTCCTCTGGTAGCGTGCATAGCACCCTCAAATATTATGAACACTAGGCAGTATGCATGAAAGCGCTTGATGGGTACATTTACTAAACAGTTACAGCCTATATTTAATGTTTTAACAGTTAGAAGATTAATGCAAAATGTCTGAAAGAAATAATTATTTAACCTCAATTAGTTATTACTGGATTGTACATATATATATATGTAATTAACTTTACATCCTATATGTAGTTCTGTAGTTTCCCCTCCCTCCTGGTTATCCCCCACTTCCTCTCTCCCTGCATCCACTTCTCCTCCCTTTCTCTTCAGAAAAGGGGGAAGACCTTATGGACCTCAACTTGCCTTGGCATATCAAGTTTCAGTAAAAGTAGTCATATCTCCTATTGAGGCTAAAAGGAGCAGCTCAGTAGGAGGAAAGGGCCCCAAAGGCAAGCAACAGGGTCAGAGATGGGACCTTCTCCCACTGTTAGGAGTCCCGTAAGGACCAAGCTACACAAGTGTTACATATGTGCAGAGGACCCAGGTCCTTTGTAGGCTCCCTTGTTGGCAGTTCTGTCTCTGTGAGCCCCTACGGGCTCAGGTTAGTTGATTCTGTGCTTTTGATTGTCGTGTTCTTTACTACTCTGACTTCTTCAATCCTTCCTCCCCCTCCTCCACAGGATTCCCCAAGATCCACTTAATGTTTGACTGTGGAGGCTCTGTGTCAGTTTCTGTCAGTTGCTGGGTGAAGCCTCTCTGAGGACACTTATGCTAGGCTCCTGTCTGCAAGTACAGCAGCAGATCATCAACACGTCAGGGGTGGGTTCCCTCTTATGGCATAGGTCTCAAGCCGGGCCATTCATTGGTTGGCCACTTCTGCAAGCAATCTTGGCTCAATCTTTACCCCTGTATGGGTTGTGATTTTCTTTTTTCTTTCTTTTTTCTTTTTCTCTTTCTTTCTTTCTTTCTTTCTTTCTTTCTTTCTTTTTTTTTTTTTTTGGTTTTTCGAGACAGGGTCTCTCTTTGTAGAAACCCTGGCTGTCCTGGAACTCACTCTGTAGACCAGGCTGGCCTCGAACTCGGAAATCCGCCTGCCTCTGCCTCCCAAGTGCTGGGATTAAAGGCGTGCGCCACCACCGCCCAGCGGATTGTGATTTTCTATTGGGCATATGCTGCATATAATTCTCAAAACTTGAGGTCTGACTGAAATCAGTACTCCTACTCTGTTCCATGCTAGCTTTTATGTTTTTCATATTGGATATTTGCTCTCTGTCTTAGCAGAAGACTAAGCAAAGATAAAGTATCATCAGAAGTAAGGTAGTATAATTCTAATACAGAAACTGCAAATCACCATGGCCTAGCAGTTGGCATTCCTCAACAGAGGTCAAGTCCTATCTTGACCTTGAAAACAGAAAGCAGTCTACAGATTCCTGTGAACCCTCAGGGTACCTGGCACCACAGCCTGGGAAACAGCAGTCAGGCAAGAGCTCTAACACACTGATCAATGCCAAATTGTCCCATTGGGTTTTTGTTTTTTTGTTTTATTTTTTGTTTGTTTGTTTTTTGAGGCATGGTTGCATCAGGCCTTTTAGCCCCACCCCAAAGACATTTGAAGTTTCAGAGAAAAGGTCAGACCAGAAGTTATTGAACATGTCCAGCCCTGAACCAGAGATCATTGAGATTTCACAAGTTTTGAGATATGTGTGAAACTATGGACTTCTAAAATCACAGGTGCTTGTGACCCAAAGGGAATAGTAGATAAGGCAAAGACAGCTGGGTCCTTCCAGCTCCTGTGGCTGGGGAAGCTTGTAATAACCTCCACCTTCCTGCCTGGAAAGTCGTGATGGTAATCACACAGAAGAAGCAGCAGAGAGAATGCTCCCGACTGGGCATTCTCTGTAGAGGGACCTTGCCCATCTTGTGGCTAGTTAGGGAGCATGAAGCATCTTTCACTTACCATTGAGCCTTGATTAGCAATATAAATTGAAGGTCCCATGCCGCTAGCTCTCCCTTCATGTCTCTGATGAGTTCTCCGATTCTGAATACTATGTTTCAACAGCATGGTTTCTCGGTTTCTCGCCTAATTCTGAATACTATGTTTCAACAGCATGGTTTTTCATCCTCGGGGAGGGACTGCTTGGAATCATGTCTTCATCTACAATCTTTTGCTCATTCCTAAGTGAGCCGCCAGGGTGAGCATGGGTGGACAGTACACTCACCTGTTGGAGGACGCATTTCCTCCCCTGCTCTTCTGTGACACTCATCGCCCTTTGCCACAACTTATAATCCGTTTGGTATTTTTTGGTAACTGTCTATCTGCTTCTGGGGAAGGTCAGTACCTGGCAATCAGGGTCTTCATGTATACTTTGTTGACATTTCGCAGAACCTGATGCCCGAGGTAGACAATTCAATTTGTTAAATAAGCTAACAAAATTTGAGAAATTAAAACACAGCGTAGGACCGATAAGCAATTATGTTTGATGTACAAGGCCAGCATCAAAGCTGGACAGACACTTCCAAAGGTGACCTGGAGAGTTACTAGAGCCAAGCGTTTGAAACCAGGGTCGGGGCAGTCGCAAGGTAAAACTCCAGGACAGTCTGTCTATGCTGCTGGAGAATCGGGTCTTCACATATCTTTGACATTGGTTGGATGAACAGTTCAAATCCCTAGAACGTATCTTTCATTCAGTGAAGATAACCCATTTTCAAAAGGGTTGGAATTAAATGGTTTGAAAAGGGAAATCTTTGTGTGATTATGGCTGAGCTCCTAGAACATGAGGCAGTGGAACCATGGACTGGATGTGGTGGATAAAGTGTACATCCCTGTCCTCATGGCTTTGACAATCAAATTACATATTAAAAGGCAGCTGATATTGACTTAGTCTAATACAATACCCCTTCTGAAAGAGTTCAGGATGTATTTCTTCCTATCTCCGGCTCTTTTTTTCTACCAGAATCACTATTTGGTCTTCCAGGTGCCTAGGTCCTGTGATCTATTCATAATACATGAACTCCACCTGAGACCACACGATAAAAGATGCATGCCACAGAGATAGACCCCAAGAGCTTCAAGCATTTCATAATAGTCCCCGAAGTGATATGGATGGGCACGTGTCTCCAAATGTTCTTGCCGGACAGGATCTGTGGTAAGTTGAAGAATTTGAAGTAATTGGTTTTTATGAAACTTCTTGGAGCTTTGATTTTGGGAAAGTGCTTTGTAAATCTTGGAGTGTGTAGGGCATTGTGATTGAGGATTTGTTTCATCACAGATCCTGTTGTTCAAGATGCATCTAATTACTATTGTCTAGGTGACACATTTGGGGCCCTTTTTAAAAATTTTTTGCATTGATAATTTTTCAACTCTTCTGCTTGGTCCTCAGCGTGGTCAATGACTTTCAAAGCATGCAATATCTCAGGGGTGCATTGTCCCCATTTGGGGAACCACAATTAATCTGGAGGTTCTGTGACTCCAGCCTACTTTGTCCACCAGTCTTCTCAGTCATGAGGGCCAATTTGGAGATGAGTTGCCCAGATTTTCTGATGAGCAAAGCGCCCCCTGGTGTCCATATAGTCAACTACACACCTAGTTGCCTTAGCAAATCATAATTTTATCTAAAATCCAGCTTTCTAATGAAAACTCCAAATTCTGGAAAACTCGCCACGTGCCTGATATGGTAATGCTGATCTCCTCTGGGGCGCTCCTACAGAGTGGGCACAGGGATAGGTCATCTATTAAATATTTACAGACCAGTTATTGTGTGTCTGGCACAGCACCATCAGATACATGACCCTATTTTTTTCCTTACTTTATGCACTAGAAAATCAATCCTAGAAATTAGAAATTCCCAGTCACGTGTCACCAGCTAAGAGAGGAACCTGCTTTCTCTAGCAGATGGTCATTGAGTCGGTGCAATTGACTAAGAGTCAATATGAAAATTATATGGCACGTTAGAAAGGACGGTGCTGAGAGAAATGAGGAAGTGGGACACGCAGTAAGCAAGACTGGGCATCAGAGGCGGGCTTGGGAGGAAGAGTTGCTGTGTACCTGGTGAAAGAGCCTGTTTCTGAGTAATTCTGTGTCCCTCTGACGATGACACTCAACAGAAACGTCTGAAAACAGGGAGTATTTGTTTGGTTCATGGTTCCAGTCCTTCACAGGACAGCTGTGTTTTCAGCGTGGGAACATACCATTGAGGATGTTGGTATCGGTGCAGAACGGACAGAAAGCAAGGCAGGGAAGTGGGCAGGGATAACATCCCCCCCAAGACCCGCCACAGTGCACCGTTTCCTCCAGTTAGCCTCAGTCTCTCACAGTTACCAGAACCTCTCCTAATCGTGCCACCAAGTCTTCACGGTATGAACCTGTGGGGGACATTTCTGATCCAAACCATGGCAGCGCCCTTTAACCAAAGGTCTGTGAAGGTGAAGAGCCGTGACTCGGGCTCTCTGAGACAGAACCCAGAGCAGCGCTGAGAGGTACCTGGGTAGGGGAGCGGGTATGTGTGTATGTGTGTGGGTATCGCTGTTCTTACTCTGGAGACAAAAATACCTGACCAGTAGCAATTGAAGGAGAGAAGAGTCTGTTTTTTCTTTCAGTCCTAGGGGTACTTTCTGTCCTGGTTAGGGAGGGAGGCGTGATGGCAGAGCAGGAGGTGAGGCGCCTCACATGTCATCCCTTCAGCCAGGAAGGAGAGAGAAGGAACAAAAAGAGAGGCCTCTCTACAGAACCCCAAGGTCTGCCCTCAGTGGCCTACTGTCTCCAACCAGGGGTTACCTACCACTTAAAAGTTTCAGAGCCTTCACCACTAGTGTCACCAACTGCACCAAGTGTTCGAACGCATCTAACAAGGGAGAGAACAATCATATCCCAACCACGGTGCGGAGTGACTTCAGTGTTGAGTTGCTCCGGCTTCCAGTTCACCTTTAAATCCTCTTGTGTTTTAATCTGTCTGTTGGGCTGTCATTGCGGTACGCGTAGAACCCTTGCAGAATCTCCGTGTGAGGGCTTCTTTTCCTTCATCGCCAACGTCCTCTGCTGTCTTTTCTGTCAATGACCATGAATTCTCGGCGTATTATTATCAGCCGTCCAGTAAAGAGTTTTATTTTGGCAGCTATTTGTGTGCGTGGCATGTGTGTATATGTGTGTATGTGTGTATATCTGTGTGGGGTGTGTGTTTGTAGATATCCATATACACTGTTTGACTTTTTTTCATTTGCTGGGATTTTTTTGTTTGTCAGTTTTTCCTTTTATAAGATGCTGCCTCACTGTGCAACCAAAGCTGGTCTTGAATTTGAGCTTCCTTTTTTTTGGGGGGGGGGGCTTCATCCTGAGAATGCTGGAATTATAGGCATATACCACAATGCTCAGTTTGGTATATGTTTTTGAAGAATGTAAAATCTTAAATTGAAATGGAGCGTTCTAACAATTTTCTCTGGGTCTCTTGCTATATTTTATAATAAGAATTTTATCTTTATTTTGATAATAATTTGTGCAATGGGACAACATCTGGCTTTGTTTTATTTGCTACTCAAAGGAGATCATGCCATGGATATATTCTTTACCAGGGACAGGCAATTATTCCAGTGAGATCAGAGAGAAAAACAGGTTCACCCTAGCAACAGCCTCCAGTGTGCACAGACGTGGTTACTTTGTATCATTCTGGTCCTGTGTCTCTGCATCCCTCCCCCAAGACCTAAAACCACAGCTTCAGAGACCTCTCTGCCTTTAAGGCTTAAGGAGAAAGGAGGCTTCATCGCATTGGGCCATTCCTGAGTCATTCTTTTTATGAGTGGGTCTCCTGGGCAGCAAAACACATGAAACATGTTCTTATGATACTTCTTGTGCTTTGTGCAGGGATTTGCCTGCCTGTATCATGTCTCTTTCAAGCTGGTATCCAGACACTCCTGTGGTTGCCAGCCCCACCAACAAACCCAACTGTTTGCTAATGAGATAATTTTATTGTGCAAAGTAGTCCAGTCCTGAGACATGTGGAGATTATAGGTGGGTGGCAGAGCTGGAAGATTATTCTCTCTGTGGGGTTTCCAGGCCCTATTTTTGAGGGCTGAGAAACAGCAACATATTCTTTGGATTACCTTTAAAGAAGAAATTTTGACTGCCTGAATGTTTGTGGTTATTTAAAACCTCCGTGTGTAATCTCATAGTGTGTCACACCACATATCCAGTGTCATAGCCTCCTCAGTCCGAGCCTACTTCCTCTTCTTTCCTCTTGTCCTCCATAACAGAAAACTCTCGTTACCCAAATGACTGAATCTTAACATCCAAAACATCTGTCATGTCCCAGGAACATGATGTCCTCTGTGAGTCCTCTCTGTAGAAATTCCAAGACTGGCTTTAATCTCAGAATAAGTAGTATAGTTAAAACCCACATTTGTTATAGTTCCACTCATTGGCATGTTTCTATCTACAGGAAAATATTTGTGGTCAACAAACAACTATTCACATGAGTGCTGCACTGTGGGAAAATCAGACTGATCTTTTAGAAGTCGATGCTGGCTGAAGCAACAGGGTTCTTCTACCTGTGTTGGGCACGCATTAATGTCAGACTCTCAAAGGAATTCACAAAGTTCTTACTTTGCAGGGTTCCTGACTGAGAAACACAGATGATATTTTTCATCTATTTAAATCTTAAGAGTTATTTTTAACACAATTAAGCATTTATAACTCCACTTTAAAGATACACACTTTTGAGTTATGTAACTCACCGAACTATTATTTTGGACTGCACTTTGGAAAATTCTCTCACCTCAAGATTTCACACTTAGATATAATGAGAACATTTTCTCTTGGTTAGAAACCAATGTCTTTCCTTTAAAAGACTTCGAAATCTCTTATTTTACATCTGTTTAGTTACTTATTTTCTGTATGTAGGTGGGGTAGACGCTTGCTTGACACAGCACACTTATGGAGGTCACAGGACACATTGTGAGAATTGGTTCTCTCCTTTATCACGTGAATTCTTGGGGTTGAACTGAGGTCATCGGGTTTGACAGCAACAGCCTTTAACCACTGACTATTTCTTTAACCCTTAAAGGAAATTTTGAAATTGAAAAAACAACTATGTAGGGGGTTACTAAACTTGTAGGAAAGTGTGTCATTTTACCAAGTGGGTGATGAGCACACACATTTTTCATCCTGAATCAACTAACAAGTACTTATTGCTTTAATTGGATGATCTGACGCCCCAATAAGGAACATGTCACCACTTTCAAAGGGACAAAAGAGCTAGCTGATTTATCTTCAGATCCACAATCCTGGAAAGATTATTAAGCATTCATTACACACGCACGAGATGCACTTTACAGTAATTTATTGCTTCCTAGCGGATCTGGGAAGTGACTTCTTTCAGGTATGGAAAGGGAGGCAGAGCTGATTGCAGATAAATCCTAGGTATCCAGGGGAGTGTGGACACTAAGGCAGCCCCTTAGCAAACTTCAGCTAATTCTCAGGTACAAGATAGCTCTAAAACTTAAACAAAGATCCAAGCCCCCGCCCCCTCATCAGTTTGGCTAGGATTTGGCAAGTGAAATTTTGATGCATTATCTTGTTTACATATTGGAAAATAAGAGTCAGATTGCCTTGGGGAAAACAGAGAAATAGAGAACTTGTTATACTCTTCTGAAATTTAAACTAAAATACAGTTGATTTTTTCCAAACTATATCTGCATGGGAATCTTGATCATTTCCGTATCTGGGTAGCTGGTGATGCGGTCAGCTTGCGTATTTGATTCTACCTCCAAGAAAATGTTTAATGGGAAACATAGCTATCACTCAGCCAAAAGAGTGCTCTGTAAGAATTTACTCTTGATCCATTTGGTTGCTGGGTGAATATCCAAGATCATTCTTGTAACCATGAGTTATATACTCTTGTAACCATGGGTACACACTCTTGTAAACATGGGTACACAGTCTTGTAACCATGGGTACACACTCTTGTAACCATAGGTACATAGTCTTGTAACCATGGGTACACAGTCTTATAACCATGGGTAACACCATCTTGTAACCATGGGTACACAGTCTTGTAACCATGGGTAACACAGTCTTGTAACCATGGGGCACACATTTTTGTAACTATGGGGCAACACACTCTTGCAACCATGGGGTACATGCTCTTGTAACCAAGGTATCACATACTTAAATCTCCAGAACATTATTCATGTATCAGTCATCCTTCCAAGATCAACATTCTTGAAGTATGTGCACACTTAGAGTTTGGTAACATACAACGTGTACAACCTACACACCTACCCATCAACAGCATTAGATGAAGGTTAAACCTGGTGGATTCTCTTAGGGGCTGACTGCCTTTGGATCTACACTATGTTTCTTCTCTGACTCTTTTTTTTTAAATTATCTTACGATTCTTTCAAATTCTTAAGGCCTTGATGCACATGTGTCTTCCACTAGGATTCCCTCTCACTGTCCCTAACAGTATAGGAACTAAGGACCAGAATTCTGTATTTCAGAAGGCTAGGGAGATAAACAACGAATTAGCCTTCCAGAATTCAAGTAGCGGACTTGACTGAGCCAGGCTTCAGGTCTCTCAAAAGGCTCCAGTTTGGGCTCTGCAAATGAACATGTGACAGAAGCACAGGTGTGAACAGATCAGGCTGTGAGGCCACCTCATCCTCCAGGTCACAGAGTAGACCTTTGAGTCCGACATGTATTATCCCGTACCTTCCAGCTCCAAGACATTCCCATGTCTTTCCTTGCTAAAACCTCGCTTTGCAAGATGGTTTAAGACTTAAAAGGCCATAGTTAGGGGATTTATTTGGGAAATACTGCATATACCTGGAGATGCCCCGTGTACACTAGAGTGATAAAGGCTCTGAGAAGTTCTGCAGGAAAGAAATGTGTAATATTATTGAACCCCAAATGGGTAACTCCTACTGATAGACTAGTTACTCCTCGGGAAACACAAGTCTTCATAGAAACAAGCTCAGTGAATAAGAATTCTCTGTCTGAGCTGAAACAACTGTTTGAACTCACCACTAGTGAGTAGCTAGCATTTTCAAGTCCATCTTAGGAAACTAGCCACTGGTGGTTTTCCACAAGCTGGTGGAAGTTTACAGCTGCCTGCATGTGGAGAGTGGGGACAGAGGAGAGTGAGACATAGGGAGAAACAGTGAATGGAGGAAGGGAGACAGAGGAGATCCAGAGCACCCAGGAAAGCCAAGCATATTGCTTGACCTAGACTTGTGGAATTCCTTGTTCAAGGCTCACTGCAGCTTGGAGTTTCAATGTAAACTCGTGTTGCTGACCCCAGATCCCACTCTTTGCCCAAGTTCATTTCTGCTTTGGCATTCGTCATGATATTACATTGTTATTAATATTGTCAAAGATAATCAAAGAGGCATTGAGAATAATAGGTGAACACAGGCACCAATCAGCCCAGCTACCAGCTCAGGCTCGTCCATCCTAGTGTTAGTTACGCTGATATCCCTGGGCCTAGGAGACCTCACTGCTGTGAGAGAACAGGGCACTTCAGAGGACTCATAAGTGCTTAGGAAAGAATAAATACTCAATAAACATGACCTGTTATTTTCAGCGTAAGTCATAGCCTAATTCTAGTATTGTGTAAGTTTTATAGCCCGAGCTTGATTTTCACTGTCAGTAACAAAAGGTAGAATTACCTTTGTCTTCCCACTCCCATCATCTGAATGAAGGCTGACAGATCAGAATATATGAAAATGGACCACAGGCTCCTGGAGTAGCCTGGGTGTCATCCCCAGCAGCCGTGTGGTGAATGAGATAGCGTGTGGTGAAAGCTGGAGTAGAGGTAGAAAACACCCCTGCTTCCTTCTCTTCTCTCCAAGGCTCAGCAGCAAATGCCTCACAGGTAGATTTTGCTGGGTCAGGTGATTTCTTGCTGAGTCATGACTATGGATACAACCGAGAGAGACAAAGGGATGTTTGCCGAGAGCTGACGCCATCTCTATCTACTTATTTGCTTTCTAGCGATTGATTTACTAGCTTTGCTCTTTGATCGCAGAAATAGCCATGTGTGTTACATAAGAATAAAGCTGCCCGCTGTCCCCAGTGAGGCAGAAGGAACGCCTGGGTTAGAAAACAAAAACAGGTAAAGAAGCAGATGCACCGGATGTACCAGTATTTTCCCCCTAGCTCTCTGGGTTTTTGTCCTCACATATTTGATTAAATTTAAAATTAAAATTTAACGTCGGTTGCGCGTTTAACGCACGGATCCATTTTGATGACACATTGCGGCGGAGCGGGGTTGAATTTTGTGTTCTATCTGGGTCAGCTGAGTAAATCAACAGCCTTAATGAGCTTTATTAAATCATCTTAGTAAAAGCCCCGCTGTCGTGACTGTTTACTTAACTCTACATCCAACAAAAACAGCTGCCACCCCCTGACAGATCCTGTTTTGAACGGGATTTCTTATGAGGGAAGATAGGAGAGGGGCTGTAATCCAAAGGCAATCTATTGAGAGTCCACTAAAGGACTCTCTGTGACAAAGTACCCTCCAGATAGACCTCAGCTTCCTATTACAAAAGAATATAATGCAAGGAGTGCCGGTCAAGGGAACTATTTTGCTCTTGCCTTTTACTTTGGTTTATTTACTCTGTGTGTGTGTGTGTGTGTGTGTGTACACTCACACTTGAGTCCTTGTGCACACTCAGGGACCTGCACACACATGTGGAGGCCAGAAGAGGAGGATGTCAGACATTTTCCTTTATCAATTTCTGCCTTATTCCTTTGACAAGAGGTCTCTCACTCACAACCCACGTCTGGCTTTTATGTGGGTGCTGGGGATTTGGACTCGGATTCTCATGTTTACACAGCGAGTGCTCTTAACTGCTGAGCCAAATACAAGGCTCTTGTTTTATTTGACTTTGCATTGCTTTGGCTCCTGGGACAGGATCAGCTTGCGGTGGTTCTCCATCTTTGGAGTGTATCACCACCCCTGACTTCTGCCTTTTTTTTCATATGTAGAACTCTGAAAATGGCACTCAGTTCCTCTGCAGCCAGCTGAATTGACTCAGAAAACAATGTCTACAGAGGTTTGGAGCCATGTTGCTGTGAGGTGGGCAACACCTACTTTCTACTCCTTAAGAAGAGTGTCCACAAATAAGCCCACCAATCATTTAAATATTTTTAAACTTATGTGTGTGCATCTGTGTACAAGTGTCAGCACCTGAGTGCAGTCCCAGCTGTGACCAAAAGAGGGCACTGGATCCCTCGTGGCTGTAGTTACAGATGATTGTGAGCCACTCAGCTTGATGGGAACTCGTCTCTGGTCTTCTGTGAAAGCAGCAACACCTCCTAACCACTGAGCCATTTCTCCAAGCCTGGAAAAATGTCTGTCATTTCATTTCTCTACTATTAACAGAATTTTTCAACGTTCTTAAGATAGTGTCTCTTTTTTTCCCTTAAACTGTAAATTTAACCAGCAGATGGAAGTCAAATCCCTAATTAAAACAACCGAATTCTGTTTAAGACACAAAGGTAGAATTCTTCAGTTTAGTTGTATCTCCCTAACACCTGATTACATACCCCTGGCTGGATAAAACCATCTTCTGTTGAATAGATGTGGGGAATGTTTAAAGTGCAGAGATGCTCCCAGGTGCATTAAGAAGCCTCGAATGACCTGTGGTGCTCCGTGGAAAAGTGGAACCTGCTCCACAGAGAAGATCTTACATGTGGCCTGCAGGAGAAGGTCACATGGTTGCTGTCCCCCCAGGAAGAAGACATGTCACTGCAGCCAGTGTTTCAGATTGACACTTAGCCTCCAGAGACAGATGCAGGCAGTCAGCAGCGGCAGCCCACCTTTGCTGCTTTGGTTCCTAGGGCAATGTATGTACATATGCTGCGTGTGTGCAGCCAGGCATTGCAAGGCCACCGGCTTTGTCACCTCTGCTTAGTATTGCTTTGGCTATCTGTGCTTCTATATGAGTTCTACAATTGGTTTCTATTTATGTGAGGATTATCATCAGACTCTTATGGGGACATACTATGTAAACCACTTTGAGTGATATGGATGTTTTAACATTCACACTTCTGATTCACGAACAAGATACGCCTTTCCGTTTTTGGCTGTCATTGTCAATATCTTCCTCAAGTGTCTTATAATTTTCATTGTAGATGTCTTTTATCTGCTTGGTGAATTTATTCATAGCTCCTCTGGTAGAATTGGAAGTGGGATTGCTCTCTTGATTTCCTTTTCAGCTGGTGGACTATTGGTTCGCAGCAACGTGGAGGGCTTTTGCATGTCGATTTTGTGTTCTGCAACTTCTGGATTTACCAGGTCAAACGGTTCCCTTGGTAGAGAGTTCAGGCTTCTGTGTATAAGACTGTGTTGTCTGCAATCAGGGCTAATTTGTCTTCCTCCTTTCCAATTTGGATGTTATTTATTTCTCTCTCTTGCCTAATTGCTCTGGCTAGGACTGCTAGTGTGTCTAACAAACGTGACAAAACAAGAAACCCTTTCTCTGGTTCCAGGTTTTAGAGAAAATGGATTCAGTGTGATGTCTGATGGTTTGAAGCACACTGTGTCATTATGTGGAAGTATGTTCTCGCGGCACCTGCTTTATTGAGCATTTTATCATGAGAGGAGGTGGAATATAGCAAACAAATGAACAAACTACTACATATAGTTTCAAATTTTACATTTCTTACTCATTTTCCTCGTGGGCTTCCTTTGCTCATACACTGTCCATTCAGTTAAATCCACAGATTTTTTTTAGGCTGTCTGTGTGCTAACTTGGGTTTTACTGAGACTCTACTGAAGAACAAAGGCTAGAGAGATAGATGGCTCAGTGGTCAGGAGCGTTTGCTGTTTGTGCAGAGGACTTGAGTTCATTTCCCAGGACCCACATGCTGGCTCATAACCAGTTATCACTACCGTTCCAGGGGACCAGAGATTCTCTTCCGGTTTCTACAGGCATTGCTGTCAGATGGTGCACATACATCCAGGAAGGCAAAATACATACATGCATACAATAAAATAATAAAAAGTTTAAAAGTATAAAGCATACATAGGCACATACCTTTATAGAGCAAGGAAAGATTGTTAGTTACTAGGTGAAACACCATGTGTCAGCATAGTAGATGTGATACACATGATATTTCACTTAGTAACAAGAGAGAACAGGGTACAGAATTCAGGGTCAGGCAGGTGTCTCTAACGTCAATTAGCTGTTGGAGGCAACCTCATCAAGAAACTCGAATTTGATTAAACACTAAGAGGAAGCAGGTGAGAAAGCCATAGAGACATCTGAGAAGAGGGTGTTTCTGAGCTGGAGGAAACTCGCAGATCTTCAGGTGAACCTAAGCTCCCCTGGAGCACAGAGAGGCAGCCAGCAATGGAAGTGCTCAGAGACGAGGGCAGGCCAGCAGTAAAAGGAGGATGGCCGAGGTGTTCTGCCCTGGGCCTAGGCTGAGATAGTGTTCTGAAGGTTTGGGCCTCATTCTTAGGGTTGTTTATCCATTAAATTTGCCAAATTCTGTACACGAATTACAATGGCAGGGTTTATTTGCACATCCAACCATACATTAAAATCAGCTTTGGCAAAATCCTGATGCTCTCCCTCAACTCAATGCCTAAACGTCTTTTGTAAAGCAATCCACCTTGATATATGTCAAGAGTAAAGTTCTCAAAGGCAAATTCTAACGATAGAGATACTGAGTTATAATTTTCCTGTCTCTGACACAGCACCTGGAGACCTGTGCATCTGTACAGCTGGGGGTCTTTGTTACTCTAACAACATCATTTTTCATAAAGGAAGGACAAGAGGACCAGAATAAAAATAGAAACACAGACCAGGAAGAGAAGACAAGGGTCCAATGTTGGGATGATTTCTTTGGCAAAGAACAAAATCTTCCAGTTGTGGTGTTCTCCAGTTGACAGTGAAGAGAGTCATGTCACAGATGGGGGTGGGGCTCCACACTGTTTTGATCTGGATAGGAGTTTATCTTCATAATGAGGAGCATTTCCCGTCTCCTTCTCTTTCCTTCCTACAGCACAGCCTGCTCATACCACTGCCACAAGGTGTCTGAGATCCTCCGTAAGCAGTTCCTTCTAGTTCAGACCCTGCAGAGGTCATTGGCTATTTGCCTGACTCTGACTCCACAGTGAGGCAGATGAGATGAGGTTGCCACACAAAAAAGGGCTTCTCTCAAATAATGATGGTGACGGCCATGACACGTGTGTTAGGTGACATTGAGTGGTCACAAATGCACTTGGGATATCTGAAGATGATTTGCAGAGTCCTCATGTAAGCTTCACACGACTTTTCTACTTAGAGAGCTAGGCTCTGGCCAGTCTACAACTGCAACTTTCCTCACTTTGACCCTAGGGCCCCTGCTCATCAGCTGTGTGCTCCACAGTGTGGTTGGTTGGTCAGTCTATCTAATCTACCTATCTATCTATCTATCTATCTATCTATCTATCTATCTATCCATCCATCCACCTACCTATCTATTTTCTAGGTTTTAGTCATGGAAAACCCCAGAACATGAACTGAAGCAGTGGGATGAACATAATGAGCTCTCAAGCATGCACGCCCGACCTCAGTAATCACCAGAGACAGCCAGTCCTGTTCATTTATTTCTCTTATCCAGCAAAATATTATTTTGAATTAAATCCAAAACACCAGAGCAGTTCATGTGTAAATATCCCAGCATGTGTTTCTAAATGAGAACTTTAAAAACATATTAATGTATATAATCACTATACTATTATCACATCTAAAAATATTCATGGGAAGTCTCTCATTTCAAATTTCTCCTTGCAATCTGTGATTTAGCTACAAGGCCGTGATCTAGTAGGCATTGTTGATGTTATACAGGAGAAAAATGCAAATTTACCACTCCAATCACAACATCTGTACTTAGGCATTGAATATCAATAACATTTGATCAAGTGAGACCATTTTACGTGCAAGTTGCTTGTGCAGTGTATTCGTGTATGTGGTGATAGCAATGTGACTTAGAAAGTCAATAATAAAATTTTTAGTTCCTGCATGCCTTACACAAAAACTCCTGCAACCCCTATTGTCTGTGTGCAACTAGTATATAATATAAAATATATACATAAATATATAATATGTAATATTTAATATGTAATATACATATATGGGAGAAAGAGTGGAATGGGAAAAGAAGATTGAAGTCTCATAAGCAGTTTCAAAGGAAGTGGGGTGGTGGAGAGGTAGGTCCGTAGGTAAGCACGAGAATCTGAGTTCGATTCTTCAGCACCCAGGTAAAAAGGCAAGCTGGACTCTTCTTGTCTCTATAACTCAAGCATGGGGGTAGGGGTAGGTAGACAATCGGGTCCTGAGATAGCTAATGAGAGATTCTGGTTCAGTGAGAGATGCTGGCAAGGTAGTAGTTGGTAGAGCAAGTCTGGCATCTGTGTGTACATACATACATACATACATACACCACATATATCATATATATACATATATATATACATGTATGTATGTATGTATGTATGTATGTACATATGGCACATATATGTGATCCATATACCACAGTGCACACACACACACACACACACACAGACTCACACACACTCACACACACACACAGGAAGACTGTACTATAGCAGGAACTCCAATGAAAGGTCACGCAGCCTAGTTTCCTGAGGAGCCATCTCATCCTCCTCTCCAATGCCAGGAGAATTTGTTCCAGGAATGAAGGGCGCAGCAGTGAGATTCCTCACAGTTCACCAGTAGTCTACTTTGGTCTACTTGGTTTAAGCGACACCATGGTGACTCTGTTCATTTCTCAGGGTGAGGTGTGTAGATGCTAGGATATTAAATTAAATACTCAAATGCAAGGCATGCTTGAGACGCAGAACACCATATATTTTTACACAGATGCACCTAAACTTTCTTTTAAGGGGCTGGATAAATGGCTCAGAGAGCAAGGGTACTTGCTGCTCTTTCAGATAATCTGGGTTTGACTTCAAGCACCAACGTGTCAGTTTACAAACATTTATAACTCCAGTTCCAAGGAATTCTGTGTCCTCTTTTAGCCTTTGTGGTCACTAGGCATGCATATGGTCCACAGACATACTTCAGGCAAGAAGACATAAGATAAAATAAATACATCTTCCAAAAATGTTTGTAAGCCAGGTGGGATGACATATGCGTTTAATCCTAACATTCAGAAAGTAGGGACAGGCAGATATCTGTGAGTTGGAGGATAGGCTGGTCATATTAGTTAGTTCTAGGACAGCCAGAAAAACACAGAAAGAAACAACTCTGTTGGTTAGTTTTTTTTTCCAAATGTTTATAGTCAATTCATGACAAATGTAATTTGTAAAGAATGTAACCCAGGGTTTTTTGTTCAATGTGAATTAATATTCCATAGAGTCAGATGAATCATACAATGTAAATATTATGAGTAGATATTCTACAAACTAGTGAGTCAGTTTAGCAAAGTGGGGGTGGGGTTCTACTTTTCCTCAGATTCCTTTCCATGTAAGGTTCTGGGTTAGTTTGGGCCCTAAGAGACAAATGACATTGGAAGCTGAGTCAACTGGGAGCCATCTTTTTTATGCTAGCTGGATTGGATTTCACGTCTCAGAATCTGACCTCATTGTTGCTCCAGTTCCCAGAAGATCAGCTCCTTAGACTTCACCAAGACCTAGAGAATGTGTCTGTGCGACTTTGCACTGAAAGCAGTGCATGTTTCCAGCATGTCTCACAGACCTCAGAGCCAGAGGTCATGAGACTCAGCTGTAGCCTCCAAATGTTCCCAAATGACCTTTCGGACCTCTGGTTCATCAAGGTAAGGTCTTCTCTGGATCACACCCAGATTTCATCTGTACTTATTGATCTAACAGACCCAATGGTTTCCACAGTTTAGTTTCCAAGATACATTCCAAGCTTAAAGTCCGCAGCTCCAATTGCCTTCAGCTTCAGCTTCCACAAAGACATAAAGGCTGAGCACCTCCTCTATGATGAATTGGAAAGTAATCTTGCTTCTTGACCAATCCTTGACAGACACAACCATCGGAAGAAGTAGGAAAACTACACAAAACTGCAATTCATTGAGAGCAGGAGGGGAAAAAATCCTCTCAAATCTATGTAAGAAGCTCCCAAACTGGCAAATAATTTGAATAACAAGTCTAGAAGTTTACCTGACTTTTTCTCAATGCATAATTATTAATATTATTTCCATTAAGACTAACATCTTAGAACTTAAAGAATCCAGAGGTCCTCAATTTATTTTACTTCATTTTGGCTAGTAAGAAGACACATTCATCACTTAGCAAAGTCAAGGTAGACTTTTGAGCCTCATCTTTTAATTTTACTTTGCCAGCTACACATATATTCTTGACCTTGAAAACCACCATTGAGAGCAAATGTACATAAACTACTCTTAAGGGTTTAGCAAGCAACTGCTTCCAGTCACATATATCAATCTTCATGTTTGTATGATGTCCCCCAGAATATCACTCCTGGTTCCAGATGTCTGCCAGGTATATTCCAGTGGTAATTCCTCTGGAATCAAAACACCAAATCAACTTCTCAAAGTCTCAGAAGTTCCTAGTCAATACTCTTTCATCCTGGCTTTGTAATTCTATGAGCAGCTGAAAATGTTACTTGTGTGGTCTCTGAGAATACCAGAACTGTGCTTTTTCCATGTCTGGGGGAATTGCCCTCATCCTGGGTCTCAGCTGAGGAAGATGTTTTTGCTAGCCTTGTTCACAGGTCTAGTATGATTTCATGTTTGAGGAGAGTCCATTTAGAGGATAACCCTAGACTCTAGTGGATATTGCTTAGAATTGCAAAAGTAGGGGTGGATGCTTTCTGCTTTTCAAGAAGTAAAGGTAGAGGAGGTGCTGGTTTCTAGGGTCCGCCCACTCGGCACACATGTGTGAACTGTGTGTTGTTCTCCATGGCAACAGCAGTGTCTGCAGCTTGCTCTGTGCACTGTTCCACGGAAACAGCCTTCAAACATGTCCTTGTGTATTCTGAAGACCTTATGGGTTTAGTTGGTAGGATTAGCAGCTTCGTGCAGTTAGGGTAGGCGTTCTTAATTGTATTTAAAGACACCAACTGATGGTGGGATTCAAAACACAAACGCTAGAGTTTTCTTTTGTTCGGGTTGCAAGATCTAGTGGCTTCTGTTATAGAAATGTTCTAAGAATGTGTTCTCTTCTACCCCAGTGTTTCTACCTTAGCTCCAGACATTCTGAAAATAGTCAAAAAGTAGTGTTCCAATCTCAGAATAGCACAGCCTTTTTTGTACTTTATTTGTGTTTATTTATCATGTTTTCTTTTATTTTTTGAGATTATAGTATCATTTCTCCTTTCTGGTCACCCTTCTGAGCCCTATAATAAACTTCTTGCTTTCTTTCAAGTTCACAGCCCCCTTTTCTTCATTAACTGTTGCCATATATTTATAAATACAACAGTTTCAGTCTGTGTAATATAATTTGTACACATATATTTTCAGGACTGATCATTTAGTGTTGAATAACCAATCGGTGTGGTCTGTCCCAGGAAGACCATTTCTCTGATTCTCAACTTTACTTATTTGCCTGTAGCTCTTTTTGTAGGGTTGAAGTTTCCTGAGTTCTGCACTCCCTCAACCCACCCCACCCCTGTCCACACTAGGTCTAGTGTGGCTTTCTTAGTTCAGTTCATATTTAGGCAGTCATATCAGTGAGACTTTATGAGTATAGTTTCTGACATTCCTAGGGGATACAATATCACAGTAAAATCTCTGTTTCTCTGGCCCTTACATTCTCTCCAGCCCTTCTGTCATGATCCCTGAGTCTTAGGAGCAGGAGTTGTAATGCAGACGTATCCACTGGTACTGGGCTTCGAATGATGCTGATTTAGTAAAGTGGTAGCCATAGGTTGTCATTCACAGATGTCAGAGCTGGGTGGGACTGTTAACTGCCTCCCTCCTTTGGAAGCTTGTTTCTGGTATCATGAAAGCTAACCGTCATGGAAAAGGCCTTTGTTCAAGTCAGTTTGGGGGCCTCTGGGCCCTACGTCCAGTGTTTATAGTGCCTTCAGTAGTACTAAGTATTAGTGTTAGAATATCTAAAGCGTTGTATATACAGCAGCACGTCTAATCTTTATAACAGAAAGCAGAGGAGAGGCACCTTGCTAGACTATTGCAAGGCTGAAGTTAGATGCCAACCTTGTCTTGTGAATCCTGTGTTACAATGCGCTCACATGTCTTTCTCCTCTTTCACACAGATTGGTAGCAGTGTGTGCCCAACCTGTAGTCCTTACCTACTCCATACCTACTCAGCGCCATCTATGGTGGGCTGGCACTTTTGGATGAAGATCTCACTGGTTGCAAGAGGCCATGGAGTCCTGAATCTGAGGATGTCCATTTCTTCATCTCTCAGCTGGGATGCCACCATTCTTTGTTCATCTAAAAACAACTTACTATGCTCCAAGTTTTCCTGTCTGCCAGACTCTAGCCAGGCATATCACAGGTTAACCTTAGGAAATGGGCATTTCTGTGCACAGTTACAGAAAATGGAGTGTCTAGCCTAAGGGGTCTCACCTTGCAAGTAAGCAGCAAGGTCAGGCCCAGGACATGACTCCAGGACTGCCTAATGACCATCACTGTGCAGTGAGCTTCCTGTTATATTTATATCACTTCTCATTATATTCTACAAGGAGAACTGTTCACAGAAGATTAGAGCTTCCTTATTAGGCCCTGCTAATTAAGGTTGAAGGCTACCATTGTCTGGATAGCCTTCCCAGATCCGCACAAATATGCGGAACTCCCTTTATCAGTAGGGCTTTTCCTTCTCTGACCTTGCCTGGGGAGCTTGAAACCCCCGTACTCTACCTGACGAATGTCAAGTAGCCTTGGTGACATTACAGGTTCAGTTTCCTCTCCAGATAAGAAACCTGTTCAGCAAGTCCCTGAGATTCCAGAACGCTTCTCCATGCTAATGAGGCATCTCAGTTCCTTAGTCTCCAGTCAATGACATTTGCTCACCCTGGATAGCCCCACCTTCTTCTCCAAAACTATACATCCCTTAATTCCCCTGGGAAAAAAAAAGTTGATCTATCTCGCCAAAGATCTGGAATGTCGCTTTTTTCCTGTCATATTTACAGGCCTCCCAAAAGCCCTGTTCATCGACTCTGCTCCCTTCCTCCTTGAGGCCAGAGGGAAGAAGGGAGAAACACACTTTCTGGAGGGATGAATCCCACATCCACAGCATGGTGTTCACAAATGTACAGTTATTCCTTTTTTTTTATTACTCAGTGGTCAGCAGTACATGTTTTTTTAATCCAGCCAACAGACATTTCTGAAGTCCTCGTTTTTTGTTCCAGGCAAGATCTTGATGATAGAGAATCAACAGGAAACACATCCCATACTGAATTTTTTTTTACTATCATGGAGTTTATATTCCAGTGCAGGAGACAAGAGGTCAGAACGTACCTGTTCTGTGTGAGTAGTGATCACTGCAAAGGAGAACCTGAAGGCAGATAAAACGGCCATAGGAAGAGAGGGCTGATGTTTCCCAAAGGACGGTTAGGCTTCCAGACAGAGAGGTACTGACATGCAAACATGAGAGAAATATGAGTGACAGTATCTGGTCTCTGGAAGATCAGAACCCAGGAAAACAACAGAGTGTTTGTGCAAAAGCCTGGGGCAGAAGAGGCTGGTACCACAAGAAGCAGCAAGAAGACCAACATGGTGGCCAAATGTACTTGGGAAGGGTCAGGGGTGGAAGAGAACAGAGAGACAGCTGCGCAAGTCATGCTGGATCTTCTCTGAACAGTCTAAAAGGTCTATTGCTATTGTCAAGGTCTGGCAGGATCCTTCGGAGGTTGCTAAGCAGAAGGGTGGCTAATCTGATTTGTCTTTCAATAGACAATTGGAAGCATACTGGCCAATGGAGAGGCAGTTGACTACCGAAGAAGACACAGGACAATGGTGACTTGTGTCAGAGAAGGAGCAAGGAGGTGACAAACAGAGAGTGTCTGCTTATGTTTTGGAGACAGATCCAACAGGGTTCTCTGAAGAATTGTTGGGGCAAATACTTGGGAAGTAGATGCCAAAGATGATTATCACAAATGTCGTCCCGAGAATCTGAAGGGGTGGAATTGCTATTTATTGAAATCAGGGAGACTACTAGAGAAGATTGACAGATGGAAAAATTTTGATTAAAACTGTGTGAAATCTGAAGTGATGTATTGGTCAGAATTTTCCAGAGAGTCAGAACAAAATAGGAAAATTACCTCTAGTTCAGGGTTATAATTTTTTTTTTAAGCCTGTCAACTGCACAGACAAGGCTTACCAACTTAAGGAGAATAGTCTCTTTGCTCAAACCATTGATTTAAATATCAACCAAAAAGGAAAAAGAAAGACAGGAAGAAAGAAAGGAAGAAAGGAAGAAAGAAAGAAAGGAAGAAAGAAAGAAAGGAAGGAAGGAAGGTAGGAAGGAAGGAAGGAAGGAAGGAAGGAAGGAAGGAAGGACCACACAGAAACAGCCCAAATTGTGTTGACCCAAATATCTGGGTAGTTTATATCCCAGTCAAGTAGACACATAAAGCTAAACATCACAGATGCCTCCTGAGTGCGTGCAGGAGAATGTCAGAATGAGAACCTGAAATGTGGAACTCACAACTGTACTAAAATCTCCCTGATAACAGGACCTGACCTTGCTAGGTGTTTATATCTGACAACGTGGCAGAAGTTCGAAACACCATGGAGGTGGAACGAAAACGAGGATAACTAGACAAATACTTAAGAAGTCGATAACCTTAACTAGTCTAATTAGATCCCGATACACTCTAAATACCCAATAACACTACTCCCTAGAGAAACACTTCGCAGCTAAAAATCAAAATTAGGAGATTTAGAAATATCTCAGATAAAGTAGTTGTGCATTTGCAGATCAAAGAACACAGAGATGGTGTTTGTGTGATTTATGTTAAGAGATTTAAACACCAGAAAGAAAGCAGAAAAAGTGAGCACGCAAAGTTAGCTGGGGGAAAAAAAACTAGATCATCAAAAAATGCCTGAGCAAATGAAAAGCTGTCTCTGCAAAACAATGAAAAGAAACTTATGAGAGATTATCAATAACGTTCCAGGGAAAAGAATAAACGTGAAGTGGATCGTGAAACACAGATGGAAGGACACAGATACTCAAGAGCTAGGCGTCAGGCGTCAGAAACTGTGTCTGAGCTGGATACAGAATGGGAATGCCACTTCAAAATGTCCATCCAGTGTAGAGATTGTGGATTTATACTGCAGTGTGTTCTGGTTTACTCAAAAGAGTAGGCTAAACGGCAGGATAATTGTACACGTAGAGAGCAATAATTTTCTAAGTAAAAGCAGAAGCGTGATATCAAGACAATTCGTCTGCTCCCAAAACAAAGGGTATTTTTTTTTTTTTTTTACTCAAACTGGAGGAAAATGTTCAGACGAGTTTACAGATAGGAGAGCTAATGTGCCAGGCATCTGACCTCACTCTTGAAGCAGCAGGCTGGATAATCAATGTCTTCGGAGGTTCTGTGACTCTGCTTTTTAATTTGCAGTATCACTGAAAGCAATTTCCTGGCATTCCACCATCTAGCTCTGGGGGCAAAGTAATTGGTGACCCTTGGTCTTTGTAAACAATCTGAATAACAAAGATCATAGAAGGGACTTTAGAGAGACCTTCAGTTTAAATTGCATCTTTCTAGGCTGCTAGTTCTCAAAGATGAATCTGCAGAACACGTGATAGAAAACAACATCTTGGGAATGGGAAAGGTCCTGGAGAAGTGTGTGTGTAAGGGGTATTGCAGAATAACGAGTTATTGTCTATTTGTGTCCCCCTCATTCTACCTGGCCAGAGTTTGATTGTCTGTGGACTAAATCCAAGAAGTACTATCTATCCTGGTTCTGAGCCTCACTTCCGGAAGTCTCTTGGAAGCTCAATAGCTTCAGTGGTTGCTATGGTTTCTCCTTTTGGCTCCTCCCCTCTCCCCTTTAATCTAGGGCAATAGTGCCTTCTCCTTGTTACTAATCACTGGGTGCCTCAGTATCTCTTATAGGTACCTTTCCCAAGACAATCCATCTATAAATATAGATCCTTGCTTAAAATCTTCCAAATCACTTAAAATAGATTTTGCATCTCTGACAGTCACAGGAGCGCTAAGCAATTTTGAAGAGACGAAGAAATATTGAAGTGTAATCTTATAATCTACAAAGTAGCTATCATACTTCAAATTTTGTGCAATCTTAGTATTCATGTACAGAAACTATTATAGGCTATATGTAAAGGTTTTTGTTTATTTTATCATTTAGAACCATCTTGCTCTTAGAACGGTGGTTTCTATTTTGTTGTTTTGTTCATGTCCAATAATAACAATGGGGCCTTCATCATTTCAGAACACATGCTGAGAAGATTGAGCTAGAGTATTCAGTCTTCACTTGATCTGACCATCTTGTACAGCCGTGAGTCTGAATTCACTGCCATTCATTGCAAAAGAAGCTTCTATAGTGAAGACTAAGAATAACATTAATATATGGATATACACATAAGTATTTAGAAAGTGCCCTGACTCTGTGTCAATTTGGATAAACAACAATAGTAGGTTCCCTATCTGTCTTCCTTAGGGTTTTACTGCTGTGGACAGACACCATGACCAAGGCAAGTCTTATAAAGAACAACATTTAACTGAGGCTGGCTTACAGGTTCAGAGGATAAGTCCATCATCATCAAGGCAGGAGCATAGCAGAATCCAGGCAGGCATGGTGCAGGAGGAGCTGAGAGTTCTACATTTTCATCTGAAGGCTGCTAGTGGAAGACTGGCTTTCAGGCAGCTAGGATGAAGGTCTTAAGCCCACACTCACAGAGACACACCTACTCCAACAAGGCCACACCTCCTCATAGTGCCACTCCCTGGGCCAAGCATATACAAACCATCACAGCCCCCCTCACCCCACCCCAGGGCCTAAAACCTCAGACATGTGGTTTTTAACCAGGTTTTAAGCTACAGACATAAATTCCTTCTTGTGGAATGGGCCTCAAATCCAATCAGAAAGTATTTGGTTTCACATGCAGCAATCATGCCACTATTACACTAGTAGGCATGTCTTAAATGTAGTTTGGAGTTGGAGTATGTAGGGCTCTCAGCTGTGTAAGAAACTGATGACTTCTTCCATCCTTGTGGCCTAAACTGTACCTTCCAGGAGTGTGAAACCCGGCCAGCAGGAGGCTTCCACCTCAGTTCTGTCTTAATTTCTCAGTTATCTTGCAGTCAAGGAGTGTGTGTTTTTAATAATAGGGTCTTATCAACAAGTTCTTCATCTGTAGTAGCACAGATGGCCTTGGTTAAAATCCCTGGGTCATAAAATGAGAAGAGATGAATGTGGAACAGGAATTTTAGGAAAGAGGAGGATAATGGGGAGGGAGAGAGACAAAGGAGGGTGCAGGAGACAGCAATAAGAATACAATTCATATATGTGGAGTTGTTAAAGAAAAGTAAACCAAAATATTTAAAAGCTAACATTCTCTGGTCTAAAAGGAATGTAGTCATCTGTGCATGTTCGTCTTCCCAAGACTCTGGGAGTCCTTGGATATTATCTTCCAGTTACCGTTTCCTGGTGCTGTCCAGGGTAATTAATATATAGAGCTACACTTAGGATGTCCTTAGAGTAAAAACAACAATGGTCTGCAGAAATGAGGCTCTCACAAGTGAAATGGATCGTCACCAAGTTACACATCAATCGACAATATTAAAATGTCCAAGATTAGCAAGAATCAATGCCTAGTGAAGATGGCTCTAAACCCTTTTACAGTCACCTGTCGAATCTATTTTTCTGATACCAGCTATAATCACACTGTTACGGATATTTTTAGTATCTCAGCTTGCATCATGCTGACTCACTCCGTGTGCCATATTGAATTTCTAGCCTAAAATTATCAACGTATTGACTGTATCAAAACTAAAAACAAGTAGCCTGAAAGAGTTACTCCAAGAACCCTGCTGAGAAACATATGCTCATTCATTCATTTATTCATTCATTAAAAAATTTGATAGGTTTTCCTGAGAACCACTTATTGATAAGGTCATTAGTTCTGATGATAGAGTAATAAATAATATGTCCTTGTGACTGGCATAACACAAAGGAGAATATGGTGTTAGAAAGATGAGATACTTGGACCATATTTCATGAGAGTGTCTGATGGCTGGCACCCTGGGCAGGCTGCAGGAATTATAGAACCTTAAAACCAGACAACCCTCAGATGAGATACCATATAAGTTCTCAGAGGATAAAGCATAGATAGGACATCCAAGAAGTAGTACCCTCAAAGAGGATTTTCACTGAGAAAGTCTGTGGGATTGGTATGGCTGTGGTATAGGACTGTACAAACATGTTCAGAGAATGGGGTCAGACAGGTGGGCACAGTATATGTGTGCTGAAGAGTTAGAGCCATGCTAAGCAGCCTCAGAACATCTCTGAAATTTTACTACATTTAATTCTTTTGGGTGCTTAACTTGAAGAGCCTACTTAACCAGGTACAGCAGAGGGTTGAGGCTACGAGTGAACCAGAAGGAATCTTTGATCTTAATGAAGGGATAGCCAAGGTGGACGCTGAGAGTAAAGCAAGTCTAACGGATTGGATAAATAAGTATAGGTTCTTGTTAATGACATGGAGAAAGGTGGTGTTGTCACTGAGCATTGTAAGCCATGGGCAGAGCGTTAGGAGTGGATGCTAGTTTATGAGAAGTAACGTCCACTGAAGCACTTGAAGGCTGAGAGTGGTACACCCGTACACAGAGTGGGTGGAGAACCTTCCATGGAGAAGAAAGTTCAAGTGAGTGTCTGCCATCGATGGAGAGGGGTCTGATCTGTTTCAGAAGTAGAAAGACCCTGGAGTCAGAGCATATCACTCGAGGGAGGCAAAAGATACCAGGTGGCATTGGAGGGTTCATGGGAAAGTCTGATGAAGGCAGGCTGCCATTAGCTACACAGAAGGTCTTAAGGCTCATGGAAGGAGCTCCAGGAAGATCTTTAAACACAGTAAGAATGTGTGACCCAGGCTGCTATGTAGAGAATGGATTCCATCTAGTCAGGAACAGAAGCAAGGTGAGAAGGAAGACTGCCCCAGTGCATGGTGGCCACAGAGATGGTGAGCAGTGGGCATACTCCTCTGGGAGCATCACTGATCTATCCATCCTCTGAAACTTTGAAGTGGGCTGTGGAGGGGAAAGCATATCATTAGCCAGTTCTGAGTATTTTTGACATGGATGGCTTTGTCAATGGTAAAACCACTCAGATGCAGTCATCCAGGAGCAGTGGCAAGACAGGAAGTATATAATAAACCAACATTTTAGGCATCAAAGCTTGTTTGGGATTTAATAGATTTACTAAGCTTTGGGGAGTGTGAGAACCATGGAGAGACAGAGAGACTTCCAGACAGGGGAGTTTCCACGCTGAAGCTAATGAGGCCATCATAACTGACACACCAGAGAGCAGGCTCTCATAGAGGCAAGCACAGTGAGAGATGAGGAGCCTGATGTGACAATACATGGCAGGGCCCAGTGAGAAAGCACATGGTGTACTGACAAAGTCTGATTTGTTTACCAAGGAGAAAACAGGTGAACCTGTGGGGTGGGTAAGAAGGAGGGAGAGAGAAGCAGGCAGTAGTAAGTAGGTGAGCCCTGAGCATGCCAGAGAGCCCTCCGTGAAACGTGAAACCCGCTCACACATACCTACAGGTTTGGTGAAATTCTACAGAACCATTTAAAAACATTTTAAGGCGTAGGGTGGTGAAGCGGACAGAGCCAGAGGAGGAGTGGACAGACTAGAGATGAGAGACGAGCCTCTCGAGCAGCCTCCTTTGAAAATGAAGTTGGCTGAAGTGTGAAAACGCAGGCTGATCCCAGTGTGTCACATGCTGAGGGGACAAGTCAATAGTCTGAGAGCTCTTGAGAAGGAGGGTGGTTAGTAAAGACCCGATTGAGAGAGCAAAGAAGAAGCTCCTTAATGTAGCAGCTCTAGCCCAGCTAGCATCTACCTAATAATTGCCAGCCACTATACTTATTAGATTTAATCCCCACAAAGTCCCAAGGGGTGGCCACTATGATTGCTTACGTGCTACTGATAAAGCATTTGAGATTCAAGTATTTTTGCCTATGGTTATTCAAGACAGACAGTGAGAACACCGGTCAAATCCAGCTACAGGGCCTACTCTCTACACTCTGGAGTGGAACTTTATCCCACTTGCTCAGCATTTCTTTTTTCTTCCTTGAGACTGTGTCTCATGTAGCTCGGGCTGGCCTCAGATTCAATAGAGAGCCCGGAATGACCCTGCACTTGATTCTCCTGTTTCTGCAGGCTGAGAGCCGTGATTGCAGGCGCGCACCATTATACCTCTTTTACGCAAGGCTGGGGATCATAGTCAGAACTTCCTTGTGTGCTAGGCAGCTCTATGTCCCCAGCCCCACCGGCTCAGCTTTGATCCCTGTAGAGTCTGACAAGTCTTTTTATGTGTCCCTACCAACCTGATGTCCAGCAAGCGTACCTTTCCGAGTCTGGCTTTCCTATAGCCACACATGCCCTTCAGTCCTCTTACTGCCACAGAACCCAGACGCCATCCCTGAGGAAGGCATAGCCCAGGGAGAAGGCATTTCAGAGAAAGCCTCGGTCTCAGGGAGGCAATGTTATTCTGGGTTCCTTGCCTGCTGGAATTTCCCCTCTCTTTCCTCCTGATAATTGATGTAAAGTCTGATCCTGCTTGCTGTTCTTTGATAACCACCTTCTTTGAAAACAACTCCTGTTCTCTGTGAAATTGCTTTTCCACATGTGACCTACCTTCTACATGTGACCCACCTACCACATGTGGCCCACCTTCCACATGTGACCTACCTTCCACATGTGGTCCACCTTCCACATGTGACCCACCTTCTACATGTG